>NW_028225398.1:0-507467 GCF_052327205.1 Somniosus microcephalus | reverse complement strand
TCTCCTTATTGTGCTTCTCCTGATTCACCCTCCAGATTTCACCTTCTCCTTCTCCTTCTTCTGCTTCTTTTGAATCACTCTCCTGACTTACCTTCTCCTTCTCCTTCTTCTGCTTCTTCTGATTCACCCTCCAGACTTCAACTTCTCCTTCTCCTTCATCTACTTCTTCTGATTCACCCTCCAGACTTCATCTTCTCCTTCTCCTTCTTCTGCTTCTTCTGATTTACCCTCCAGACTTCACCTTCTCCTTCTCCTTCTTCTGCTTCTTCTGATTCACCCTCCTGACTTCACCTTCTCCTTCTCCTTCTTCTACTTCTTCTGATTCACCCTCCAGACTTCACCTTCTCCTTCTTCTACTTCTTCTGATTCACCCACCAGACTTCACCTTCTCCTTCTCCTTCTTCTGCTTCTTCTGATTCACCCTCCAGACTTCACCTTCTCCTTCTCCTTCTTCTGCTACTTCAGATTCACCCTCCAGACTTCACCTTCTCCTTCTCCTTCTTCTGCTTCTTTTGATTCACCCTTCAGACTTCACCTTCTCCTTCTCCTTCTTTTGCTTCTTCTGATTCACCCTCCAGACCTCACCTTCTCCTTCTCCTTCTTCTACTTCTTCTGATTCACCCTCCAGACTTCATCTTCTCCTTCTCCTTCTTTTGCTTCTTCTGATTGACCCTCCAGACTTCACCTTCTCCTTCTCCTTCTTCTGCTTCTTCTGATTCACCCTCCAGACTTCGCCTTCTCCTTCTCCTTCTTCTACTTCTTCTGATTCACCCTCCAGACTTCACCTTCTCCTTCTCCTTCTTCTACTTCTTCTGATTCACCCTCCAGTCTTCATCTTCTCCTTCTCCTTCTTCTGCTTCTTCTGATTCACCCTCCAGACTTCACCTTCTCCTTCTCCTTCTTCTGCTTCTTCTGATTCACCCTCCAGACTTCACCTTCTCCTTCTCCTTCTTCTACTTCTTCTGATTCACCCTCCAGACTTCACCTTCTCCTGCTACTCCTTCTGCTTCATCTGATTCACCCTCCAGACTTCACCTTCTCCTTTTCCTTCTTCTGCTTCTTCTGATTCACCCTCCAGATTTCACCTTCTCCTTCTCCTTCTTCTGCTTCTTCTGATTCACCCTCCAGACTTCACCTTCTCCTTCTCCTTCTTCTGCTTCTTCTGATTCACCCTCCAGACTTCACCTTCTCCTTCACCTTCTTCTACTTCTTCTGATTCACCCTCCAGACTTCACCTTCTCCTTCTCCTTCTTCTGCTTCTTCTGATTCACCCTCCAGACTTCACCTTCTCCTTCTCCTTCGTCTACTTCTTCTGATTCACCCTCCAGACTTCACCTTCTCCTTCTCCTTCGTCTACTTCTTCTGATTCACCCTCCAGACTTCACCTTCTACTTCTCCTTCTTCTGCTTCTTCTGATTCACCCTCCAGACTTCACCTTCTCCTTCTCCTTCTTCTGCTTCTTCTGATTCACCCTCCAGACTTCACCTTCTCCTTCACCTCCTTCTACTTCTTCTGATTCACCCTCCAGACTTCACCTTCTCCTTCTCCTTCTTCTGCTTCTTCTGATTCACCCTCCAGACTTCACCTTCTCCTTCTCCTTCGTCTACTTCTTCTGATTCACCCTCCAGACTACACCTTCTCCTTCTCCTTCTTCTACTTCTTCTGATTCATCCTCCAGACTTCACCTTCTCCTTCTCCTTCTTCTGCTTCTTCTGATTCACCCTCCAGACTTCACCTTCTCCTTCTCCTTCTTCTACTTCTTCTGATTCACCCTCCAGAATTCACCTTCTCCTTCTCCTTCTTCTACTTCTTCTGATTCACCCTCCAATCTTCACCTTCTCCTTCTCCTTCTTCTGCGTCTTCTGATTCACCCTCCAGACTTCACCTTCTCCTTCTCCTTCTTCTGCTTCTCCTGATTCACCCTCCTGACTTCACCTTCTCCTTCTCCTTATTCTGCTTCTTCTGATTCACCCTCCAGACTTCACCTTCTCCTTCTCCTTCTTCTACTTCTTCTGATTCACCCTCCAGACTTCACCTTCTCCTTCTACTTCTTCTGCTTCTTCTGATTCACCCTCCAGACTTCACCTTCTCTTTTTCCTTCTTCTGCTTCTTCTGATTCACCCTCCAGATTTCACCTTCTCCTTCTCCTTCTTCTGCTTCTTCTGATTCACCCTCCAGACTTCACCTTCTCCTTCTCCTTCTTCTACTTCTTCTGATTCATCCTCCAGACTTCATCTTCTCCTTCTCCTTCTTCTGCTTCTTCTGATTCACCCTCCACACTTCACCTTCTCCTTCTCCTTCTTCTGCTTCTTCTGATTCACCCTCCAGACTACACCTTCTCCTTCTCCTTCTTCTACTTCTTCTGATTCACCCTCCAGACTTCACCTTCTCCTTCTCCTTCTTCTGCTTCTTCTGACTCACCCTCCAGACTTCACCTTCTCCTGCTACTTCTCCTGCTTCTTCTGATTCACCCTCCAGACTTCACCTTCTCCTTCTCCTTCTTCTACTTCTTCTGATTCACCCTCCAGACTTCACCTTCTCCTTCTCCTTCTTCTGCTTCTTCTGATTCACCCTCCAGACTTCACCTTCTCCTTCTCCTTCTTCTACTTCTTCTGATTCACCCTCCAGACTTCACCTTCTCCTTCTCCTTCTTCTACTTCTTCTGATTCACCATCCAGACTTCACCTTCTCCATCTCCTTCTTCTACTTCTTCTGCTTCTCCCTCCAGACTTCACCTTCTCCTTCTCCTTCTTCTGCTTCTTCTGATTCACCCTCCAGACTTCACCTTCTCCTTCTCCTTCTTCTACTTCTCCTGATTCACCCTCCAGACTTCACCTTCTCCTTCTCCTTCTTCTACTTCTTCTGATTCACCCTCCAGACTTCACCTTCTCCTTCTCCTTCTTCTACTTCTTATGATTCACCCTCCTGACTTCACCTTCTCCTTCTCCTTCTTCTGCTCCTTCTGCTTCACCCTCCAGATTTCACCTTCTCCTTCTCTTTCTTCTGCTTCTTCTGATTCACCCTCCAGACTTCACCTTCTCCTTCTCCTTCTTCTGATTCTTTTGATTCACCCTCCAGACTTCACCTTCTCCTTCTCCTTCTTCTGCTTCTTCTGATTCACCCTCCTGACTTCACCTTCTCCTTCTCCTTCTTCTACTTCTTCTGATTCACCCTCCTGACTTCACCTTCTCCTTCTCCTTCTTCTGCTTCTTCTGATTCACCCGCCAGACTTCACCTTCTCCTTCTCCTTATTCTGCTTCTCCTGATTCACCCTCCAGACTTCACCTTCTCCTTCTCCTTCTTCTGCTTCTTTTGAATCACCCTCCTGACTTACCTTCTCCTTCTCCTTCTTCTGCTTCTTCTGATTCACCCTCCAGACTTCACCTTCTCCTTCTCCTTCATCTACTTCTTCTGATTCACCCTCCAGACTTCATCTTCTCCTTCTCCTTCTTCTGCTTCGTCTGATTTACCCTCCAGACTTCACCTTCTCCTTCTCCTTCTTCTGCTTTTTCTGATTCACCCTCCTGACTTCACCTTCTCCTTCTCCTTCTTCTACTTCTTCTGATTCACCCTCCAGACTTCACTTTTTCCTTCTCCTTCTTCTACTTCTTCTGATTCACCCACCAGACTTCACCTTCTCCTTCTCCTTCTTCTGCTTCTTCTGATTCACCCTCCAGACTTCACCTTCTCCTTCTCCTTCTTCTGCTTCTTCTGATTCACCCTCCAGACTTCACCTTCTCCTTCTCCTTCTTCTGCTTCTTTTGATTCACCCTTCAGACTTCACCTTCTCCTTCTCCTTCTTTTGCTTCTTCTGATTCACCCTCCAGACCTCACCTTCTCCTTCTCCTTCTGCTACTTCTTCTGATTCACCCTCCAGACTTCATCTTCTCCTTCTCCTTCTTTTGCTTCTTCTGATTGACCCTCCAGACTTCACCTTCTCCTTCTCCTTCTTCTGCTTCTTCTGATTCACCCTCCAGACTTCGCCTTCTCCTTCTCCTTCTTCTACTTCTTCTCATTCACCCTCCAGACTTCACCTTCTCCTTCTCCTTCTTCTACTTCTTCTGATTCACCCTCCAGACTTCATCTTCTCCTTCTCCTTCTTCTGCTTCTTCTGATTCACCCTCCAGACTTCACCTTCTCCTTCTCCTTCTTCTGCTTCTCCTGATTCACCCTCCTGACTTCACCTTCTCCTTCTCCTTCTTCTGCTTCTTCTGATTCACCCTCCAGACTTCACCTTCTCCTTCTCCTTCTTCTACTTCTTCTGATTCACCCTCCAGACTTCACCTTCTCCTGCTACTCCTTCTGCTTCATCTGATTCACCCTCCAGACTTCACCTTCTCCTTCACCTTCTTCTACTTCTTCTGATTCACCCTCCAGACTTCACCTTCTCCTTCTCCTTCTTCTGCTTCTTCTGATTCACCCTCCAGACTTCACCTTCTCCTTCTCCTTCGTCTACTTCTTCTGATTCACCCTCCAGACTACACCTTCTCCTTCTCCTTCTTCTACTTCTTCTGATTCATCCTCCAGACTTCACCTTCTCCTTCTCCTTCTTCTGCTTCTTCTGATTCACCCTCCAGACTTCACCTTCTCCTTCTCCTTCTTCTACTTCTTCTGATTCACCCTCCAGACTTCACCTTCTCCTTCTCCTTCTTCTACTTCTTCTGATTCACCCTCCAGACTTCACCTTCTCCTTCTCCTTCTTCTACTTCTTCTGCTTTTCCCTCCAGACTTCACCTTCTCCTTCTCCTTCTTCTGCTTCTTCTGATTCACCCTCCAGACTTCACCTTCTCCTTCTCCTTCTTCTACTTCTTCTGATTCACCCTCCAGACTTCACCTTCTCCTTCTCCTTCTTCTACTTCTTCTGATTCACCCTCCAGACTTCACCTTCTCCTTCTCCTTCTTCTACTACTTATGATTCACCCTCCTGACTTCACCTTCTCCTTCTCCTCCTTCTGCTTCTTCTGCTTCACCCTCCAGACTTCACCTTCTCCTTCTCCTTCTTCTGCTTCTTCTGCTTCACCCTCCAGACTTCACCTTCTCCTTCTCCTTCTTCTGCTTCTTCTGCTTCACCCTCCTGACTTCACCTTCTCCTTCTCCTTCTTCTTCTTCTTCTGATTCACCCTCCAGACTTCACCTTCTCCTTCTCCTTCTTCTGCTTCTTCTGCTTCACCCTCCTGACTTCACCTTCGCCTTCTCCTTCTTCTGCTTCTTCTGATTCACCCTCCTGACTTCACCTTCTCCTTCTCCTTCTTCTGATTCTTTTGATTCACCCTCCAGACTTCACCTTCTCCTTCTCCTTCTTCTGCTTCTTCTGATTCACCCTCCAGACTTCACCTTCTCCTTCTCCTTCTTCTACTTCTTCTGATTCACCCTCCTGACTTCACCTTCTCCTTCTCCTTCTTCTGATTCTTTTGATTCACCCTCCAGTCTTCACCTTCTCCTTCTCCTTCTTCTGCTTCTTCTGATTCACCCTCCAGACTTCACCTTCTCCTTCTCCTTCTTCTGATTCTTTTGATTCACCCTCCAGACTTCACCTTCTACTTCTCCTTCTTCTGCTTCTTCTGATTCACCCTCCTGACTTCACCCTCTCCTTCTCCTTCTTCTACTTCTTCTGATTCACCCTCCTGACTTCACCTTCTCCTTCTCCTTCATCTACTTCTTCTGCTTCACCCACCAGACTTCACCTTCTCCTTCTCCTTCTTCTACTTCTTCTGATTCACCCTCCAGACTTCACCTTCTCCTTCTCCTTCTTCTGCTTCTTCTGATTCACCCTCCAGACTTCACCTTCTCCTTCTCCTTATTCTGCTTCTTCTGATTCACCCGCCAGACTTCACCTTCTCCTTCTCCTTATTCTGCTTCTTCTGATTCACCCTCCAGACTTCACCTTCTCCTTCTCCTTCTTCTGCTTCTTCTGATTCACCTTCAGACTTTACCTTCTCCTTCTCCTTCTTCTGCTTCTTCTGATTCACCCTCCAGACTTCACCTTCTCCTTCTCCTTCATCTACTTCTTCTGATTCACCCTCCAGACTTCATCTTCTCCTTCTCCTTCTTCTGCTTCTTCTGATTCACCCTCCAGACTTCACCTTCTCCTTCTCCTTCTTCTGCTTTTTCTGATTCACCCTCCTGACTTCACCTTCTCCTTCTCCTTCTTCTACTTCTTCTGTTTCACCCTCCAGACTTCACCTCCTCCTTCTCCTTTTTCTACTTCTTCTGATTCACCCACCAGACTTCACCTTCTCCTTCTCCTTCTTCTGCTTCTTCTGATTCACCCTCCAGACTTCACCTTCTCCTTCTCCTTCTTCTGCTTCTTCTGATTCACCCTCCAGACTTCACCTTCTCCTTCTCCTTCTTCTGCTTCTTTTGATTCACCCTTCAGACTTCACCTTCTCCTTCTCCTTCTTCTGCTTCTTCTGATTCACCCTCCAGACCTCACCTTCTCCTTCTCCTTCTTCAACTTCTTCTGATTCACCCTCCAGACTTCATCTTCTCCTTCTCCTTCTTTTGCTTCTTCTGATTCACCCTCCAGACTTCACCTTCTCCTTCTCCTTCTTCTGCTTCTTCTGATTCACCCTCCAGACTTCGCCTTCTCCTTCTCCTTCTTCTCCTTCTTCTGATTCACCCTTCAGACTTCACCTTCTCCTTCTCCTTCTTTTGCTTCTTCTGATTCACCCTCCAGACTTCCCCTTCTCCTTCTCCTTCTTCTGCTTCTTCTGATTCACCCGCCAGACTTCACCTTCTCCTTCTCCTTCTTCTGCTTCTTCTGATTCACCCTCCAGACTTCAACTTCTCCTTCTCCTTCTTCTGCTTCTTTTGATTCACCCTTCAGACTTCACCTTCTCCTTCTCCTTCTTCTGCTTCTTCTGATTCACCCTCCAGACTTCACCTTCTCCTTCTCCTTATTCTGCTTCTCCTGATTCACCCTCCAGACTTCACCTTCTCCTTCTCCTTCTTCTGCTTCTTTTGAATCACCCTCCTGACTTACCTTCTCCTTCTCCTTCTTCTGCTTCTTCTGATTCACCCTCGAGACTTCACCTTCTCCTTCTCCTTCATCTACTTCTTCTGATTCACCCTCGAGACTTCATCTTCTCCTTCTCCTTCTTCTGCTTCTTCTGATTTACCCTCCAGACTTCACCTTCTCCTTCTCCTTCTTCTGCTTTTTCTGATTCACCCTCCTGACTTCACCTTCTCCTTCTCCTTCTTCTACTTCTTCTGATTCACCCTCCAGACTTCACCTTCTCCTTCTCCTTCTTCTACTTCTTCTGATTCACCCACCAGACTTCACCTTCTCCTTCTCCTTCTTCTGCTTCTTCTGATTCACCCTCCAGACTTCACCTTCTCCTTCTCCTTCTTCTGCTTCTTCTGATTCACCCTCCAGACTTCACCTTCTCCTTCTCCTTCTTCTGCTTCTTTTGATTCACCCTTCAGACTTCACCTTCTCCTTCTCCTTCTTTTGCTTCTTCTGATTCACCCTCCAGACCTCACCTTCTCCTTCTCCTTCTTCTACTTCTTCTGATTCACCCTCCAGACTTCATCTTCTCCTTCTCCTTCTTTTGCTTCTTCTGATTGACCCTCCAGACTTCACCTTCTCCTTCTCCTTCTTTTGCTTCTTCTGATTCACCCTCCTGACTTCGCCTTCTCCTTCTCCTTCTTCTACTTCTTCTGATTCACCCTCCAGACTTCACCTTCTCCTTCTCCTTCTTCTACTTCTTCTGATTCACCCTCCAGTCTTCATCTTCTCCTTCTCCTTCTTCTGCTTCTTCTGATTCACCCTCCAGACTTCACCTTCTCCTTCTCCTTCTTCTGCTTCTCCTGATTCACCCTCCTGACTTCACCTTCTCCTTCTCCTTCTTCTGCTTCTTCTGATTCACCCTCCAGACTTCACCTTCTCCTTCTCCTTCTTCTACTTCTTCTGATTCACCCTCCAGACTTCACCTTCTCCTGCTACTCCTTCTGCTTCATCTGATTCACCCTCCAGACTTCACCTTCTCCTTTTCCTTCTTCTGCTTCTTCTGATTCACCCTCCAGATTTCACCTTCTCCTTCTCCTTCTTCTGCTTCTTCTGATTCACCCTCCAGACTTCACCTTCTCCTTCTCCTTCTTCTGCTTCTTCTGATTCACCCTCCAGACTTCACCTTCTCCTTCACCTTCTTCTACTTCTTCTGATTCACCCTCCAGACTTCACCTTCTCCTTCTCCTTCTTCTGCTTCTTCTGATTCACCCTCCAGACTTCACCTTCTCCTTCTCCTTCGTCTACTTCTTCTGATTCACCCTCCAGACTACACCTTCTCCTTCTCCCTCTTCTACTTCTTCTGATTCATCCTCCAGACTTCACCTGCTCCTTCTCCTTCTTCTGCTTCTTCTGATTCACCCTCCAGACTTCACCTTCTCCTTCTCCTTCTTCTACTTCTTCTGATTCACCCTCCAGACTTCACCTTCTCCTTCTCCTTCTTCTACTTCTTCTGATTCACCCTCCAGACTTCACCTTCTCCTTCTCCTTCTTCTACTTCTTCTGCTTCTCCCTCCAGACTTCACCTTCTCCTTCTCCTTCTTCTGCTTCTTCTGATTCACCCTCCAGACTTCACCTTCTCCTTCTCCTTCTTCTACTTCTTCTGATTCACCCTCCAGACTTCACCTTCTCCTTCTCCTTCTTCTACTTCTTCTGATTCACCCTCCAGACTTCACCTTCTCCTTCTCCTTCTTCTACTACTTATGATTCACCCTCCTGACTTCACCTTCTCCTTCTCCTCCTTCTGCTTCTTCTGCTTCACCCTCCAGACTTCACCTTCTCCTTCTCCTTCTTCTGCTTCTTCTGCTTCACCCTCCAGACTTCACCTTCTCCTTCTCCTTCTTCTGCTTCTTCTGATTCACCCTCCAGACTTCACCTTCTCCTTCTCCTTCTTCTACTTCTTCTGATTCACCCTCCTGACTTCACCTTCTCCTTCTCCTTCTTCTGATTCTTTTGATTCACCCTCCAGTCTTCACCTTCTCCTTCTCCTTCTTCTGCTTCTTCTGATTCACCCTCCAGACTTCACCTTCTCCTTCTCCTTCTTCTGATTCTTTTGATTCACCCTCCAGACTTCACCTTCTCCTTCTCCTTCTTCTGCTTCTTCTGATTCACCCTCCTGACTTCACCCTCTCCTTCTCCTTCTTCTACTTCTTCTGATTCACCCTCCTGACTTCACCTTCTCCTTCTCCTTCATCTATTTCTTCTGCTTCACCCTCCAGACTTCACCTTCTCCTTCTCCTTCTTCTACTTCTTCTGATTCACCCTCCAGACTTCACCTTCTCCTTCTCCTTCTTCTGCTTCTTCTGATTCACCCTCCAGACTTCACCTTCTCCTTCTCCTTATTCTGCTTCTTCTGATTCACCCGCCAGACTTCACCTTCTCCTTCTCCTTATTCTGCTTCTTCTGATTCACCCTCCAGACTTCACCTTCTCCTTCTCCTTCTTCTGCTTCTTCTGATTCACCTTCAGGCTTTACCTTCTCCATCTCCTTCTTCTGCTTCTTCTGATTCACCCTCCAGACTTCACCTTCTCCTTCTCCTTCATCTACTTCTTCTGATTCACCCTCCAGACTTCATCTTCTCCTTCTCCTTCTTCTGCTTCTTCTGATTCACCCTCCAGACTTCACCTTCTCCTTCTCCTTCTTCTACTTCTTCTGATTCACCCTCCAGACTTCACCTCCTCCTTCTCCTTTTTCTACTTCTTCTGATTCACCCACCAGACTTCACCTTCTCCTTCTCCTTCTTCTGCTTCTTCTGATTCACCCTCCAGACCTCACCTTCTCCTTCTCCTTCTTCTGCTTCTTCTAATTCACCCTCCAGACTTCACCTTCTCCTTCTCCTTCTTCTGCTTCTTTTGATTCACCCTTCAGACTTCACCTTCTCCTTCTCCTTCTTCTGCTTCTTCTGATTCACCCTCCAGACCTCACCTTCTCCTTCTCCTTCTTCAACTTCTTCTGATTCACCCTCCAGACTTCATCTTCTCCTTCTCCTTCTTTTGCTTCTTCTGATTCACCCTCCAGACTTCACCTTCTCCTTCTCCTTCTTCTGCTTCTTCTGATTCACCCTCCAGAGTTCGCCTTCTCCTTCTCCTTCTTCTCCTTCTTCTGATTCACCCTCCAGACTTCACCTTCTCCTTCTCCTTCTTCTACTTCTTCTGATTCACCCTCCAGTCTTCACCTTCTCCTTCTCCTTCTTCTGCTTCTTCTGATTCACCCTCCAGACTTTACCTTCTCCTTCTCCTTCTTCTGCTTCTCCTGATTCACCCTCCAGACTTCACCTTCTCCTTCTACTTCTTCTGCTTCTTCTGATTCACCCTCCAGACTTCACCTTCTCCTTCTCCTTCTTCTGCTTCTTCTGATTCACCCTCCAGACTTCACCTTCTCCTTCTCCTTCTTCTACTTCTTCTGATTCACCCTCCAGACTTCACCTTCTCCTTCTCCTTCTTCTGCTTCTTCTGATTCACCCTCCAGACTTCACCTTCTCCTTCTCCTTCGTCTACTTCTTCTGATTCACCCTCCAGACTACACCTTCTCCTTCTCCTTCTTCTACTTCTTCTGATTCACCCTCCAGACTTCACCATCTCCTTCTCCTTCTTCTGCTTCCTCTGATTCACCCTCCAGACTTCACCTTCTCCTTCTCATTCTTCTACTTCTTCTGATTCACCCTCCAGACTTCACCTTCTCCTTCTCCTTCTTCTACTTCTTCTGCTTTTCCCTCCAGACTTCACCTTCTCCTTCTCCTTCTTCTGCTTCTTCTGATTCACCCTCCAGACTTCACCTTCTCCTTCTCCTTCTTCTACTTCTTCTGATTCACCCTCCAGACTTCACCTTCTCCTTCTCCTTCTTCTACTTCTTCTGATTCACCCTCCAGACTTCACCATCTCCTTCTCCTTCTTCTACTTCTTATGATTCACCCTCCTGACTTCACCTTCTCCTTCTCCTTCTTCTGCTTCTTCCGCTTCAACCTCCAGACTTCACCTTCTCCTTCTCCTTCTTCTGCTTCTTCTGCTTCGCCCTCCAGACTTCACCTTCTCCTTCTTCTTCATCTGCTTCTTCTGCTTCACCCTCCTGACTTCATCTTCTCCTTCTCCTTCTTCTACTTCTTCTGCTTCACCCCCCTGACTTCACCTTCTCCTTCTCCTTTTTCTGCTTCTTCTGATTCACCCTCCTAACTTCACCTTCTCCTTCTCCTTCTTCTGCTTCTTCTGATTCACCCTCCTGAATTCACCTTCTTCTTCTCCTTCTTCTGCTTCTTCTGATTCACCCTCCAGACTTCACCTTCTCCTTCTCCTTCTTCTGCTTCTTCTGATTCACCCTCCTGACTTCACCTTCTCCTTCTCCTTCTTCTGCTTCTTCTGCTTCACCCTCCAGACTTCACCTTCTCCTTCTCCATCTTCTGCTTCTTCTGCTTCACCCTCCAGACTTCACCTTCTCCTTCTCCTTCTTCTGCTTCTTCTGATTCACCCTCCAGACTTCACCTTCTCCTTCTCCTTCTTCTGCTTCTTCTGATTCACCCTCCTGACTTCACCTTCTCCTTCTCCTTCTTCTACTTCTTCTGATTCACCCTCCTGACTTCACCTTCTCCTTCTCCTTCTTCTACTTCTTCTGCTTCACCCTCCAGACTTCACCTTCTCATTCTCCTTCTTCTACTTCTTCTGATTCACCCTCCAGACTTCACCTTCTCCTTCTCCTTCTTCTGCTTCTTCTGATTCACCCTCCAGACTTCACCTTCTCATTCTCCTTCTTCTCCTTCTTCTGCTGCGCCCTCCAGACTTCACCTTCTCCTTCTCCTTCTTCTGCTTCTTCTGCTTCACACTCCAGACTTCACCTTCTCCTTCTCCTTCTTCTGCTTCTTCTGCTGCGCCCTCCAGGCTTCACCTTCTCCTTCTCCTTCTTCTGCTTCTTCTGCTTCACCGTCCTGACTTCACCTTCTCCTTCTCCTTCTTCTACTTCTTCTGCTACACCCCCCTGACTTCACCTGCTCCTTCTCCTTCTTCTGCTTCTTCTGATTCACCCTCCTGACTTCACCTTCTCCTTCTCCTTCTTCTGCTTCTTCTGATTCACCCTCCAGACTTCACCTACTCCTTCTCCTTCTTCTGCTTCTTCTGATTCACCCTCCAGACTTCACCTCCTCCTTCTCCTTCTTCTCCTTCTTCTGATTCACCCTCCAGACTTCACCTTCTCCTTCTCCTTCTTCTACTTCTTCTGATTCACCCTCCAGACTTCATCTTCTCCTTCTCCTTCTTCTACTTCTTCTGATTCACCCTCCAGACTTCACCTTCTCCTTCTCCTTCTTCTGCTTCTTCTGAATCACCCTCCAGACTTCACCTTCTCCTTGTCCTTATTCTGCTTCTTCTGATTCACCTCCAGACTTCACATTCTCCTTCTCCTTCTTCTGCTTCTTCTGATTCACCCTCCAGACTTCACCTTCTCCTTCTCCTTCTTCTGCTTCTTCTGATTCACCCTCCAGACTTCACCTTCTCCTTCTCCTTCTTCTACTTCTTCTGATTCGCCCTCCAGACTTCACCTTCTCCTTCTCCTTCTTCTGCTTCTTCTGATTCACCCTCCAGACTTCACCTTCTCCTTCTCCTTCGTCTACTTCTTCTGATTCACCCTCCAGACGACACCTTCTCCTTCTCCTTCTTCTACTTCTTCTGATTCACCCTCCAGACTTCACCTTCTCCTTCTCCTTCTTCTGTTTCTTCTGATTCACCCTCCAGACTTCATCTTCTCCTTCTCCTTCTTCTACTTCTTTTGATTCACCCTCCAGACTTCACCTTCTCCTTCTCCTTCTTCTACTTCTTCTGATTCACCCTCCGGACTTCATCTTCTCCTTCTCCTTCTTCTGCTTCTTCTGATTCACCCTCCAGACTTCACCTTCTCCTTCTCCTTCTTCTGCTTCTTCTGATTCACCCTCCAGACTTCAACTTCTCCTTCTCCTTCTTCTACTTCTTCTGATTCACCCTCCAGACTTCACCTTCTCCTTCTCCTTCTTCTACTTCTTCTGATTCACCCTCCAGTCTTCAACTTCTCCTTCTTCTGTTTCTTCTGCTTCACCCTCCAGACTTCACCTTCTCCTTCTCTTTCTTCTGCTTCTTCTGATTCACCCTCCAGACTTCACCTTCTCCTTCTCCTTCTTCTGATTCTTCTGATTCACCCTCCAGACTTCACCTTCTCCTTCTCCTTCTTCTGCTTCTTCTGATTCACCCTCCTGACTTCACCTTCTCCTTCTCCTTCTTCTACTTCTTCTGATTCACCCTCCTGACTTCACCTTCTCCTTCTCCTTCTTCTACTTCTTCTGCTTCACCCTCCAGACTTCACCTTCTCCTTCTCCTTCTTCTACTTCTTCTGATTCACCCTCCAGACTTCACCTTCTCCTTCTCCTTCTTCTGCTTCTTCTGATTCACCCTCCAGACTTCACCTTCTCCTTCTCCTTCTTCTGATTCTTCTGATTCACCCTCCAGACTTCACCTTCTCCTTCTCCTTCTTCTGCTTCTTCTGATTCACCCTCCTGACTTCACCTTCTCCTTCTCCTTCTTCTACTTCTTCTGATTCACCCTCCTGACTTCACCTTCTCCTTCTCCTTCTTCTACTTCTTCTGCTTCACCCTCCAGACTTCACCTTCTCCTTCTCCTTCTTCTACTTCTTCTGATTCACCCTCCAGACTTCACCTTCTCCTTCTCCTTCTTCTGCTTCTTCTGATTCACCCTCCAGACTTCACCTTCTCATTCTCCTTCTTCTCCTTCTTCTGCTGCGCCCTCCAGACTTCAGCTTCTCCTTCTCCTTCTTCTGCTTCTTCTGCTTCACCCTCCAGACTTCACCTTCTCCTTCTCCTTCTTCTACTTCTTCTGATTCACCCTCCAGACTTCACCTTCTCCTTCTCCTTCTTCTACTTCTTCTGATTCACCCTCCAGACTTCACCTTCTCCTTCTCCTTCTTCTACTTCTTCTGATTCACCCTCCAGACTTCACCTTCTACTTCTCCTTCTTCTGCTTCTTCTGATTCACCCTCCAGACTTCACCTTCTCCTTCTCCTTATTCTGCTTCTTCTGAATCACCCTCCAGACTTCACCTTCTCCTTCTCCTTCTTCTGCTTCTTCTGATTCACCCTCCAGACTTCACCTTCTCCTTCTCCTTCTTCTGCTTCTTCTGATTCACCCTCCAGACTTCACCTTCACCTTCTCCTTCTTCTACTTCTTCTGATTCACCCTCCAGACTTCACCTTCTCCATCTCCTCCTTCTGCTTCTTCTGATTCACCCTCCAGACTTCACCTTCTCCTTCTCCTTCGTCTACTTCTTCTGATTCACCCTCCAGACTTCACCTTCTCCTTCTTCTGCTTCTTCTGATTCACCCTCCAGACTTCACCTTCTCCTTCTCCTTCTTCTACTTCTTCTGATTCACCCTCCAGACTTCACCTTCTCCTTCTCCTTCTTCTGATTCTTCTGATTCACCCTCCAGACTTCACCTTCTCCTTCTCCTTCTTCTGCTTCTTCTGATTCACCCTCCTGACTTCACCTTCTCCTTCTCCTTCTTCTACATCTTCTGATTCACCCTCCTGACTTCACCTTCTCCTTCTCCTTCTTCTACTTCTTCTGCTTCCCCCTCCAGACTTCACCTTCTCCTTCTCCTTCTTCTACTTCTTCTGATTCACCCTCCAGACTTCACCTTCTCCTTCTCCTTCTTCTACTTCTTCTGATTCACCCTCCAGACTTCACCTTCTCCTTCTCCTTCTTCTACTTCTTCTGATTCACCCTCCAGACTTCACCTTCTCCTTCTCCTTCTTCTGCTTCTTCTGATTCACCCTCCAGACATCACCTTCTCCTTCTCCTTATTCTGCTTCTTCTGAATCACCCTCCAGACTTCACCTTCTCCTTCTCCTTCTTCTGCTTCTTCTGATTCACCCTCCAGACTTCACCTTCTCCTTCTCCTTCTTCTACTTCTTCTGATTCACCCTCCAGACTTCACCTTCTCCATCTCCTTCTTCTGCTTCTTCTGATTCACCCTCCAGACTTCACCTTCTCCTTCTCCTTCGTCTACTTCTTCTGATTCACCCTCCAGACTACACCTTCTCCTTCTCCTTCTTCTACTTCTTCTGATTCACCCTCCAGACTTCACCTTCTCCTTCTCCTTCTTCTGTTTCTTCTGATTCACCCTCCAGACTTCACCTTCTCCTTCTCCTTCTTCTACTACTTCTGATTCACCCTCCAGACTTCACCTTCTCCTTCTCCTTCTTCTACTTCTTCTGATTCACCCTCCAGACTTCATCTTCTCCTTCTCCTTCTTCTGCTTCTTCTGATTCACCCTCCAGACTTCACCTTCTCCTTCTCCTTCTTCTGCTTCTTCTGATTCACCCTCCAGACTTCACCTTCTCCTTCTCCTTCTTCTACTTCTTCTGATTCACCCTCCAGACTTCACCTTCACCTTCTCCTTCTTCTACTTCTTCTGATTCACCCTCCAGTCTTCACCTTCTCCTTCTCCTTCTTCTGTTTCTTCTGCTTCACCCTCCAGACTTCACCTTCTCCTTCTCTTTCTTCTGCTTCTTCTGATTCACCCTCCAGACTTCACCTTCTCCTTCTCCTTCTTCTGATTCTTCTGATTCACCCTCCAGACTTCACCTACTCCTTCTCCTTCTTCTGCTTCTTCTAATTCACCCTCCTGACTTCACCTTCTCCTTCTCCTTCTTCTACTTCTTCTGATTCACCCTCCTGACTTCAGCTTCTCCTTCTCCTTCTTCTACTTCTTCTGCTTCACCCTCCAGACTTCACCTTCTCCTTTTCCTTCTTCTACTTCTTCTGATTCACCCTCCAGACTTCACCTTCTCCTTCTCCTTATTCTGCTTCTTCTGTTTCACCCTCCAGACTTCACCTTCTCCTTCTCCTTATTCTGCTTCTTCTGATTCACCCTCCAGACTTCACCTTCTCCTTCTCCTTCCTTTGCTTCTTCTGATTCACCCTCCAGACTTCACCTTCTCCTTCTCCTTCTTCTGATTCTTCTGATTCACCCTCCAGACTTCACCTTCTCCTTCTCCATCTTCTGCTTCTTCTGATTCACCCTCCTGACTTCACCTTCTCCTTCTCCTTCTTCTACTTCTTCTGATTCACCCTCCTGACTTCACCTTCTCCTTCTCCATCTTCTACTTCTTCTGCTTCACCCTCCAGACTTCAACTTCTCCTTCTCCTTCTTCTACTTCATCTGATTCACCCTCCAGACTTCACCTTCTCCTTCTCCTTCTTCTGCTTCTTCTGATTCACCCTCCAGACTTCACCTTCTCCTTCTCCTTCTTCTGCTTCTTCTGATTCACCCTCCAGACTTCACCTTCTCCTTCTCCTTCTTCTACTTCTTCTGATTCACCCTCCAGACTTCACCTTCTCCTTCTCCTTCTTCTGCTTCTTCTGATTCACCCTCCAGACTCCACCTTCTCCTTCTCCTTCGTCTACTTCTTCTGATTCACCCTCCAGACTACACCTTCTCCTTCTCCTTCTTCTACTTCTTCTGATTCACCCTCCAGACTTCACCTTCTCCTCCTCCTTCTTCTGTTTCTTCTGATTCACCCTCCAGACTTCATCTTCTCCTTCTCCTTCTTCTACTTCTTCTGATTCACCCTCCAGACTTCACCTTCTCCTTCTCCTTCTTCTACTTCTTCTGATTCACCCTCCAGTCTTCACCTTCTCCTTCTCCTTCTTCTGTTTCTTCTGCTTCACCCTCCAGACTTCACCTTCTCCTTCTCTTTCTTCTGCTTCTTCTGATTCACCCTCCAGACTTCACCTTCTCCTTCTCCTTCTTCTGATTCTTCTGATTCACCCTCCAGACTTCACCTTCTCCTTCTCCTTCTTCTGCTTCTTCTGATTCACCCTCCTGACTTCACATTCTCCTTCTCCTTCTTCTACTTCTTCTGATTCACCCTCCTGACTTCACCTTCCCCTTCTCCTTCTTCTACTTCTTCTGCTTCACCCTCCAGACTTCACCTTCTCCTTCTCCTTCTTCTACTTCTTTTGATTCACCCTCCAGACTTCACCTTCTCCTTCTCCTTCTTCTGCTTCTTCTGATTCACCCTCCAGACTTCACCTTCTCCTTCTCCTTATTCTGCTTCTTCTGATTCACCCTCCAGACTTCAACTTCTCCTTCTCCTTATTCTGCTTCTTCTGATTCACCCTCCAGACTTCACCTTCTCCTTCTCCTTATTCTGCTTCTTCTGATTCACCCTCCAGACTTCACCTTCTCCTTCTCCTTCCTTTGCTTCTTCTGATTCACCCTCCAGACTTCACCTTCTCCTTCTCCTTCTTCTGATTCTTCTGCTTCACTCTCCTGAATTCACCTTCTCCTTCTCCTTCTTCTACTTCTTCTGATTCACCCTCCAGACTTCACCTACTCCTTCTCCTTCTTCTGCTTCTTCTGATTCACCCTCCTGACTTCACCTTCTCCTTCTCCTTCTTCTGCTTCTTCTGATTCACCCTCCAGACTTCACCTTCTCCTTCTCCTTCTTCTGCTTCTTCTGATTCACCCTCCAGACTTCACCTTCTCCTTCTCCTTCTTCTGCTTCTTCTGATTCACCCTCCAGACCTCACCTTCTCCTTCTCCTTCTTCTACTTCTTCTGATTCACCCTCCAGACTTCATCTTCTCCTTCTCCTTCTTCTGCTTCTTCTGATTCACCCTCCAGACTTCACCTTCTCCTTCTCCTTCTTCTGCTTCTTCTGATTCACCCTCCAGACTTCACCTTCTCCTTCTCCTTCTTCTACTTCTTCTGATTCACCCTCCAGACTTCACCTTCTCCTTCTCCTTCTTCTACTTCTTCTGATTCACCCTCCAGTCTTCACCTTCTCCTTCTCCTTCTTCTGTTTCTTCTGCTTCACCCTCCAGACTTCACCTTCTCCTTCTCTTTCTTCTGCTTCTTCTGCTTCACCCTCCAGACTTCACCTTCTCCTTCTCCTTCTTCTGATTCTTCTGATTCACCCTCCAGACTTCACCTTCTCTATCTCCTTCTTCTGCTTCTTCTGATTCACCCTCCTGACTTCACCTTCTCCTTCTCCTTCTTCTACTTCTTCTGATTCACCCTCCTGACTTCACCTTCTCCTTCTCCTTCTTCTACTTCTTCTGCTTCACCCTCCAGACTTCACCTTCTCCTTCTCCTTCTTCTACTTCTTCTGATTCACCCTCCAGACTTCACCTTCTCCTTCTCCTTCTTCTGCTTCTTCTGATTCACCCTCCAGACTTCACCTTCTCCTTCTACTTATTCTGCTTCTTCTGATTCACCCTCCAGACTTCACCTTCTCCTTCTCCTTCTTCTGCTATTTCTGATTCACCCTCCAGACTTCACCTTCTCCTTCTCCTTCTTCTGCTTCTTCTGATTCACCCTCCAGACTTCACCTTCTCCTTCTCCTTCTTCTGCTTCTTCTGATTCACCCTCCAGACTTCACCTTCTCCTTCTCCTTCTTCTACTTCTTCTGATTCACCCTCCAGACTTCACCTTCTCCTTCTCCTTCTTCTGCTTCTTCTGATTCACCCTCCTGACTTCACCTTCTCCTTCTCCTTCTTCTACATCTTCTGATTCACCCTCCTGACTTCACCTTCTCCTTCTCCTTCTTCTACTTCTTCTGCTACAACCTCCAGACTTCACCTTCTCCTTCTCCTTCTTCTACTTCTTCTGATTCACCCTCCAGACTTCACCTTCTCCTTCTCCTTCTTCTACTTCTTCTGATTCACCCTCCAGACTTCACCTTCTCCTTCTCCTTCTTCTACTTCTTCTGATTCACCCTCCAGACTTCACCTTCTCCTTCTCCTTCTTCTGCTTCTTCTGATTCACCCTCCAGACTTCACCTTCTCCTTCTCCTTATTCTGCTTCTTCTGAATCACCCTCCAGACTTCACCTTCTCCTTCTCCTTCTTCTGCTTCTTCTGATTCACCCTCCAGACTTCACCTTCTCATTCTCCTTCTTCTGCTTCTTCTGATTCACCCTCCAGACTTCAACTTCACCTTCTCCTTCTTCTACTTCTTCTGATTCACCCTCCAGACTTCACCTTCTCCATCTCCTTCTTCTGCTTCTTCTGATTCACCCTCCAGACTTCACCTTCTCCTTCTCCTTCGTCTACTTCTTCTGATTCACCCTCCAGACTTCACCTTCTCCTTCTCCTTCTTCTGCTTCTTCTGATTCACCCTCCAGACTTCACCTTCTCCTTCTCCTTCTTCTACTTCTTCTGATTCACCCTCCAGACTTCACCTTCTCCTTCTCCTTCTTCTGATTCTTCTGATTCACCCTCCAGACTTCACCTTCTCCTTCTCCTTCTTCTGCTTCTTCTGATTCACCCTCCTGACTTCACCTTCTCCTTCTCCTTCTTCTACATCTTCTGATTCACCCTCCTGACTTCACCTTCTCCTTCTCCTTCTTCTACTTCTTCTGCTTCCCCCTCCAGACTTCACCTTCTCCTTCTCCTTCTTCTACTTCTTCTGATTCACCCTCCAGACTTCACCTTCTCCTTCTCCTTCTTCTACTTCTTCTGATTCACCCTCCAGACTTCACCTTCTCCTTCTCCTTCTTCTACTTCTTCTGATTCACCCTCCAGACTTCACCTTCTCCTTCTCCTTCTTCTGCTTCTTCAGATTCACCCTCCAGACATCACCTTCTCCTTCTCCTTATTCTGCTTCTTCTGAATCACCCTCCAGACTTCACCTTCTCCTTCTCCTTCTTCTGCTTCTTCTGATTCACCCTCCAGACTTCACCTTCTCCTTCTCCTTCTTCTGCTTCTTCTGATTCACCCTCCAGACTTCACCTCCTCCTTCTCCTTCTTCTACTTCTTCTGATTCACCCTCCAGACTTCACCTTCTCCATCTCCTTCTTCTGCTTCTTCTGATTCACCCTCCAGACTTCACCTTCTCCTTCTCCTTCGTCTACTTCTTCTGATTCACCCTCCAGACTACACCTTCTCCTTCTCCTTCTTCTACTTCTTCTGATTCACCCTCCAGACTTCACCTTCTCCTTCTCCTTCTTCTGTTTCTTCTGATTCACCCTCCAGACTTCACCTTCTCCTTCTCCTTCTTCTACTACTTCTGATTCACCCTCCAGACTTCACCTTCTCATTCTCCTTCTTCTGCTTCTTCTGATTCACCCTCCAGACTTCAACTTCACCTTCTCCTTCTTCTACTTCTTCTGATTCACCCTCCAGACTTCACCTTCTCCATCTCCTTCTTCTGCTTCTTCTGATTCACCCTCCAGACTTCACCTTCTCCTTCTCCTTCGTCTACTTCTTCTGATTCACCCTCCAGACTTCACCTTCTCCTTCTCCTTCTTCTGCTTCTTCTGATTCACCCTCCAGACTTCACCTTCTCCTTCTCCTTCTTCTACTTCTTCTGATTCACCCTCCAGACTTCACCTTCTCCTTCTCCTTCTTCTGATTCTTCTGATTCACCCTCCAGACTTCACCTTCTCCTTCTCCTTCTTCTGCTTCTTCTGATTCACCCTCCTGACTTCACCTTCTCCTTCTCCTTCTTCTACATCTTCTGATTCACCCTCCTGACTTCACCTTCTCCTTCTCCTTCTTCTACTTCTTCTGCTTCCCCCTCCAGACTTCACCTTCTCCTTCTCCTTCTTCTACTTCTTCTGATTCACCCTCCAGACTTCACCTTCTCCTTCTCCTTCTTCTACTTCTTCTGATTCACCCTCCAGACTTCACCTTCTCCTTCTCCTTCTTCTACTTCTTCTGATTCACCCTCCAGACTTCACCTTCTCCTTCTCCTTCTTCTGCTTCTTCAGATTCACCCTCCAGACATCACCTTCTCCTTCTCCTTATTCTGCTTCTTCTGAATCACCCTCCAGACTTCACCTTCTCCTTCTCCTTCTTCTGCTTCTTCTGATTCACCCTCCAGACTTCACCTTCTCCTTCTCCTTCTTCTGCTTCTTCTGATTCACCCTCCAGACTTCACCTTCTCCTTCTCCTTCTTCTACTTCTTCTGATTCACCCTCCAGACTTCACCTTCTCCATCTCCTTCTTCTGCTTCTTCTGATTCACCCTCCAGACTTCACCTTCTCCTTCTCCTTCGTCTACTTCTTCTGATTCACCCTCCAGACTACACCTTCTCCTTCTCCTTCTTCTACTTCTTCTGATTCACCCTCCAGACTTCACCTTCTCCTTCTCCTTCTTCTGTTTCTTCTGATTCACCCTCCAGACTTCACCTTCTCCTTCTCCTTCTTCTACTACTTCTGATTCACCCTCCAGACTTCACCTTCTCCTTCTCCTTCTTCTACTTCTTCTGATTCACCCTCCAGACTTCATCTTCTCCTTCTCCTTCTTCTGCTTCTTCTGATTCACCCTCCAGACTTCACCTTCTCCTTCTCCTTCTTCTGCTTCTTCTGATTCACCCTCCAGACTTCACCTTCTCCTTCTCCTTCTTCTACTTCTTCTGATTCACCCTCCAGACTTCACCTTCTCCTTCTCCTTCTTCTACTTCTTCTGATTCACCCTCCAGTCTTCACCTTCTCCTTCTCCTTCTTCTGTTTCTTCTGCTTCACCCTCCAGACTTCACCTTCTCCTTCTCTTTCTTCTGCTTCTTCTGATTCACCCTCCAGACTTCACCTTCTCCTTCTCCTTCTTCTGATTCTTCTGATTCACCCTCCAGACTTCACCTTCTCCTTCTCCTTCTTCTGCTTCTTCTGTTTCACCCTCCTGACTTCACCTTCTCCTTCTCCTTCTTCTACTTCTTCTGATTCACCCTCCTGACTTCAGCTTCTCCTTCTCCTTCTTCTACTTCTTCTGCTTCACCCTCCAGACTTCACCTTCTCCTTCTCCTTCTTCTACTTCTTCTGATTCACCCTCCAGACTTCACCTTCTCCTTCTCCTTATTCTGCTTCTTCTGATTCACCCTCCAGACTTCACCTTCTCCTTCTCCTTATTCTGCTTCTTCTGATTCACCCTCCAGACTTCACCTTCTCCTTCTCCTTCCTTTGCTTCTTCTGATTCACCCTCCAGACTTCACCTTCTCCTTCTCCTTCTTCTGATTCTTCTGATTCACCCTCCAGACTTCACCTTCTCCTTCTCCATCTTCTGCTTCTTCTGATTCACCCTCCTGACTTCACCTTCTCCTTCTCCTTCTTCTACTTCTTCTGATTCACCCTCCTGACTTCACCTTCTCCTTCTCCATCTTCTACTTCTTCTGCTTCACCCTCCAGACTTCACCTTCTCCTCCTCCTTCTTCTGTTTCTTCTGATTCACCCTCCAGACTTCATCTTCTCCTTCTCCTTCTTCTACTTCTTCTGATTCACCCTCCAGTCTTCACCTTCTCCTTCTCCTTCTTCTACTTCTTCAGATTCACCCTCCAGACTTCATCTTCTCCTTCTCCTTCTTCTGCTTCTTCTGATTCACCCTCCAGACTTCACCTTCTCCTTCTCCTTCTTCTGCTTCTTCTGATTCACCCTCCAGACTTCAACTTCTCCTTCTCCTTCTTCTACTTCTTCTGATTCACCCTCCAGACTTCACCTTCTCCTTCTTCTTCTTCTACTTCTTCCGATTCACCCTCCAGACTTCATCTTCTCCTTCTCCTTCTTCTGCTTCTTCTGATTCACCCTCCAGACTTCACCTTCTCCTTCTCCATCTTCTACTTCTTCTGCTTCACCCTCCAGACTTCAACTTCTCCTTCTCCTTCTTCTGCTTCTTCAGATTCACCCTCCAGACTTCACCTTCTCCTTCTCCTTCTTCTACTTCTTCAGATTCACCCTCCAGACTTCACCTTCTCCTTCTCCTTCTTCTACTTCTTCTGATTCACCCTCCAGACTTCACCTTCTCCTTCTCCTTCTTCTACTTCTTCTGATTCACCCTCCAGTCTTCACCTTCTCCTTCTCCTTCTTCTGTTTCTTCTGCTTCACCCTCCAGACTTCACCTTCTCCTTCTCTTTCTTCTGCTTCTTCTGATTCACCCTCCACACTTCACCTTCTCCTTCTCCTTCTTCTGATTCTTCTGATTCACCCTCCAGACTTCACCTTCTCCTTCTCCTTCTTCTGCTTCTTCTGATTCACCCTCCTGACTTCACCTTCTCCTTCTCCTTCTTCTACTTCTTCTGATTCACCCTCCTGACTTCACCTTCTCCTTCTCCTTCTTCTACTTCTTCTGCTTCACCCTCCAGACTTCACCTTCTCCTTCTCCTTCTTCTGCTTCTTCTGATTCACCCTCCAGACTTCACCTTCTCCTTCTCCTTCTTCTGCTTCTTCTGATTCACCCTCCAGACTTCACCTTCTCCTTCTCCTTATTCTGCTTCTTCTGATTCACACTCCAGACTTCACCTTCTCCTTCTCCTTATTCTGCTTCTTCTGATTCACCCTCCAGACTTCACCTTCTCCTTCTCCTTCCTCTGCTTCTTCTGATTCACCCTCCAGACTTCACCTTCTCCTTCTCCTTCTTCTGATTCTTCTGATTCACCCTCCAGACTTCACCTTCTCCTTCTCCATCTTCTGCTTCTTCTGATTCACCCTCCTGACTTCACCTTCTCCTTCTCCTTCTTCTACTTCTTCTGATTCACCCTCCAGACTTCACCTTCTCCTTCTCCTTCTTCTGCTTCTTCAGATTCACCCTCCAGACATCACCTTCTCCTTCTCCTTATTCTGCTTCTTCTGAATCACCCTCCAGACTTCACCTTCTCCTTCTCCTTCTTCTGCTTCTTCTGATTCACCCTCCAGACTTCACCTTCTCCTTCTCCTGCTTCTGCTTCTTCTGATTCACCCTCCAGACTTCACCTTCTCCTTCTCCTTCTTCTACTTCTTCTGATTCACCCTCCAGACTTCACCTTCTCCATCTCCTTCTTCTGCTTCTTCTGATTCACCCTCCAGACTTCACCTTCTCCTTCTCCTTCGTCTACTTCTTCTGATTCACCCTCCAGACTACACCTTCTCCTTCTCCTTCTTCTACTTCTTCTGATTCACCCTCCAGACTTCACCTTCTCCTTCTCCTTCTTCTGTTTCTTCTGATTCACCCTCCAGACTTCACCTTCTCCTTCTCCTTCTTCTACTACTTCTGATTCACCCTCCAGTCTTCACCTTCTCCTTCTCCTTCTTCTACTTCTTCTGATTCACCCTCCAGACTTCATCTTCTCCTTCTCCTTCTTCTGCTTCTTCTGATTCACCCTCCAGACTTCACCTTCTCCTTCTCCTTCTTCTGCTTCTTCTGATTCACCCTCCAGACTTCACCTTCTCCTTCTCCTTCTTCTACTTCTTCTGATTCACCCTCCAGACTTCACCTTCTCCTTCTCCTTCTTCTACTTCTTCTGATTCACCCTCCAGTCTTCACCTTCTCCTTCTCCTTCTTCTGTTTCTTCTGCTTCACCCTCCAGACTTCACCTTCTCCTTCTCTTTCTTCTGCTTCTTCTGATTCACCCTCCAGACTTCACCTTCTCCTTCTCCTTCTTCTGATTCTTCTGATTCACCCTCCAGACTTCACCTTCTCCTTCTCCTTCTTCTGCTTCTTCTGTTTCACCCTCCTGACTTCACCTTCTCCTTCTCCTTCTTCTACTTCTTCTGATTCACCCTCCTGACTTCAGCTTCTCCTTCTCCTTCTTCTACTTCTTCTGCTTCACCCTCCAGACTTCACCTTCTCCTTCTCCTTCTTCTACTTCTTCTGATTCACCCTCCAGACTTCACCTTCTCCTTCTCCTTATTCTGCTTCTTCTGATTCACCCTCCAGACTTCACCTTCTCCTTCTCCTTATTCTGCTTCTTCTGATTCACCCTCCAGACTTCACCTTCTCCTTCTCCTTCCTTTGCTTCTTCTGATTCACCCTCCAGACTTCACCTTCTCCTTCTCCTTCTTCTGATTCTTCTGATTCACCCTCCAGACTTCACCTTCTCCTTCTCCATCTTCTGCTTCTTCTGATTCACCCTCCTGACTTCACCTTCTCCTTCTCCTTCTTCTACTTCTTCTGATTCACCCTCCTGACTTCACCTTCTCCTTCTCCATCTTCTACTTCTTCTGCTTCACCCTCCAGACTTCACCTTCTCCTCCTCCTTCTTCTGTTTCTTCTGATTCACCCTCCAGACTTCATCTTCTCCTTCTCCTTCTTCTACTTCTTCTGATTCACCCTCCAGTCTTCACCTTCTCCTTCTCCTTCTTCTACTTCTTCAGATTCACCCTCCAGACTTCACCTTCTCCTTCTCCTTCTTCTGCTTCTTCTGATTCACCCTCCAGACTTCACCTTCTCCTTCTCCTTCTTCTGCTTCTTCTGATTCACCCTCCAGACTTCAACTTCTCCTTCTCCTTCTTCTACTTCTTCTGATTCACCCTCCAGACTTCACCTTCTCCTTCTTCTTCTTCTACTTCTTCCGATTCACCCTCCAGACTTCATCTTCTCCTTCTCCTTCTTCTGCTTCTTCTGATTCACCCTCCAGACTTCACCTTCTCCTTCTCCTTCTTCTGCTTCTTCAGATTCACCCTCCAGACTTCACCTTCTCCTTCTCCTTCTTCTACTTCTTCTGATTCACCCTCCAGACTTCACCTTCTCCTTCTCCTTCTTCTACTTCTTCTGATTCACCCTCCAGTCTTCACCTTCTCCTTCTCCTTCTTCTGTTTCTTCTGCTTCACCCTCCAGACTTCACCTTCTCCTTCTCTTTCTTCTGCTTCTTCTGATTCACCCTCCACACTTCACCTTCTCCTTCTCCTTCTTCTGATTCTTCTGATTCACCCTCCAGACTTCACCTTCTCCTTCTCCTTCTTCTGCTTCTTCTGATTCACCCTCCTGACTTCACCTTCTCCTTCTCCTTCTTCTACTTCTTCTGATTCACCCTCCTGACTTCACCTTCTCCTTCTCCTTCTTCTACTTCTTCTGCTTCACCCTCCAGACTTCACCTTCTCCTTCTCCTTCTTCTGCTTCTTCTGATTCACCCTCCAGACTTCACCTTCTCCTTCTCCTTCTTCTGCTTCTTCTGATTCACCCTCCAGACTTCACCTTCTCCTTCTCCTTATTCTGCTTCTTCTGATTCACACTCCAGACTTCACCTTCTCCTTCTCCTTATTCTGCTTCTTCTGATTCACCCTCCAGACTTCACCTTCTCCTTCTCCTTCCTCTGCTTCTTCTGATTCACCCTCCAGACTTCACCTTCTCCTTCTCCTTCTTCTGATTCTTCTGATTCACCCTCCAGACTTCACCTTCTCCTTCTCCATCTTCTGCTTCTTCTGATTCACCCTCCTGACTTCACCTTCTCCTTCTCCTTCTTCTACTTCTTCTGATTCACCCTCCTGACTTCACCTTCTCCTTCTCCATCTTCTACTTCTTCTGCTTCACCCTCCAGACTTCAACTTCTCCTTCTCCTTCTTCTACTTCTTCTGATTCACCCTCCAGACTTCACCTTCTCCTTCTCCTTCTTCTGCTTCTTCTGATTCACCCTCCAGACTTCACCTTCTCCTTCTCCTTCTTCTGCTTCTTCTGATTCACCCTCCAGACTTCACCTTCTCCTTCTCCTTCTTCTACTTCATCTGATTCACCCTCCAGACTTCACCTTCTCCTTCTCCTTCTTCTGCTTCATCTGATTCACCCTCCAGACTTCACCTTCTCCTTCTCCTTCGTCTAATTCTTCTGATTCACCCTCCAGACTACACCTTCTCCTTCTCCTTCTTCTACTTCTTCTGATTCACCCTCCAGACTTCACCTTCTCCTTCTCCTTCTTCTGTTTCTTCTGATTCACCCTCCAGACTTCATCTTCTCCTTCTCCTTCTTCTACTTCTTCTGATTCACCCTCCAGACTTCACCTTCTCCTTCTCCTTCTTCTACTTCTTCTGATTCACCCTCCAGACTTCATCTTCTCCTTCTCCTTCTTCTGCTTCTTCTGATTCACCCTCCAGACTTCACCTTCTCCTTCTCCTTCTTCTACTTCTTCTGATTCACCCTCCAGTCTTCACCTTCTCCTTCTCCTTCTTCTGTTTCTTCTGCTTCACCCTCCAGACTTCACCTTCTCCTTCTCTTTCTTCTGCTTCTTCTGATTCACCCTCCAGACTTCACCTTCTCCTTCTCCTTCTTCTGATTCTTCTGATTCACCCTCCAGACTTCACCTTCTCCTTCTCCTTCTTCTGCTTCTTCTGATTCACCCTCCTGACTTCACCTTCTCCTTCTCCTTCTTCTACTTCTTCTGATTCACCCTCCTGACTTCACCTTCTCCTTCTCCTTCTTCTACTTCTTCTGCTTCACCCTCCAGACTTCACCTTCTCCTTCTCCTTCTTCTACTTCTTCTGATTCACCCTCCAGACTTCACCTTCTCCTTCTCCTTCTTCTGCTTCTTCTGATTCACCCTCCAGACTTCACCTTCTCCTTCTCCTTATTCTGCTTCTTCTGATTCACCCTCCAGACTTCAACTTCTCCTTCTCCTTATTCTGCTTCTTCTGATTCACCCTCCAGACTTCACCTTCTCCTTCTCCTTCCTTTGCTTCTTCTGATTCACCCTCCAGACTTCACCTTCTCCTTCTCCTTCTTCTGATTCTTCTGATTCACCCTCCAGACTTCACCTTCTCCTTCTCCATCTTCTGCTTCTTCTGATTCACCCTCCTGACTTCACCTTCTCCTTCTCCTTCTTCAACTTCTTCTGATTCACCCTCCTGACTTCACCTTCTCCTTCTCCATCTTCTACTTCTTCTGCTTCACCCTCCAGACTTCAACTTCTCCTTCTCCTTCTTCTACTTCTTCTGATTCACCCTCCAGACTTCACCTTCTCCTTCTCCTTCTTCTGCTTCTTCTGATTCACCCTCCAGACTTCACCTTCTCCTTCTCCTTCTTCTGCTTCTTCTGATTCACCCTCCTGACTTCACCTTCTCCTTCTTCTACTTCTTCTGCTTCACCCTCCAGACTTCACCTTCTCCTTCTCCTTCTTCTGCTTCTTCTGATTCACCCTCCAGACTTCACCTTCTCCTTCTCCTTCTTCTGCTTCTTCTGATTCACCCTCCAGACTTCACCTTCTCCTTCTCCTTATTCTGCTTCTTCTGATTCACACTCCAGACTTCACCTTCTCCTTCTCCTTATTCTGCTTCTTCTGATTCACCCTCCAGACTTCACCTTCTCCTTCTCCTTCCTCTGCTTCTTCTGATTCACCCTCCAGACTTCACCTTCTCCTTCTCCTTCTTCTGATTCTTCTGATTCACCCTCCAGACTTCACCTTCTCCTTCTCCATCTTCTGCTTCTTCTGATTCACCCTCCTGACTTCACCTTCTCCTTCTCCTTCTTCTACTTCTTCTGATTCACCCTCCTGACTTCACCTTCTCCTTCTCCATCTTCTACTTCTTCTGCTTCACCCTCCAGACTTCAACTTCTCCTTCTCCTTCTTCTACTTCTTCTGATTCACCCTCCAGACTTCACCTTCTCCTTCTCCTTCTTCTGCTTCTTCTGATTCACCCTCCAGACTTCACCTTCTCCTTCTCCTTCTTCTGCTTCTTCTGATTCACCCTCCAGACTTCACCTTCTCCTTCTCCTTCTTCTACTTCATCTGATTCACCCTCCAGACTTCACCTTCTCCTTCTCCTTCTTCTGCTTCATCTGATTCACCCTCCAGACTTCACCTTCTCCTTCTCCTTCGTCTACTTCTTCTGATTCACCCTCCAGACTACACCTTCTCCTTCTCCTTCTTCTACTTCTTCTGATTCACCCTCCAGACTTCACCTTCTCCTTCTCCTTCTTCTACTTCTTCTGATTCACCCTCCAGACTTCATCTTCTCCTTCTCCTTCTTCTGCTTCTTCTGATTCACCCTCCAGACTTCACCTTCTCCTTCTCCTTCTTCTGCTTCTTCTGATTCACCCTCCAGACTTCAACTTCTCCTTCTCCTTCTTCTACTTCTTCTGATTCACCCTCCAGACTTCACCTTCTCCTTCTCCTTCTTCTACTTCTTCTGATTCACCCTCCAGTCTTCACCTTCTCCTTCTCCTTCTTCTGTTTCTTCTGCTTCACCCTCCAGACATCACCTTCTCCTTCTCTTTCTTCTGCTTCTTCTGATTCACCCTCCAGACTTCACCTTCTCCTTCTCCTTCTTCTGCTTCTTCTGATTCACCCTCCAGACTTCACCTTCTCCTTCTCCTTCTTCTACTTCTTCTGATTCACCCTCCAGACTTCACCTTCTCCTTCTCCTTCTTCTACCTCTTCTGATTCACCCTCCAGACTTCACCTTCTCCTTCTCCTTCTTCTGTTTCGTCTGATTCACCCTCCAGACTTCATCTTCTCCTTCTCCTTCTTCTACTTCTTCTGATTCACCCTCCAGACTTCACCTTCTCCTTCTCCTTCTTCTACTTCTTCTGATTCACCCTCCAGACTTCATCTTCTCCTTCTCCTTCTTCTGCTTCTTCTGATTCACCCTCCAGACTTCACCTTCTCCTTCTCCTTCTTCTGCTTCTTCTGATTCACCCTCCAGACTTCAACTTCTCCTTCTCCTTCTTCTACTTCTTCTGATTCACCCTCCAGACTTCACCTTCTCCTTCTCCTTCTTCTACTTCTTCTGATTCACCCTCCAGTCTTCACCTTCTCCTTCTTCTGTTTCTTCTGCTTCACCCTCCAGACATCACCTTCTCCTTCTCTTTCTTCTGCTTCTTCTGATTCACCCTCCAGACTTCACCTTCTCCTTCTCCTTCTTCTGCTTCTTCTGATTCACCCTCCAGACTTCACCTTCTCCTTCTCCTTCTTCTACTTCTTCTGATTCACCCTCCAGACTTCACCTTCTCCTTCTCCTTCTTCTACTTCTTCTGATTCACCCTCCAGTCTTCACCTTCTCCTTCTCCTTCTTCTGTTTCTTCTGCTTCACCCTCCAGACTTCACCTTCTCCTTCTCTTTCTTCTGCTTCTTCTGATTCACCCTCCAGACTTCACCTTCTCCTTCTCCTTCTTCTGATTCTTCTGATTCACCCTCCAGACTTCACCTTCTCCTTCTCCTTCTTCTGCTTCTTCTGATTCACCCTCCTGACTTCACCTTCTCCTTCTCCTTCTTCTACTTCTTCTGATTCACCCTCCTGACTTCACCTTCTCCTTCTCCTTCTTCTACTTCTTCTGCTTCACCCTCCAGACTTCACCTTCTCCTTCTCCTTCTTCTACTTCTTCTGATTCACCCTCCAGACTTCACCTTCTCCTTCTCCTTCTTCTGCTTCTTCTGATTCACCCTCCAGACTTCACCTTCTCCTTCTCCTTATTCTGCTTCTTCTGATTCACCCTCCAGACTTCAACTTCTCCTTCTCCTTATTCTGCTTCTTCTGATTCACCCTCCAGACTTCACCTTCTCCTTCTCCTTCCTTTGCTTCTTCTGATTCACCCTCCAGACTTCACCTTCTCCTTCTCCTTCTTCTGATTCTTCTGATTCACCCTCCAGACTTCACCTTCTCCTTCTCCATCTTCTGCTTCTTCTGATTCACCCTCCTGACTTCACCTTCTCCTTCTCCTTCTTCTACTTCTTCTGATTCACCCTCCTGACTTCACCTTCTCCTTCTCCATCTTCTACTTCTTCTGCTTCACCCTCCAGACTTCAACTTCTCCTTCTCCTTCTTCTACTTCTTCTGATTCACCCTCCAGACTTCACCTTCTCCTTCTCCTTCTTCTGCTTCTTCTGATTCACCCTCCAGACTTCACCTTCTCCTTCTCCTTCTTCTGCTTCTTCTGATTCACCCTCCTGACTTCACCTTCTCCTTCTCCTTCTTCTACTTCTTCTGCTTCACCCTCCAGACTTCACCTTCTCCTTCTCCTTCTTCTGCTTCTTCTGATTCACCCTCCAGACTTCACCTTCTCCTTCTCCTTCTTCTGCTTCTTCTGATTCACCCTCCAGACTTCACCTTCTCCTTCTCCTTATTCTGCTTCTTCTGATTCACACTCCAGACTTCACCTTCTCCTTCTCCTTATTCTGCTTCTTCTGATTCACCCTCCAGACTTCACCTTCTCCTTCTCCTTCCTCTGCTTCTTCTGATTCACCCTCCAGACTTCACCTTCTCCTTCTCCTTCTTCTGATTCTTCTGATTCACCCTCCAGACTTCACCTTCTCCTTCTCCATCTTCTGCTTCTTCTGATTCACCCTCCTGACTTCACCTTCTCCTTCTCCTTCTTCTACTTCTTCTGATTCACCCTCCTGACTTCACCTTCTCCTTCTCCATCTTCTACTTCTTCTGCTTCACCCTCCAGACTTCAACTTCTCCTTCTCCTTCTTCTACTTCTTCTGATTCACCCTCCAGACTTCACCTTCTCCTTCTCCTTCTTCTGCTTCTTCTGATTCACCCTCCAGACTTCACCTTCTCCTTCTCCTTCTTCTGCTTCTTCTGATTCACCCTCCAGACTTCACCTTCTCCTTCTCCTTCTTCTACTTCATCTGATTCACCCTCCAGACTTCACCTTCTCCTTCTCCTTCTTCTGCTTCATCTGATTCACCCTCCAGACTTCACCTTCTCCTTCTCCTTCGTCTACTTCTTCTGATTCACCCTCCAGACTACACCTTCTCCTTCTCCTTCTTCTACTTCTTCTGATTCACCCTCCAGACTTCACCTTCTCCTTCTCCTTCTTCTGTTTCTTCTGATTCACCCTCCAGACTTCATCTTCTCCTTCTCCTTCTTCTACTTCTTCTGATTCACCCTCCAGACTTCACCTTCTCCTTCTCCTTCTTCTACTTCTTCTGATTCACCCTCCAGACTTCATCTTCTCCTTCTCCTTCTTCTGCTTCTTCTGATTCACCCTCCAGACTTCACCTTCTCCTTCTCCTTCTTCTGCTTCTTCTGATTCACCCTCCAGACTTCAACTTCTCCTTCTCCTTCTTCTACTTCTTCTGATTCACCCTCCAGACTTCACCTTCTCCTTCTCCTTCTTCTACTTCTTCTGATTCACCCTCCAGTCTTCACCTTCTCCTTCTCCTTCTTCTGTTTCTTCTGCTTCACCCTCCAGACATCACCTTCTCCTTCTCTTTCTTCTGCTTCTTCTGATTCACCCTCCAGACTTCACCTTCTCCTTCTCCTTCTTCTGCTTCTTCTGATTCACCCTCCAGACTTCACCTTCTCCTTCTCCTTCTTCTACTTCTTCTGATTCACCCTCCAGACTTCACCTTCTCCTTCTCCTTCTTCTACTTCTTCTGATTCACCCTCCAGTCTTCACCTTCTCCTTCTCCTTCTTCTGTTTCTTCTGCTTCACCCTCCAGACTTCACCTTCTCCTTCTCTTTCTTCTGCTTCTTCTGATTCACCCTCCAGACTTCACCTTCTCCTTCTCCTTCTTCTGATTCTTCTGATTCACCCTCCAGACTTCACCTTCTCCTTCTCCTTCTTCTGCTTCTTCTGATTCACCCTCCTGACTTCACCTTCTCCTTCTCCTTCTTCTACTTCTTCTGATTCACCCTCCTGACTTCACCTTCTCCTTCTCCTTCTTCTACTTCTTCTGCTTCACCCTCCAGACTTCACCTTCTCCTTCTCCTTCTTCTACTTCTTCTGATTCACCCTCCAGACTTCACCTTCTCCTTCTCCTTCTTCTGCTTCTTCTGATTCACCCTCCAGACTTCACCTTCTCCTTCTCCTTATTCTGCTTCTTCTGATTCACCCTCCAGACTTCAACTTCTCCTTCTCCTTATTCTGCTTCTTCTGATTCACCCTCCAGACTTCACCTTCTCCTTCTCCTTCCTTTGCTTCTTCTGATTCACCCTCCAGACTTCACCTTCTCCTTCTCCTTCTTCTGATTCTTCTGATTCACCCTCCAGACTTCACCTTCTCCTTCTCCATCTTCTGCTTCTTCTGATTCACCCTCCTGACTTCATCTTCTCCTTCTCCTTCTTCTACTTCTTCTGATTCACCCTCCTGACTTCACCTTCTCCTTCTCCATCTTCTACTTCTTCTGCTTCACCCTCCAGACTTCAACTTCTCCTTCTCCTTCTTCTACTTCTTCTGATTCACCCTCCAGACTTCACCTTCTCCTTCTCCTTCTTCTGCTTCTTCTGATTCACCCTCCAGACTTCACCTTCTCCTTCTCCTTCTTCTGCTTCTTCTGATTCACCCTCCAGACTTCACCTTCTCCTTCTCCTTCTTCTACTTCTTCTGATTCACCCTCCAGACTTCACCTTCTCCTTCTCCTTCTTCTGCTTCTTCTGATTCACCCTCCAGACTTCACCTTCTCCTTCTCCTTCGTCTCCTTCTTCTGATTCACCCTCCAGACTACACCTTCTCCTTCTCCTTCTTCTACTTCTTCTGATTCACCCTCCAGACTTCACCTTCTCCTTCTCATTCTTCTGTTTCTTCTGATTCACCCTCCAGACTTCATCTTCTCCTTCTCCTTCTTCTACTTCTTCTGATTCACCCTCCAGACTTCACCTTCTCCTTCTCCTTCTTCTACTTCTTCTGATTCACCCTCCAGACTTCATCTTCTATTTCTCCTTCTTCTACTTCTTCTGATTCACCCTCCAGACTTCACCTTCTCCTTCTCCTTATTCTGCTTCTTCTGATTCACCCTCCAGACTTCACCTTCTCCTTCTCCTTATTCTGCTTCTTCTGATTCACCCTCCAGACTTCACCTTCTCCTTCTCCTTCTTCTACTTCTTCTGATTCACCCTCCAGACTTCACCTTCTCCTTCTCCTTCTTCTGCTTCTTCTGATTCACCCTCCAGACTTCACCTTCTCCTTCTCCTTCGTCTACTTCTTCTGATTCACCCTCCAGACTACACCTTCTCCTTCTCCTTCTTCTACTTCTTCTGATTCACCCTCCAGACTTCACCTTCTCCTTCTCCTTCTTCTGTTTCTTCTGATTCACCCTCCAGACTTCATCTTCTCCTTCTCCTTCTTCTCCTTCTTCTGATTCACCCTCCAGACTTCACCTTCTCCTTCTCCTTCTTCTACTTCTTCTGATTCACCCTCCAGACTTCATCTTCTCCTTCTCCTTCTTCTACTTCTTCTGATTCACCCTCCAGACTTCACCTTCTCCTTCTCCTTCTTCTGCTTCTTCTGAATCACCCTCCAGACTTCACCTTCTCCTTCTCCTTATTCTGCTTCTTCTGATTCACCTCCAGACTTCACCTTCTCCTTCTCCTTCTTCTGTTTCGTCTGATTCACCCTCCAGACTTCATCTTCTCCTTCTCCTTCTTCTACTTCTTCTGATTCACCCTCCAGACTTCACCTTCTCCTTCTCCTTCTTCTACTTCTTCTGATTCACCCTCCAGACTTCATCTTCTCCTTCTCCTTCTTCTGCTTCTTCTGATTCACCCTCCAGACTTCACCTTCTCCTTCTCCTTCTTCTGCTTCTTCTGATTCACCCTCCAGACTTCAACTTCTCCTTCTCCTTCTTCTACTTCTTCTGATTCACCCTCCAGACTTCACCTTCTCCTTCTCCTTCTTCTACTTCTTCTGATTCACCCTCCAGTCTTCACCTTCTCCTTCTTCTGTTTCTTCTGCTTCACCCTCCAGACATCACCTTCTCCTTCTCTTTCTTCTGCTTCTTCTGATTCACCCTCCAGACTTCACCTTCTCCTTCTCCTTCTTCTGCTTCTTCTGATTCACCCTCCAGACTTCACCTTCTCCTTCTCCTTCTTCTACTTCTTCTGATTCACCCTCCAGACTTCACCTTCTCCTTCTCCTTCTTCTACTTCTTCTGATTCACCCTCCAGTCTTCACCTTCTCCTTCTCCTTCTTCTGTTTCTTCTGCTTCACCCTCCAGACTTCACCTTCTCCTTCTCTTTCTTCTGCTTCTTCTGATTCACCCTCCAGACTTCACCTTCTCCTTCTCCTTCTTCTGATTCTTCTGATTCACCCTCCAGACTTCACCTTCTCCTTCTCCTTCTTCTGCTTCTTCTGATTCACCCTCCTGACTTCACCTTCTCCTTCTCCTTCTTCTACTTCTTCTGATTCACCCTCCTGACTTCACCTTCTCCTTCTCCTTCTTCTACTTCTTCTGCTTCACCCTCCAGACTTCACCTTCTCCTTCTCCTTCTTCTACTTCTTCTGATTCACCCTCCAGACTTCACCTTCTCCTTCTCCTTCTTCTGCTTCTTCTGATTCACCCTCCAGACTTCACCTTCTCCTTCTCCTTATTCTGCTTCTTCTGATTCACCCTCCAGACTTCAACTTCTCCTTCTCCTTATTCTGCTTCTTCTGATTCACCCTCCAGACTTCACCTTCTCCTTCTCCTTCCTTTGCTTCTTCTGATTCACCCTCCAGACTTCACCTTCTCCTTCTCCTTCTTCTGATTCTTCTGATTCACCCTCCAGACTTCACCTTCTCCTTCTCCATCTTCTGCTTCTTCTGATTCACCCTCCTGACTTCACCTTCTCCTTCTCCTTCTTCTACTTCTTCTGATTCACCCTCCTGACTTCACCTTCTCCTTCTCCATCTTCTACTTCTTCTGCTTCACCCTCCAGACTTCAACTTCTCCTTCTCCTTCTTCTACTTCTTCTGATTCACCCTCCAGACTTCACCTTCTCCTTCTCCTTCTTCTGCTTCTTCTGATTCACCCTCCAGACTTCACCTTCTCCTTCTCCTTCTTCTGCTTCTTCTGATTCACCCTCCTGACTTCACCTTCTCCTTCTCCTTCTTCTACTTCTTCTGCTTCACCCTCCAGACTTCACCTTCTCCTTCTCCTTCTTCTGCTTCTTCTGATTCACCCTCCAGACTTCACCTTCTCCTTCTCCTTCTTCTGCTTCTTCTGATTCACCCTCCAGACTTCACCTTCTCCTTCTCCTTATTCTGCTTCTTCTGATTCACACTCCAGACTTCACCTTCTCCTTCTCCTTATTCTGCTTCTTCTGATTCACCCTCCAGACTTCACCTTCTCCTTCTCCTTCCTCTGCTTCTTCTGATTCACCCTCCAGACTTCACCTTCTCCTTCTCCTTCTTCTGATTCTTCTGATTCACCCTCCAGACTTCACCTTCTCCTTCTCCATCTTCTGCTTCTTCTGATTCACCCTCCTGACTTCACCTTCTCCTTCTCCTTCTTCTACTTCTTCTGATTCACCCTCCTGACTTCACCTTCTCCTTCTCCATCTTCTACTTCTTCTGCTTCACCCTCCAGACTTCAACTTCTCCTTCTCCTTCTTCTACTTCTTCTGATTCACCCTCCAGACTTCACCTTCTCCTTCTCCTTCTTCTGCTTCTTCTGATTCACCCTCCAGACTTCACCTTCTCCTTCTCCTTCTTCTGCTTCTTCTGATTCACCCTCCAGACTTCACCTTCTCCTTCTCCTTCTTCTACTTCATCTGATTCACCCTCCAGACTTCACCTTCTCCTTCTCCTTCTTCTGCTTCATCTGATTCACCCTCCAGACTTCACCTTCTCCTTCTCCTTCGTCTACTTCTTCTGATTCACCCTCCAGACTACACCTTCTCCTTCTCCTTCTTCTACTTCTTCTGATTCACCCTCCAGACTTCACCTTCTCCTTCTCCTTCTTCTGTTTCTTCTGATTCACCCTCCAGACTTCATCTTCTCCTTCTCCTTCTTCTACTTCTTCTGATTCACCCTCCAGACTTCACCTTCTCCTTCTCCTTCTTCTACTTCTTCTGATTCACCCTCCAGACTTCATCTTCTCCTTCTCCTTCTTCTGCTTCTTCTGATTCACCCTCCAGACTTCACCTTCTCCTTCTCCTTCTTCTGCTTCTTCTGATTCACCCTCCAGACTTCAACTTCTCCTTCTCCTTCTTCTACTTCTTCTGATTCACCCTCCAGACTTCACCTTCTCCTTCTCCTTCTTCTACTTCTTCTGATTCACCCTCCAGTCTTCACCTTCTCCTTCTCCTTCTTCTGTTTCTTCTGCTTCACCCTCCAGACATCACCTTCTCCTTCTCTTTCTTCTGCTTCTTCTGATTCACCCTCCAGACTTCACCTTCTCCTTCTCCTTCTTCTGCTTCTTCTGATTCACCCTCCAGACTTCACCTTCTCCTTCTCCTTCTTCTACTTCTTCTGATTCACCCTCCAGACTTCACCTTCTCCTTCTCCTTCTTCTACTTCTTCTGATTCACCCTCCAGTCTTCACCTTCTCCTTCTCCTTCTTCTGTTTCTTCTGCTTCACCCTCCAGACTTCACCTTCTCCTTCTCTTTCTTCTGCTTCTTCTGATTCACCCTCCAGACTTCACCTTCTCCTTCTCCTTCTTCTGATTCTTCTGATTCACCCTCCAGACTTCACCTTCTCCTTCTCCTTCTTCTGCTTCTTCTGATTCACCCTCCTGACTTCACCTTCTCCTTCTCCTTCTTCTACTTCTTCTGATTCACCCTCCTGACTTCACCTTCTCCTTCTCCTTCTTCTACTTCTTCTGCTTCACCCTCCAGACTTCACCTTCTCCTTCTCCTTCTTCTACTTCTTCTGATTCACCCTCCAGACTTCACCTTCTCCTTCTCCTTCTTCTGCTTCTTCTGATTCACCCTCCAGACTTCACCTTCTCCTTCTCCTTATTCTGCTTCTTCTGATTCACCCTCCAGACTTCAACTTCTCCTTCTCCTTATTCTGCTTCTTCTGATTCACCCTCCAGACTTCACCTTCTCCTTCTCCTTCCTTTGCTTCTTCTGATTCACCCTCCAGACTTCACCTTCTCCTTCTCCTTCTTCTGATTCTTCTGATTCACCCTCCAGACTTCACCTTCTCCTTCTCCATCTTCTGCTTCTTCTGATTCACCCTCCTGACTTCATCTTCTCCTTCTCCTTCTTCTACTTCTTCTGATTCACCCTCCTGACTTCACCTTCTCCTTCTCCATCTTCTACTTCTTCTGCTTCACCCTCCAGACTTCAACTTCTCCTTCTCCTTCTTCTACTTCTTCTGATTCACCCTCCAGACTTCACCTTCTCCTTCTCCTTCTTCTGCTTCTTCTGATTCACCCTCCAGACTTCACCTTCTCCTTCTCCTTCTTCTGCTTCTTCTGATTCACCCTCCAGACTTCACCTTCTCCTTCTCCTTCTTCTACTTCTTCTGATTCACCCTCCAGACTTCACCTTCTCCTTCTCCTTCTTCTGCTTCTTCTGATTCACCCTCCAGACTTCACCTTCTCCTTCTCCTTCGTCTCCTTCTTCTGATTCACCCTCCAGACTATACCTTCTCCTTCTCCTTCTTCTACTTCTTCTGATTCACCCTCCAGACTTCACCTTCTCCTTCTCATTCTTCTGTTTCTTCTGATTCACCCTCCAGACTTCATCTTCTCCTTCTCCTTCTTCTACTTCTTCTGATTCACCCTCCAGACTTCACCTTCTCCTTCTCCTTCTTCTACTTCTTCTGATTCACCCTCCAGACTTCATCTTCTATTTCTCCTTCTTCTACTTCTTCTGATTCACCCTCCAGACTTCACCTTCTCCTTCTCCTTATTCTGCTTCTTCTGATTCACCCTCCAGACTTCACCTTCTCCTTCTCCTTATTCTGCTTCTTCTGATTCACCCTCCAGACTTCACCTTCTCCTTCTCCTTCTTCTACTTCTTCTGATTCACCCTCCAGACTTCACCTTCTCCTTCTCCTTCTTCTGCTTCTTCTGATTCACCCTCCAGACTTCACCTTCTCCTTCTCCTTCGTCTACTTCTTCTGATTCACCCTCCAGACTACACCTTCTCCTTCTCCTTCTTCTACTTCTTCTGATTCACCCTCCAGACTTCACCTTCTCCTTCTCCTTCTTCTGTTTCTTCTGATTCACCCTCCAGACTTCATCTTCTCCTTCTCCTTCTTCTCCTTCTTCTGATTCACCCTCCAGACTTCACCTTCTCCTTCTCCTTCTTCTACTTCTTCTGATTCACCCTCCAGACTTCATCTTCTCCTTCTCCTTCTTCTACTTCTTCTGATTCACCCTCCAGACTTCACCTTCTCCTTCTCCTTCTTCTGCTTCTTCTGAATCACCCTCCAGACTTCACCTTCTCCTTCTCCTTATTCTGCTTCTTCTGATTCACCTCCAGACTTCACATTCTCCTTCTCCTTCTTCTGCTTCTTCTGATTCACCCTCCAGACTTCACCTTCTCCTTCTCCTTCTTCTGCTTCTTCTGATTCACCCTCCAGACTTCACCTTCTCCTTCTCCTTCTTCTACTTCTTCTGATTCACCCTCCAGACTTAACCTTCTACTTCTCCTTCTTCTGCTTCTTCTGATTCACCCTCCAGACTTCACCTTCTCCTTCTCCTTCGTCTACTTCTTCTGATTCACCCTCCAGACGACACCTTCTCCTTCTCCTTCTTCTACTTCTTCTGATTCACCCTCCAGACTTCACCTTCTCCTTCTCCTTCTTCTGTTTCTTCTGATTCACCCTCCAGACTTCATCTTCTACTTCTCCTTCTTCTACTTCTTCTGATTCACCCTCCAGACTTCACCTTCTCCTTCTCCTTCTTCTACTTCTTCTGATTCACCCTCCGGACTTCATCTTCTCCTTCTCCTTCTTCTGCTTCTTCTGATTCACCCTCCAGACTTCACCTTCTCCTTCTCCTTCTTCTGCTTCTTTTGATTCACCCTCCAGACTTCAACTTCTCCTTCTCCTTCTTCTACTTCTTCTGATTCACCCTCCAGACTTCACCTTCTCCTTCTCCTTCTTCTACTTCTTCTGATTCACCCTCCAGTCTTCACCTTCTCCTTCTCCTTCTTCTGTTTCTTCTGCTTCACCCTCCAGACTTCACCTTCTCCTTCTCTTTCTTCTGCTTCTTCTGATTCACCCTCCAGACTTCACCTTCTCCTTCTCCTTCTTCTGATTCTTCTGATTCACCCTCCAGACTTCACCTTCTCCTTCTCCTTCTTCTGCTTCTTCTGATTCACCCTCCTGACTTCACCTTCTCCTTCTCCTTCTTCTACTTCTTCTGATTCACCCTCCTGACTTCACCTTCTCCTTCTCCTTCTTCTACTTCTTCTGCTTCACCCTCCAGACTTCACCTTCTCCTTCTCCTTCTTCTACTTCTTCTGATTCACCCTCCAGACTTCACCTTCTCCTTCTCCTTCTTCTGCTTCTTCTGATTCACCCTCCAGACTTCACCTTCTCATTCTCCTTCTTCTCCTTCTTCTGCTGCGCCCTCCAGACTTCACCTTCTCCTTCTCCTTCTTCTGCTTCTTCTGCTTCACACTCCAGACTTCACCTTCTCCTTCTCCTTCTTCTGCTTCTTCTGCTGCGCCCTCCAGGCTTCACCTTCTCCTTCTCCTTCTTCTGCTTCTTCTGCTTCACCGTCCTGACTTCACCTTCTCCTTCTCCTTCTTCTACTTCTTCTGCTACACCCCCCTGACTTCACCTGCTCCTTCTCCTTCTTCTGCTTCTTCTGATTCACCCTCCTGACTTCACCTTCTCCTTCTCCTTCTTCTGCTTCTTCTGATTCACCCTCCAGACTTCACCTTCTCCTTCTCCTTCTTCTGCTTCTTCTGATTCACCCTCCAGACTTCACCTTCTCCTTCTCCTTCTTCTGCTTCTTCTGATTCACCCTCCAGACTTCACCTCCTCCTTCTCCTTCTTCTCCTTCTTCTGATTCACCCTCCAGACTTCACCTTCTCCTTCTCCTTCTTCTACTTCTTCTGATTCACCCTCCAGACTTCATCTTCTCCTTCTCCTTCTTCTACTTCTTCTGATTCACCCTCCAGACTTCACCTTCTCCTTCTCCTTCTTCTGCTTCTTCTGAATCACCCTCCAGACTTCACCTTCTCCTTCTCCTTATTCTGCTTCTTCTGATTCACCTCCAGACTTCACATTCTCCTTCTCCTTCTTCTGCTTCTTCTGATTCACCCTCCAGACTTCACCTTCTCCTTCTCCTTCTTCTGCTTCTTCTGATTCACCCTCCGACTTCACCTTCTCCTTCTCCTTCTTCTACTTCTTCTGATTCACCCTCCAGACTTAACCTTCTCCTTCTCCTTCTTCTGCTTCTTCTGATTCACCCTCCAGACTTCACCTTCTCCTTCTCCTTCGTCTACTTCTTCTGATTCACCCTCCAGACGACACCTTCTCCTTCTCCTTCTTCTACTTCTTCTGATTCACCCTCCAGACTTCACCTTCTCCTTCTCCTTCTTCTGTTTCTTCTGATTCACCCTCCAGACTTCATCTTCTCCTTCTCCTTCTTCTACTTCTTCTGATTCACCCTCCAGACTTCACCTTCTCCTTCTCCTTCTTCTACTTCTTCTGATTCACCCTCCGGACTTCATCTTCTCCTTCTCCTTCTTCTGCTTCTTCTGATTCACCCTCCAGACTTCACCTTCTCCTTCTCCTTCTTCTGCTTCTTCTGATTCACCCTCCAGACTTCAACTTCTCCTTCTCCTTCTTCTACTTCTTCTGATTCACCCTCCAGACTTCACCTTCTCCTTCTCCTTCTTCTACTTCTTCTGATTCACCCTCCAGTCTTCACCTTCTCCTTCTCCTTCTTCTGTTTCTTCTGCTTCACCCTCCAGACTTCACCTTCTCCTTCTCTTTCTTCTGCTTCTTCTGATTCACCCTCCAGACTTCACCTTCTCCTTCTCCTTCTTCTGATTCTTCTGATTCACCCTCCAGACTTCACCTTCTCCTTCTCCTTCTTCTGCTTCTTCTGATTCACCCTCCTGACTTCACCTTCTCCTTCTCCTTCTTCTACTTCTTCTGATTCACCCTCCTGACTTCACCTTCTCCTTCTCCTTCTTCTACTTCTTCTGCTTCACCCTCCAGACTTCACCTTCTCCTTCTCCTTCTTCTACTTCTTCTGATTCACCCTCCAGACTTCACCTTCTCCTTCTCCTTCTTCTGCTTCTTCTGATTCACCCTCCAGACTTCACCTTCTCCTTCTCCTTCTTCTGCTTCTTCTGATTCACCCTCCAGACTTCACCTTCTCCTTCTCCTTCGTCTACTTCTTCTGATTCACCCTCCAGACTACACCTTCTCCTTCTCCTTCTTCTACTTCTTCTGATTCACCCTCCAGACTTCACCTTCTCCTTCTCCTTCTTCTGTTTCTTCTGATTCACCCTCCAGACTTCATCTTCTCCTTCTCCTTCTTCTCCTTCTTCTGATTCACCCTCCAGACTTCACCTTCTCCTTCTCCTTCTTCTACTTCTTCTGATTCACCCTCCAGACTTCATCTTCTCCTTCTCCTTCTTCTACTTCTTCTGATTCACCCTCCAGACTTCACCTTCTCCTTCTCCTTCTTCTGCTTCTTCTGAATCACCCTCCAGACTTCACCTTCTCCTTCTCCTTATTCTGCTTCTTCTGATTCACCTCCAGACTTCACATTCTCCTTCTCCTTCTTCTGCTTCTTCTGATTCACCCTCCAGACTTCACCTTCTCCTTCTCCTTCTTCTGCTTCTTCTGATTCACCCTCCAGACTTCACCTTCTCCTTCTCCTTCTTCTACTTCTTCTGATTCACCCTCCAGACTTAACCTTCTCCTTCTCCTTCTTCTGCTTCTTCTGATTCACCCTCCAGACTTCACCTTCTCCTTCTCCTTCGTCTACTTCTTCTGATTCACCCTCCAGACGACACCTTCTCCTTCTCCTTCTTCTACTTCTTCTGATTCACCCTCCAGACTTCACCTTCTCCTTCTCCTTCTTCTGTTTCTTCTGATTCACCCTCCAGACTTCATCTTCTACTTCTCCTTCTTCTACTTCTTCTGATTCACCCTCCAGACTTCACCTTCTCCTTCTCCTTCTTCTACTTCTTCTGATTCACCCTCCGGACTTCATCTTCTCCTTCTCCTTCTTCTGCTTCTTCTGATTCACCCTCCAGACTTCACCTTCTCCTTCTCCTTCTTCTGCTTCTTTTGATTCACCCTCCAGACTTCAACTTCTCCTTCTCCTTCTTCTACTTCTTCTGATTCACCCTCCAGACTTCACCTTCTCCTTCTCCTTCTTCTACTTCTTCTGATTCACCCTCCAGTCTTCACCTTCTCCTTCTCCTTCTTCTGTTTCTTCTGCTTCACCCTCCAGACTTCACCTTCTCCTTCTCTTTCTTCTGCTTCTTCTGATTCACCCTCCAGACTTCACCTTCTCCTTCTCCTTCTTCTGATTCTTCTGATTCACCCTCCAGACTTCACCTTCTCCTTCTCCTTCTTCTGCTTCTTCTGATTCACCCTCCTGACTTCACCTTCTCCTTCTCCTTCTTCTACTTCTTCTGATTCACCCTCCTGACTTCACCTTCTCCTTCTCCTTCTTCTACTTCTTCTGCTTCACCCTCCAGACTTCACCTTCTCCTTCTCCTTCTTCTACTTCTTCTGATTCACCCTCCAGACTTCACCTTCTCCTTCTCCTTCTTCTGCTTCTTCTGATTCACCCTCCAGACTTCACCTTCTCATTCTCCTTCTTCTCCTTCTTCTGCTGCGCCCTCCAGACTTCACCTTCTCCTTCTCCTTCTTCTGCTTCTTCTGCTTCACACTCCAGACTTCACCTTCTCCTTCTCCTTCTTCTGCTTCTTCTGCTGCGCCCTCCAGGCTTCACCTTCTCCTTCTCCTTCTTCTGCTTCTTCTGCTTCACCGTCCTGACTTCACCTTCTCCTTCTCCTTCTTCTACTTCTTCTGCTACACCCCCCTGACTTCACCTGCTCCTTCTCCTTCTTCTGCTTCTTCTGATTCACCCTCCTGACTTCACCTTCTCCTTCTCCTTCTTCTGCTTCTTCTGATTCACCCTCCAGACTTCACCTTCTCCTTCTCCTTCTTCTGCTTCTTCTGATTCACCCTCCAGACTTCACCTTCTCCTTCTCCTTCTTCTGCTTCTTCTGATTCACCCTCCAGACTTCACCTCCTCCTTCTCCTTCTTCTCCTTCTTCTGATTCACCCTCCAGACTTCACCTTCTCCTTCTCCTTCTTCTACTTCTTCTGATTCACCCTCCAGACTTCATCTTCTCCTTCTCCTTCTTCTACTTCTTCTGATTCACCCTCCAGACTTCACCTTCTCCTTCTCCTTCTTCTGCTTCTTCTGAATCACCCTCCAGACTTCACCTTCTCCTTCTCCTTATTCTGCTTCTTCTGATTCACCTCCAGACTTCACATTCTCCTTCTCCTTCTTCTGCTTCTTCTGATTCACCCTCCAGACTTCACCTTCTCCTTCTCCTTCTTCTGCTTCTTCTGATTCACCCTCCGACTTCACCTTCTCCTTCTCCTTCTTCTACTTCTTCTGATTCACCCTCCAGACTTAACCTTCTCCTTCTCCTTCTTCTGCTTCTTCTGATTCACCCTCCAGACTTCACCTTCTCCTTCTCCTTCGTCTACTTCTTCTGATTCACCCTCCAGACGACACCTTCTCCTTCTCCTTCTTCTACTTCTTCTGATTCACCCTCCAGACTTCACCTTCTCCTTCTCCTTCTTCTGTTTCTTCTGATTCACCCTCCAGACTTCATCTTCTCCTTCTCCTTCTTCTACTTCTTCTGATTCACCCTCCAGACTTCACCTTCTCCTTCTCCTTCTTCTACTTCTTCTGATTCACCCTCCGGACTTCATCTTCTCCTTCTCCTTCTTCTGCTTCTTCTGATTCACCCTCCAGACTTCACCTTCTCCTTCTCCTTCTTCTGCTTCTTCTGATTCACCCTCCAGACTTCAACTTCTCCTTCTCCTTCTTCTACTTCTTCTGATTCACCCTCCAGACTTCACCTTCTCCTTCTCCTTCTTCTACTTCTTCTGATTCACCCTCCAGTCTTCACCTTCTCCTTCTCCTTCTTCTGTTTCTTCTGCTTCACCCTCCAGACTTCACCTTCTCCTTCTCTTTCTTCTGCTTCTTCTGATTCACCCTCCAGACTTCACCTTCTCCTTCTCCTTCTTCTGATTCTTCTGATTCACCCTCCAGACTTCACCTTCTCCTTCTCCTTCTTCTGCTTCTTCTGATTCACCCTCCTGACTTCACCTTCTCCTTCTCCTTCTTCTACTTCTTCTGATTCACCCTCCTGACTTCACCTTCTCCTTCTCCTTCTTCTACTTCTTCTGCTTCACCCTCCAGACTTCACCTTCTCCTTCTCCTTCTTCTACTTCTTCTGATTCACCCTCCAGACTTCACCTTCTCCTTCTCCTTCTTCTGCTTCTTCTGATTCACCCTCCAGACTTCACCTTCTCCTTCTCCTTCTTCTGATTCTTCTGATTCACCCTCCAGACTTCACCTTCTCCTTCTCCTTCTTCTGCTTCTTCTGATTCACCCTCCTGACTTCACCTTCTCCTTCTCCTTCTTCTACTTCTTCTGATTCACCCTCCTGACTTCACCTTCTCCTTCTCCTTCTTCTACTTCTTCTGCTTCACCCTCCAGACTTCACCTTCTCCTTCTCCTTCTTCTACTTCTTCTGATTCACCCTCCAGACTTCACCTTCTCCTTCTCCTTCTTCTGCTTCTTCTGATTCACCCTCCAGACTTCACCTTCTCATTCTCCTTCTTCTCCTTCTTCTGCTGCGCCCTCCATACTTCACCTTCTCCTTCTCCTTCTTCTGCTTCTTCTGCTTCACACTCCAGACTTCACCTTCTCCTTCTCCTTCTTCTGCTTCTTCTGCTGCGCCCTCCAGGCTTCACCTTCTCCTTCTCCTTCTTCTGCTTCTTCTGCTTCACCGTCCTGACTTCACCTTCTCCTTCTCCTTCTTCTACTTCTTCTGCTACACCCCCCTGACTTCACCTGCTCCTTCTCCTTCTTCTACTTCTTCTGCTACACCCCCCTGACTTCACCTGCTCCTTCTCCTTCTTCTGCTTCTTCTGATTCACCCTCCTGACTTCACCTTCTCCTTCTCCTTCTTCTGCTTCTTCTGATTCACCCTCCAGACTTCACCTTCTCCTTCTCCTTCTTCTGCTTCTTCTGATTCACCCTCCAGACTTCACCTTCTCCTTCTCCTTCTTCTGCTTCTTCTGATTCACCCTCCAGACTTCACCTCCTCCTTCTCCTTCTTCTCCTTCTTCTGATTCACCCTCCAGACTTCACCTTCTCCTTCTCCTTCTTCTACTTCTTCTGATTCACCCTCCAGACTTCATCTTCTCCTTCTCCTTCTTCTACTTCTTCTGATTCACCCTCCAGACTTCACCTTCTCCTTCTCCTTCTTCTGCTTCTTCTGAATCACCCTCCAGACTTCACCTTCTCCTTCTCCTTATTCTGCTTCTTCTGATTCACCTCCAGACTTCACATTCTCCTTCTCCTTCTTCTGCTTCTTCTGATTCACCCTCCAGACTTCACCTTCTCCTTCTCCTTCTTCTGCTTCTTCTGATTCACCCTCCAGACTTCACCTTCTCCTTCTCCTTCTTCTACTTCTTCTGATTCACCCTCCAGACTTAACCTTCTCCTTCTCCTTCTTCTGCTTCTTCTGATTCACCCTCCAGACTTCACCTTCTCCTTCTCCTTCGTCTACTTCTTCTGATTCACCCTCCAGACGACACCTTCTCCTTCTCCTTCTTCTACTTCTTCTGATTCACCCTCCAGACTTCACCTTCTCCTTCTCCTTCTTCTGTTTCTTCTGATTCACCCTCCAGACTTCATCTTCTCCTTCTCCTTCTTCTACTTCTTCTGATTCACCCTCCAGACTTCACCTTCTCCTTCTCCTTCTTCTACTTCTTCTGATTCACCCTCCGGACTTCATCTTCTCCTTCTCCTTCTTCTGCTTCTTCTGATTCACCCTCCAGACTTCACCTTCTCCTTCTCCTTCTTCTGCTTCTTCTGATTCACCCTCCAGACTTCAACTTCTCCTTCTCCTTCTTCTACTTCTTCTGATTCACCCTCCAGACTTCACCTTCTCCTTCTCCTTCTTCTACTTCTTCTGATTCACCCTCCAGTCTTCACCTTCTCCTTCTCCTTCTTCTGTTTCTTCTGCTTCACCCTCCAGACTTCACCTTCTCCTTCTCTTTCTTCTGCTTCTTCTGATTCACCCTCCAGACTTCACCTTCTCCTTCTCCTTCTTCTGATTCTTCTGATTCACCCTCCAGACTTCACCTTCTCCTTCTCCTTCTTCTGCTTCTTCTGATTCACCCTCCTGACTTCACCTTCTCCTTCTCCTTCTTCTACTTCTTCTGATTCACCCTCCTGACTTCACCTTCTCCTTCTCCTTCTTCTACTTCTTCTGCTTCACCCTCCAGACTTCACCTTCTCCTTCTCCTTCTTCTACTTCTTCTGATTCACCCTCCAGACTTCACCTTCTCCTTCTCCTTCTTCTGCTTCTTCTGATTCACCCTCCAGACTTCACCTTCTCCTTCTCCTTCTTCTGATTCTTCTGATTCACCCTCCAGACTTCACCTTCTCCTTCTCCTTCTTCTGCTTCTTCTGATTCACCCTCCTGACTTCACCTTCTCCTTCTCCTTCTTCTACTTCTTCTGATTCACCCTCCTGACTTCACCTTCTCCTTCTCCTTCTTCTACTTCTTCTGCTTCACCCTCCAGACTTCACCTTCTCCTTCTCCTTCTTCTACTTCTTCTGATTCACCCTCCAGACTTCACCTTCTCCTTCTCCTTCTTCTGCTTCTTCTGATTCACCCTCCAGACTTCACCTTCTCATTCTCCTTCTTCTCCTTCTTCTGCTGCGCCCTCCATACTTCACCTTCTCCTTCTCCTTCTTCTGCTTCTTCTGCTTCACACTCCAGACTTCACCTTCTCCTTCTCCTTCTTCTGCTTCTTCTGCTGCGCCCTCCAGGCTTCACCTTCTCCTTCTCCTTCTTCTGCTTCTTCTGCTTCACCGTCCTGACTTCACCTTCTCCTTCTCCTTCTTCTACTTCTTCTGCTACACCCCCCTGACTTCACCTGCTCCTTCTCCTTCTTCTGCTTCTTCTTATTCACCCTCCTGACTTCACCTTCTCCTTCTCCTTCTTCTGCTTCTTCTGATTCACCCTCCAGACTTCACCTTCTCCTTCTCCTTCTTCTGCTTCTTCTGATTCACCCTCCAGACTTCACCTTCTCCTTCTCCTTCTTCTGCTTCTTCTGATTCACCCTCCAGACTTCACCTTCTCCTTCTCCTTCTTCTGCTTCTTCTGATTCACCCTCCAGACTTCACCTTCTCCTTCTCCTTCTTCTACTTCTTCTGATTCACCCTCCAGACTTCACCTTCTCCTTCTCCTTCTTCTACTTCTTCTGATTCACCCTCCAGTCTTCACCTTCTCCTTCTCCTTCTTCTGTTTCTTCTGCTTCACCCTCCAGACTTCACCTTCTCCTTCTCTTTCTTCTGCTTCTTCTGCTTCACCCTCCAGACTTCACCTTCTCCTTCTCCTTCTTCTGATTCTTCTGATTCACCCTCCAGACTTCACCTTCTCTATCTCCTTCTTCTGCTTCTTCTGATTCACCCTCCTGACTTCACCTTCTCCTTCTCCTTCTTCTACTTCTTCTGATTCACCCTCCTGACTTCACCTGCTCCTTCTCCTTCTTCTACTTCTTCTGCTACACCCCCCTGACTTCACCTGCTCCTTCTCCTTCTTCTGCTTCTTCTGATTCACCCTCCTGACTTCACCTTCTCCTTCTCCTTCTTCTGCTTCTTCTGATTCACCCTCCAGACTTCACCTTCTCCTTCTCCTTCTTCTGCTTCTTCTGATTCACCCTCCAGACTTCACCTTCTCCTTCTCCTTCTTCTGCTTCTTCTGATTCACCCTCCAGACTTCACCTCCTCCTTCTCCTTCTTCTCCTTCTTCTGATTCACCCTCCAGACTTCACCTTCTCCTTCTCCTTCTTCTACTTCTTCTGATTCACCCTCCAGACTTCATCTTCTCCTTCTCCTTCTTCTACTTCTTCTGATTCACCCTCCAGACTTCACCTTCTCCTTCTCCTTCTTCTGCTTCTTCTGAATCACCCTCCAGACTTCACCTTCTCCTTCTCCTTATTCTGCTTCTTCTGATTCACCTCCAGACTTCACATTCTCCTTCTCCTTCTTCTGCTTCTTCTGATTCACCCTCCAGACTTCACCTTCTCCTTCTCCTTCTTCTGCTTCTTCTGATTCACCCTCCAGACTTCACCTTCTCCTTCTCCTTCTTCTACTTCTTCTGATTCACCCTCCAGACTTAACCTTCTCCTTCTCCTTCTTCTGCTTCTTCTGATTCACCCTCCAGACTTCACCTTCTCCTTCTCCTTCGTCTACTTCTTCTGATTCACCCTCCAGACGACACCTTCTCCTTCTCCTTCTTCTACTTCTTCTGATTCACCCTCCAGACTTCACCTTCTCCTTCTCCTTCTTCTGTTTCTTCTGATTCACCCTCCAGACTTCATCTTCTCCTTCTCCTTCTTCTACTTCTTCTGATTCACCCTCCAGACTTCACCTTCTCCTTCTCCTTCTTCTACTTCTTCTGATTCACCCTCCGGACTTCATCTTCTCCTTCTCCTTCTTCTGCTTCTTCTGATTCACCCTCCAGACTTCACCTTCTCCTTCTCCTTCTTCTGCTTCTTCTGATTCACCCTCCAGACTTCAACTTCTCCTTCTCCTTCTTCTACTTCTTCTGATTCACCCTCCAGACTTCACCTTCTCCTTCTCCTTCTTCTACTTCTTCTGATTCACCCTCCAGTCTTCACCTTCTCCTTCTCCTTCTTCTGTTTCTTCTGCTTCACCCTCCAGACTTCACCTTCTCCTTCTCTTTCTTCTGCTTCTTCTGATTCACCCTCCAGACTTCACCTTCTCCTTCTCCTTCTTCTGATTCTTCTGATTCACCCTCCAGACTTCACCTTCTCCTTCTCCTTCTTCTGCTTCTTCTGATTCACCCTCCTGACTTCACCTTCTCCTTCTCCTTCTTCTACTTCTTCTGATTCACCCTCCTGACTTCACCTTCTCCTTCTCCTTCTTCTACTTCTTCTGCTTCACCCTCCAGACTTCACCTTCTCCTTCTCCTTCTTCTACTTCTTCTGATTCACCCTCCAGACTTCACCTTCTCCTTCTCCTTCTTCTGCTTCTTCTGATTCACCCTCCAGACTTCACCTTCTCCTTCTCCTTCTTCTGATTCTTCTGATTCACCCTCCAGACTTCACCTTCTCCTTCTCCTTCTTCTGCTTCTTCTGATTCACCCTCCTGACTTCACCTTCTCCTTCTCCTTCTTCTACTTCTTCTGATTCACCCTCCTGACTTCACCTTCTCCTTCTCCTTCTTCTACTTCTTCTGCTTCACCCTCCAGACTTCACCTTCTCCTTCTCCTTCTTCTACTTCTTCTGATTCACCCTCCAGACTTCACCTTCTCCTTCTCCTTCTTCTGCTTCTTCTGATTCACCCTCCAGACTTCACCTTCTCATTCTCCTTCTTCTCCTTCTTCTGCTGCGCCCTCCATACTTCACCTTCTCCTTCTCCTTCTTCTGCTTCTTCTGCTTCACACTCCAGACTTCACCTTCTCCTTCTCCTTCTTCTGCTTCTTCTGCTGCGCCCTCCAGGCTTCACCTTCTCCTTCTCCTTCTTCTGCTTCTTCTGCTTCACCGTCCTGACTTCACCTTCTCCTTCTCCTTCTTCTACTTCTTCTGCTACACCCCCCTGACTTCACCTGCTCCTTCTCCTTCTTCTGCTTCTTCTTATTCACCCTCCTGACTTCACCTTCTCCTTCTCCTTCTTCTGCTTCTTCTGATTCACCCTCCAGACTTCACCTTCTCCTTCTCCTTCTTCTGCTTCTTCTGATTCACCCTCCAGACTTCACCTTCTCCTTCTCCTTCTTCTGCTTCTTCTGATTCACCCTCCAGACTTCACCTTCTCCTTCTCCTTCTTCTGCTTCTTCTGATTCACCCTCCAGACTTCACCTTCTCCTTCTCCTTCTTCTACTTCTTCTGATTCACCCTCCAGACTTCACCTTCTCCTTCTCCTTCTTCTACTTCTTCTGATTCACCCTCCAGTCTTCACCTTCTCCTTCTCCTTCTTCTGTTTCTTCTGCTTCACCCTCCAGACTTCACCTTCTCCTTCTCTTTCTTCTGCTTCTTCTGCTTCACCCTCCAGACTTCACCTTCTCCTTCTCCTTCTTCTGATTCTTCTGATTCACCCTCCAGACTTCACCTTCTCTATCTCCTTCTTCTGCTTCTTCTGATTCACCCTCCTGACTTCACCTTCTCCTTCTCCTTCTTCTACTTCTTCTGATTCACCCTCCTGACTTCACCTTCTCCTTCTCCTTCTTCTACTTCTTCAGCTTCACCCTCCAGACTTCACCTTCTCCTTCTCCTTCTTCTACTTCTTCTGATTCACCCTCCAGACTTCACCTTCTCCTTCTCCTTCTTCTGCTTCTTCTGATTCACCCTCCAGACTTCACCTTCTCCTTCTCCTTATTCTGCTTCTTCTGATTCACCCTCCAGACTTCACCTTCTCCTTCTCCTTCTTCTGCTTCTTCTGATACACCCTCCAGACTTCACCTTCTCCTTCTCCTTCTTCTGCTTCTTCTGATTCACCCTCCAGACTTCACCTTCTCCTTCTCCTTCTTCTGCTTCTTCTGATTCACCCTCCAGACTTCACCTTCTCCTTCTCCTTCTTCTACTTCTTCTGATTCACCCTCCAGACTTCACCTTCTCCTTCTCCTTCTTCTGCTTCTTCTGATTCACCCTCCTGACTTCACCTTCTCCTTCTCCTTCTTCTACATCTTCTGATTCACCCTCCTGACTTCACCTTCTCCTTCTCCTTCTTCTACTTCTTCTGCTTCACCCTCCAGACTTCACCTTCTCCTTCTCCTTCTTCTACTTCTTCTGATTCACCCTCCAGACTTCACCTTCTCCTTCTCCTTCTTCTACTTCTTCTGATTCACCCTCCAGACTTCACCTTCTCCTTCTCCTTCTTCTACTTCTTCTGATTCACCCTCCAGACTTCACCTTCTACTTCTCCTTCTTCTGCTTCTTCTGATTCACCCTCCAGACTTCACCTTCTCCTTCTCCTTATTCTGCTTCTTCTGAATCACCCTCCAGACTTCACCTTCTCCTTCTCCTTCTTCTGCTTCTTCTGATTCACCCTCCAGACTTCACCTTCTCCTTCTCCTTCTTCTGCTTCTTCTGATTCACCCTCCAGACTTCACCTTCACCTTCTCCTTCTTCTACTTCTTCTGATTCACCCTCCAGACTTCACCTTCTCCATCTCCTTCTTCTGCTTCTTCTGATTCACCCTCCAGACTTCACCTTCTCCTTCTCCTTCGTCTACTTCTTCTGATTCACCCTCCAGACTTCACCTTCTCCTTCTCCTTCTTCTGCTTCTTCTGATTCACCCTCCAGACTTCACCTTCTCCTTCTCCTTCTTCTACTTCTTCTGATTCACCCTCCAGACTTCACCTTCTCCTTCTCCTTCTTCTGATTCTTCTGATTCACCCTCCAGACTTCACCTTCTCCTTCTCCTTCTTCTGCTTCTTCTGATTCACCCTCCTGACTTCACCTTCTCCTTCTCCTTCTTCTACATCTTCTGATTCACCCTCCTGACTTCACCTTCTCCTTCTCCTTCTTCTACTTCTTCTGCTTCCCCCTCCAGACTTCACCTTCTCCTTCTCCTTCTTCTACTTCTTCTGATTCACCCTCCAGACTTCACCTTCTCCTTCTCCTTCTTCTACTTCTTCTGATTCACCCTCCAGACTTCACCTTCTCCTTCTCCTTCTTCTACTTCTTCTGATTCACCCTCCAGACTTCACCTTCTCCTTCTCCTTCTTCTGCTTCTTCTGATTCACCCTCCAGACATCACCTTCTCCTTCTCCTTATTCTGCTTCTTCTGAATCACCCTCCAGACTTCACCTTCTCCTTCTCCTTCTTCTGCTTCTTCTGATTCACCCTCCAGACTTCACCTTCTCCTTCTCCTTCTTCTACTTCTTCTGATTCACCCTCCAGACTTCACCTTCTCCATCTCCTTCTTCTGCTTCTTCTGATTCACCCTCCAGACTTCACCTTCTCCTTCTCCTTCGTCTACTTCTTCTGATTCACCCTCCAGACTACACCTTCTCCTTCTCCTTCTTCTACTTCTTCTGATTCACCCTCCAGACTTCACCTTCTCCTTCTCCTTCTTCTGTTTCTTCTGATTCACCCTCCAGACTTCACCTTCTCCTTCTCCTTCTTCTACTACTTCTGATTCACCCTCCAGACTTCACCTTCTCCTTCTCCTTCTTCTACTTCTTCTGATTCACCCTCCAGACTTCATCTTCTCCTTCTCCTTCTTCTGCTTCTTCTGATTCACCCTCCAGACTTCACCTTCTCCTTCTCCTTCTTCTGCTTCTTCTGATTCACCCTCCAGACTTCACCTTCTCCTTCTCCTTCTTCTACTTCTTCTGATTCACCCTCCAGACTTCACCTTCACCTTCTCCTTCTTCTACTTCTTCTGATTCACCCTCCAGTCTTCACCTTCTCCTTCTCCTTCTTCTGTTTCTTCTGCTTCACCCTCCAGACTTCACCTTCTCCTTCTCTTTCTTCTGCTTCTTCTGATTCACCCTCCAGACTTCACCTTCTCCTTCTCCTTCTTCTGATTCTTCTGATTCACCCTCCAGACTTCACCTACTCCTTCTCCTTCTTCTGCTTCTTCTAATTCACCCTCCTGACTTCACCTTCTCCTTCTCCTTCTTCTACTTCTTCTGATTCACCCTCCTGACTTCAGCTTCTCCTTCTCCTTCTTCTACTTCTTCTGCTTCATCCTCCAGACTTCACCTCCTTCTCCTTCTTCTACTTCTTCTGATTCACCCTCCAGACTTCACCTTCTCCTTCTCCTTATTCTGCTTCTTCTGTTTCACCCTCCAGACTTCACCTTCTCCTTCTCCTTATTCTGCTTCTTCTGATTCACCCTCCAGACTTCACCTTCTCCTTCTCCTTCCTTTGCTTCTTCTGATTCACCCTCCAGACTTCACCTTCTCCTTCTCCTTCTTCTGATTCTTCTGATTCACCCTCCAGACTTCACCTTCTCCTTCTCCATCTTCTGCTTCTTCTGATTCACCCTCCTGACTTCACCTTCTCCTTCTCCTTCTTCTACTTCTTCTGATTCACCCTCCTGACTTCACCTTCTCCTTCTCCATCTTCTACTTCTTCTGCTTCACCCTCCAGACTTCAACTTCTCCTTCTCCTTCTTCTACTTCATCTGATTCACCCTCCAGACTTCACCTTCTCCTTCTCCTTCTTCTGCTTCTTCTGATTCACCCTCCAGACTTCACCTTCTCCTTCTCCTTCTTCTGCTTCTTCTGATTCACCCTCCAGACTTCACCTTCTCCTTCTCCTTCTTCTACTTCTTCTGATTCACCCTCCAGACTTCACCTTCTCCTTCTCCTTCTTCTGCTTCTTCTGATTCACCCTCCAGACTTCACCTTCTCCTTCTCCTTCGTCTACTTCTTCTGATTCACCCTCCAGACTACACCTTCTCCTTCTCCTTCTTCTACTTCTTCTGATTCACCCTCCAGACTTCACCTTCTCCTCCTCCTTCTTCTGTTTCTTCTGATTCACCCTCCAGACTTCATCTTCTCCTTCTCCTTCTTCTACTTCTTCTGATTCACCCTCCAGACTTCACCTTCTCCTTCTCCTTCTTCTACTTCTTCTGATTCACCCTCCAGTCTTCACCTTCTCCTTCTCCTTCTTCTGTTTCTTCTGCTTCACCCTCCAGACTTCACCTTCTCCTTCTCTTTCTTCTGCTTCTTCTGATTCACCCTCCAGACTTCACCTTCTCCTTCTCCTTCTTCTGATTCTTCTGATTCACCCTCCAGACTTCACCTTCTCCTTCTCCTTCTTCTGCTTCTTCTGATTCACCCTCCTGACTTCACATTCTCCTTCTCCTTCTTCTACTTCTTCTGATTCACCCTCCTGACTTCACCTTCTCCTTCTCCTTCTTCTACTTCTTCTGCTTCACCCTCCAGACTTCACCTTCTCCTTCTCCTTCTTCTACTTCTTCTGATTCACCCTCCAGACTTCACCTTCTCCTTCTCCTTCTTCTGCTTCTTCTGATTCACCCTCCAGACTTCACCTTCTCCTTCTCCTTATTCTGCTTCTTCTGATTCACCCTCCAGACTTCAACTTCTCCTTCTCCTTATTCTGCTTCTTCTGATTCACCCTCCAGACTTCACCTTCTCCTTCTCCTTATTCTGCTTCTTCTGATTCGCCCTCCAGACTTCACCTTCTCCTTCTCCTTCCTTTGCTTCTTCTGATTCACCCTCCAGAGTTCACCTTCTCCTTCTCCTTCTTCTGATTCTTCTGCTTCACTCTCCTGAATTCACCTTCTCCTTCTCCTTCTTCTACTTCTTCTGATTCACCCTCCAGACTTCACCTACTCCTTCTCCTTCTTCTGCTTCTTCTGATTCACCCTCCTGACTTCACCTTCTCCTTCTCCTTCTTCTGCTTCTTCTGATTCACCCTCCAGACTTCACCTTCTCCTTCTCCTTCTTCTGCTTCTTCTGATTCACCCTCCAGACTTCACCTTCTCCTTCTCCTTCTTCTGCTTCTTCTGATTCACCCTCCAGACCTCACCTTCTCCTTCTCCTTCTTCTACTTCTTCTGATTCACCCTCCAGACTTCATCTTCTCCTTCTCCTTCTTCTGCTTCTTCTGATTCACCCTCCAGACTTCACCTTCTCCTTCTCCTTCTTCTGCTTCTTCTGATTCACCCTCCAGACTTCACCTTCTCCTTCTCCTTCTTCTACTTCTTCTGATTCACCCTCCAGACTTCACCTTCTCCTTCTCCTTCTTCTACTTCTTCTGATTCACCCTCCAGTCTTCACCTTCTCCTTCTCCTTCTTCTGTTTCTTCTGCTTCACCCTCCAGACTTCACCTTCTCCTTCTCTTTCTTCTGCTTCTTCTGCTTCACCCTCCAGACTTCACCTTCTCCTTCTCCTTCTTCTGATTCTTCTGATTCACCCTCCAGACTTCACCTTCTCTATCTCCTTCTTCTGCTTCTTCTGATTCACCCTCCTGACTTCACCTTCTCCTTCTCCTTCTTCTACTTCTTCTGATTCACCCTCCTGACTTCACCTTCTCCTTCTCCTTCTTCTACTTCTTCTGCTTCACCCTCCAGACTTCACCTTCTCCTTCTCCTTCTTATACTTCTTCTGATTCACCCTCCAGACTTCACCTTCTCCTTCTCCTTCTTCTGCTTCTTCTGATTCACCCTCCAGACTTCACCTTCTCCTTCTACTTATTCTGCTTCTTCTGATTCACCCTCCAGACTTCACCTTCTCCTTCTCCTTCTTCTGCTATTTCTGATTCACCCTCCAGACTTCACCTTCTCCTTCTCCTTCTTCTGCTTCTTCTGATTCACCCTCCAGACTTCACCTTCTCCTTCTCCTTCTTCTGCTTCTTCTGATTCACCCTCCAGACTTCACCTTCTCCTTCTCCTTCTTCTACTTCTTCTGATTCACCCTCCAGACTTCACCTTCTCCTTCTCCTTCTTCTGCTTCTTCTGATTCACCCTCCTGACTTCACCTTCTCCTTCTCCTTCTTCTACATCTTCTGATTCACCCTCCTGACTTCACCTTCTCCTTCTCCTTCTTCTACTTCTTCTGCTTCAACCTCCAGACTTCACCTTCTCCTTCTCCTTCTTCTACTTCTTCTGATTCACCCTCCAGACTTCCCCTTCTCCTTCTCCTTCTTCTACTTCTTCTGATTCACCCTCCAGACTTCACCTTCTCCTTCTCCTTCTTCTACTTCTTCTGATTCACCCTCCAGACTTCACCTTCTCCTTCTCCTTCTTCTGCTTCTTCTGATTCACCCTCCAGACTTCACCTTCTCCTTCTCCTTATTCTGCTTCTTCTGAATCACCCTCCAGACTTCACCTTCTCCTTCTCCTTCTTCTGCTTCTTCTGATTCACCCTCCAGACTTCACCTTCTCATTCTCCTTCTTCTGCTTCTTCTGATTCACCCTCCAGACTTCACCTTCACCTTCTCCTTCTTCTACTTCTTCTGATTCACCCTCCAGACTTCACCTTCTCCATCTCCTTCTTCTGCTTCTTCTGATTCACCCTCCAGACTTCACCTTCTCCTTCTCCTTCGTCTACTTCTTCTGATTCACCCTCCAGACTTCACCTTCTCCTTCTCCTTCTTCTGCTTCTTCTGATTCACCCTCCAGACTTCACCTTCTCCTTCTCCTTCTTCTACTTCTTCTGATTCACCCTCCAGACTTCACCTTCTCCTTCTCCTTCTTCTGATTCTTCTGATTCACCCTCCAGACTTCACCTTCTCCTTCTCCTTCTTCTGCTTCTTCTGATTCACCCTCCTGACTTCACCTTCTCCTTCTCCTTCTTCTACATCTTCTGATTCACCCTCCTGACTTCACCTTCTCCTTCTCCTTCTGCTACTTCTTCTGCTTCCCCCTCCAGACTTCACCTTCTCCTTCTCCTTCTTCTACTTCTTCTGATTCACCCTCCAGACTTCACCTTCTCCTTCTCCTTCTTCTACTTCTTCTGATTCACCCTCCAGACTTCACCTTCTCCTTCTCCTTCTTCTACTTCTTCTGATTCACCCTCCAGACTTCACCTTCTCCTTCTCCTTCTTCTGCTTCTTCAGATTCACCCTCCAGACTTCACCTTCTCCTTCTCCTTCTTCTGCTTCTTCTGAATCACCCTCCAGACTTCACCTTCTCCTTCTCTTTCTTCTGCTTCTTCTGATTCACCCTCCAGACTTCACCTTCTCCTTCTCCTTCTTCTGATTCTTCTGATTCACCCTCCAGACTTCACCTTCTCCTTCTCCTTCTTCTGCTTCTTCTGATTCACCCTCCTGACTTCACATTCTCCTTCTCCTTCTTCTATTTCTTCTGATTCACCCTCCTGACTTCACCTTCTCCTTCTCCTTCTTCTACTTCTTCTGCTTCACCCTCCAGACTTCACCTTCTCCTTCTCCTTCTTCTACTTCTTCTGATTCACCCTCCAGACTTCACCTTCTCCTTCTCCTTCTTCTGCTTCTTCTGATTCACCCTCCAGACTTCACCTTCTCCTTCTCCTTATTCTGCTTCTTCTGATTCACCCTCCAGACTTCAACTTCTCCTTCTCCTTATTCTGCTTCTTCTGATTCACCCTCCAGACTTCACCTTCTCCTTCTCCTTCTTCTGCTTCTTCTGATTCACCCTCCAGACTTCACCTTCTCCTTCTCCTTCCTTTGCTTCTTCTGATTCACCCTCCAGACTTCACCTTCTCCTTCTCCTTCTTCTGATTCTTCTGCTTCACTCTCCTGAATTCACCTTCTCCTTCTCCTTCTTCTACTTCTTCTGATTCACCCTCCAGACTTCACCTACTCCTTCTCCTTCTTCTGCTTCTTCTGATTCACCCTCCTGACTTCACCTTCTCCTTCTCCTTCTTCTGCTTCTTCTGATTCACCCTCCAGACTTCACCTTCTCCTTCTCCTTCTTCTGCTTCTTCTGATTCACCCTCCAGACTTCACCTTCTCCTTCTCCTTCTTCTGCTTCTTCTGATTCACCCTCCAGACCTCACCTTCTCCTTCTCCTTCTTCTACTTCTTCTGATTCACCCTCCAGACTTCATCTTCTCCTTCTCCTTCTTCTGCTTCTTCTGATTCACCCTCCAGACTTCACCTTCTCCTTCTCCTTCTTCTGCTTCTTCTGATTCACCCTCCAGACTTCACCTTCTCCTTCTCCTTCTTCTACTTCTTCTGATTCACCCTCCAGACTTCACCTTCTCCTTCTCCTTCTTCTACTTCTTCTGATTCACCCTCCAGTCTTCACCTTCTCCTTCTCCTTCTTCTGTTTCTTCTGCTTCACCCTCCAGACTTCACCTTCTCCTTCTCTTTCTTCTGCTTCTTCTGCTTCACCCTCCAGACTTCACCTTCTCCTTCTCCTTCTTCTGATTCTTCTGATTCACCTCCAGACTTCACCTTCTCTATCTCCTTCTTCTGCTTCTTCTGATTCACCCTCCTGACTTCACCTTCTCCTTCTCCTTCTTCTACTTCTTCTGATCACCCTCCTGACTTCACCTTCTCCTTCTCCTTCTTCTACTTCTTCTGCTTCACCCTCCAGACTTCACCTTCTCCTTCTCCTTCTTCTACTTCTTCTGATTCACCCTCCAGACTTCACCTTCTCCTTCTCCTTCTTCTGCTTCTTCTGATTCACCCTCCAGACTTCACCTTCTCCTTCTACTTATTCTGCTTCTTCTGATTCACCCTCCAGACTTCACCTTCTCCTTCTCCTTCTTCTGCTATTTCTGATTCACCCTCCAGACTTCACCTTCTCCTTCTCCTTCTTCTGCTTCTTCTGATTCACCCTCCAGACTTCACCTTCTCCTTCTCCTTCTTCTGCTTCTTCTGATTCACCCTCCAGACTTCACCTTCTCCTTCTCCTTCTTCTACTTCTTCTGATTCACCCTCCAGACTTCACCTTCTCCTTCTCCTTCTTCTGCTTCTTCTGATTCACCCTCCTGACTTCACCTTCTCCTTCTCCTTCTTCTACATCTTCTGATTCACCCTCCTGACTTCACCTTCTCCTTCTCCTTCTTCTACTTCTTCTGCTTCAACCTCCAGACTTCACCTTCTCCTTCTCCTTCTTCTACTTCTTCTGATTCACCCTCCAGACTTCACCTTCTCCTTCTCCTTCTTCTACTTCTTCTGATTCACCCTCCAGACTTCACCTTCTCCTTCTCCTTCTTCTACTTCTTCTGATTCACCCTCCAGACTTCACCTTCTCCTTCTCCTTCTTCTGCTTCTTCTGATTCACCCTCCAGACTTCACCTTCTCCTTCTCCTTATTCTGCTTCTTCTGAATCACCCTCCAGACTTCACCTTCTCCTTCTCCTTCTTCTGCTTCTTCTGATTCACCCTCCAGACTTCACCTTCTCATTCTCCTTCTTCTGCTTCTTCTGATTCACCCTCCAGACTTCACCTCCACCTTCTCCTTCTTCTACTTCTTCTGATTCACCCTCCAGACTTCACCTTCTCCATCTCCTTCTTCTGCTTCTTCTGATTCACCCTCCAGACTTCACCTTCTCCTTCTCCTTCGTCTACTTCTTCTGATTCACCCTCCAGACTTCACCTTCTCCTTCTCCTTCTTCTGCTTCTTCTGATTCACCCTCCAGACTTCACCTTCTCCTTCTCCTTCTTCTACTTCTTCTGATTCACCCTCCAGACTTCACCTTCTCCTTCTCCTTCTTCTGATTCTTCTGATTCACCCTCCAGACTTCACCTTCTCCTTCTCCTTCTTCTGCTTCTTCTGATTCACCCTCCTGACTTCACCTTCTCCTTCTCCTTCTTCTACATCTTCTGATTCACCCTCCTGACTTCACCTTCTCCTTCTCCTTCTTCTACTTCTTCTGCTTCCCCCTCCAGACTTCACCTTCTCCTTCTCCTTCTTCTACTTCTTCTGATTCACCCTCCAGACTTCACCTTCTCCTTCTCCTTCTTCTACTTCTTCTGATTCACCCTCCAGACTTCACCTTCTCCTTCTCCTTCTTCTACTTCTTCTGATTCACCCTCCAGACTTCACCTTCTCCTTCTCCTTCTTCTGCTTCTTCAGATTCACCCTCCAGACATCACCTTCTCCTTCTCCTTATTCTGCTTCTTCTGAATCACCCTCCAGACTTCACCTTCTCCTTCTCCTTCTTCTGCTTCTTCTGATTCACCCTCCAGACTTCACCTTCTCCTTCTCCTTCTTCTGCTTCTTCTGATTCACCCTCCAGACTTCACCTTCTCCTTCTCCTTCTTCTACTTCTTCTGATTCACCCTCCAGACTTCACCTTCTCCATCTCCTTCTTCTGCTTCTTCTGATTCACCCTCCAGACTTCACCTTCTCCTTCTCCTTAGTCTACTTCTTCTGATTCACCCTCCAGACTACACCTACTCCTTCTCCTTCTTCTACTTCTTCTGATTCACCCTCCAGACTTCACCTTCTCCTTCTCCTTCTTCTGTTTCTTCTGATTCACCCTCCAGACTTCACCTTCTCCTTCTCCTTCTTCTACTACTTCTGATTCACCCTCCAGACTTCACCTTCTCCTTCTCCTTCTTCTACTTCTTCTGATTCACCCTCCAGACTTCATCTTCTCCTTCTCCTTCTTCTGCTTCTTCTGATTCACCCTCCAGACTTCACCTTCTCCTTCTCCTTCTTCTGCTTCTTCTGATTCACCCTCCAGACTTCACCTTCTCCTTCTCCTTCTTCTACTTCTTCTGATTCACCCTCCAGACTTCACCTTCTCCTTCTCCTTCTTCTACTTCTTCTGATTCACCCTCCAGTCTTCACCTTCTCCTTCTCCTTCTTCTGTTTCTTCTGCTTCACCCTCCAGACTTCACCTTCTCCTTCTCTTTCTTCTGCTTCTTCTGATTCACCCTCCAGACTTCACCTTCTCCTTCTCCTTCTTCTGATTCTTCTGATTCACCCTCCAGACTTCACCTTCTCCTTCTCCTTCTTCTGCTTCTTCTGTTTCACCCTCCTGACTTCACCTTCTCCTTCTCCTTCTTCTACTTCTTCTGATTCACCCTCCTGACTTCAGCTTCTCCTTCTCCTTCTTCTACTTCTTCTGCTTCACCCTCCAGACTTCACCTTCTCCTTCTCCTTCTTCTACTTCTTCTGATTCACCCTCCAGTCTTCACCTTCTCCTTCTCCTTATTCTGCTTCTTCTGATTCACCCTCCAGACTTCACCTTCTCCTTCTCCTTATTCTGCTTCTTCTGATTCACCCTCCAGACTTCACCTTCTCCTTCTCCTTCCTTTGCTTCTTCTGATTCACCCTCCAGACTTCACCTTCTCCTTCTCCTTCTTCTGATTCTTCTGATTCACCCTCCAGACTTCACCTTCTCCTTCTCCATCTTCTGCTTCACCCTCCTGACTTCACCTTCTCCTTCTCCTTCTTCTACTTCTTCTGATTCACCCTCCTGACTTCACCTTCTCCTTCTCCATCTTCTACTTCTTCTGCTTCACCCTCCAGACTTCACCTTCTCCTCCTCCTTCTTCTGTTTCTTCTGATTCACCCTCCAGACTTCATCTTCTCCTTCTCCTTCTTCTACTTCTTCTGATTCACCCTCCAGTCTTCACCTTCTCCTTCTCCTTCTTCTACTTCTTCAGATTCACCCTCCAGACTTCATCTTCTCCTTCTCCTTCTTCTGCTTCTTCTGATTCACCCTCCAGACTTCACCTTCTCCTTCTCCTTCTTCTCCTTCTTCTGATTCACCCTCCTGACTTCACCTTCTCCTTCTCCATCTTCTACTTCTTCTGCTTCACCCTCCAGACTTCACCTTCTCCTCCTCCTTCTTCTGTTTCTTCTGATTCACCCTCCAGACTTCATCTTCTCCTTCTCCTTCTTCTACTTCTTCTGATTCACCCTCCAGTCTTCACCTTCTCCTTCTCCTTCTTCTACTTCTTCAGATTCACCCTCCAGACTTCATCTTCTCCTTCTCCTTCTTCTGCTTCTTCTGATTCACCCTCCAGACTTCACCTTCTCCTTCTCCTTCTTCTGCTTCTTCTGATTCACCCTCCAGACTTCAACTTCTCCTTCTCCTTCTTCTACTTCTTCTGATTCACCCTCCAGACTTCACCTTCTCCTTCTTCTTCTTCTACTTCTTCCGATTCACCCTCCAGACTTCATCTTCTCCTTCTCCTTCTTCTGCTTCTTCTGATTCACGCTCCAGACTTCACCTTCTCCTTCTCCTTCTTCTGCTTCTTCAGATTCACCCTCCAGACTTCACCTTCTCCTTCTCCTTCTTCTACTTCTTCTGATTCACCCTCCAGACTTCACCTTCTCCTTCTCCTTCTTCTACTTCTTCTGATTCACCCTCCAGTCTTCACCTTCTCCTTCTCCTTCTTCTGTTTCTTCTGCTTCACCCTCCAGACTTCACCTTCTCCTTCTCTTTCTTCTGCTTCTTCTGATTCACCCTCCAGACTTCACCTTCTCCTTCTCCTTCTTCTGATTCTTCTGATTCACCTTCCAGACTTCACCTTCTCCTTCTCCTTCTTCTGCTTCTTCTGATTCACCCTCCTGACTTCACCTTCTCCTTCTCCTTCTTCTACTTCTTCTGATTCACCCTCCTGACTTCACCTTCTCCTTCTCCTTCTTCTACTTCTTCTGCTTCACCCTCCAGACTTCACCTTCTCCTTCTCCTTCTTCTGCTTCTTCTGATTCACCCTCCAGACTTCACCTTCTCCTTCTCCTTCTTCTGCTTCTTCTGATTCACCCTCCAGACTTCACCTTCTTCTTCTCCTTATTCTGCTTCTTCTGATTCACACTCCAGACTTCACCTTCTCCTTCTCCTTATTCTGCTTCTTCTGATTCACCCTCCAGACTTCACCTTCTCCTTCTCCTTCCTCTGCTTCTTCTGATTCACCCTCCAGACTTCACCTTCTCCTTCTCCTTCTTCTGATTCTTCTGATTCACCCTCCAGACTTCACCTTCTCCTTCTCCATCTTCTGCTTCCTCTGATTCACCCTCCTGACTTCACCTTCTCCTTCTCCTTCTTCTACTTCTTCTGATTCACCCTCCTGACTTCACCTTCTCCTTCTCCATCTTCTACTTCTTCTGCTTCACCCTCCAGACTTCAACTTCTCCTTCTCCTTCTTCTACTTCTTCTGATTCACCCTCCAGACTTCACCTTCTCCTTCTCCTTCTTCTGCTTCTTCTGATTCACCCTCCAGACTTCACCTTCTCCTTCTCCTTCTTCTGCTTCTTCTGATTCACCCTCCAGACTTCACCTTCTCCTTCTCCTTCTTCTACTTCATCTGATTCACCCTCCAGACTTCACCTTCTCCTTCTCCTTCTTCTGCTTCATCTGATTCACCCTCCAGACTTCACCTTCTCCTTCTCCTTCGTCTACTTCTTCTGATTCACCCTCCAGACTACACCTTCTCCTTCTCCTTCTTCTACTTCTTCTGATTCACCCTCCAGACTTCACCTTCTCCTTCTCCTTCTTCTGTTTCTTCTGATTCACCCTCCAGACTTCATCTTCTCCTTCTCCTTCTTCTACTTCTTCTGATTCACCCTCCAGACTTCACCTTCTCCTTCTCCTTCTTCTACTTCTTCTGATTCACCCTCCAGACTTCATCTTCTCCTTCTCCTTCTTCAGCTTCTTCTGTTTCACCCTCCAGACTTCACCTTCTCCTTCTCCTTCTTCTGCTTCTTCTGATTCACCCTCCAGACTTCAACTTCTCCTTCTCCTTCTTCTACTTCTTCTGATTCACCCTCCAGACTTCACCTTCTCCTTCTCCTTCTTCTACTTCTTCTGATTCACCCTCCAGTCTTCACCTTCTCCTTCTCCTTCTTCTGTTTCTTCTGCTTCACCCTCCAGACATCACCTTCTCCTTCTCTTTCTTCTGCTTCTTCTGATTCACCCTCCAGACTTCACCTTCTCCTTCTCCTTCTTCTGATTCTTCTGATTCACCCTCCAGACTTCACCTTCTCCTTCTCCTTCTTCTGCTTCTTCTGATTCACCCTCCTGACTTCACCTTCTCCTTCTCCTTCTTCTACTTCTTCTGATTCACCCTCCTGTCTTCACCTTCTCCTTCTCCTTCTTCTACTTCTTCTGCTTCACCCTCCAGACTTCACCTTCTCCTTCTCCTTCTTCTACTTCTTCTGATTCAACCTCCAGACTTCACCTTCTCCTTCTCCTTCTTCTGCTTCTTCTGATTCACCCTCCAGACTTCACCTTCTCATTCTCCTTCTTCTGCTTCTTCTGCTGCGCCCTCCAGACTTCACCTTCTCCTTCTCCTTCTTTTGCTTCTTCTGCTTCACACTCCAGACTTCACCTTCTCCTTCTCCTTCTTCTGCTTCTTCTGCTGCGCCCTCCAGGCTTCACCTTCTCCTTCTCCTTCTTCTGCTTCTTCTGCTTCACCGTCCTGACTTCACCTTCTCCTTCTCCTTCTTCTACTTCTTCTGCTACACCCCCCTGACTTCACCTGCTCCTTCTCCTTCTTCTGCTTCTTCTGATTCACCCTCCTAACTTCACCTTCTTCTTCTCCTTCTTCTGCTTCTTCTGATTCACCCTCCTGACTTCACCTTCTCCTTCTCCTTCTTCTGCTTCTTCTGATTCACCCTCCAGACTTCACCTTCTCCTTCTCCTTCTTCTGCTTCTTCTGATTCACCCTCCAGACTTCACCTTCTCCTTCTCCTTCTTCTGCTTCTTCTGATTCACCCTCCAGACCTCACCTTCTCCTTCTCCTTCTTCTACTTCTTCTGATTCACCCTCCAGACTTCATCTTCTCCTTCTCCTTCTTCTGCTTCTTCTGATTCACCCTCCAGTCTTCACCTTCTCCTTCTCCTTCTTCTGCTTCTTCTGATTCACCCTCCAGACTTCACCTTCTCCTTCTCCTTCTTCTACTTCTTCTGATTCACCCTCCAGACTTCACCTTCTCCTTCTCCTTCTTCTACTTCTTCTGATTCACCCTCCAGTCTTCACCTTCTCCTTCTCCTTCTTCTGTTTCTTCTGCTTCACCCTCCAGACTTCACCTTCTCCTTCTCTTTCTTCTGCTTCTTCTGCTTCACCCTCCAGACTTCACCTTCTCCTTCTCCTTCTTCTGATTCTTCTGATTCACCCTCCAGACTTCACCTTCTCTATCTCCTTCTTCTGCTTCTTCTGATTCACCCTCCTGACTTCACCTTCTCCTTCTCCTTCTTCTGCTTCTTCTGATTCACCCTCCAGACTTCAACTTCTCCTTCTCCTTCTTCTACTTCTTCTGATTCACCCTCCAGACTTCACCTTCTCCTTCTCCTTCTTCTACTTCTTCTGATTCACCCTCCAGTCTTCACCTTCTCCTTCTCCTTCTTCTGTTTCTTCTGCTTCACCCTCCAGACATCACCTTCTCCTTCTCTTTCTTCTGCTTCTTCTGATTCACCCTCCAGACTTCACCTTCTCCTTCTCCTTCTTCTGATTCTTCTGATTCACCCTCCAGACTTCACCTTCTCCTTCTCCTTCTTCTGCTTCTTCTGATTCACCCTCCTGACTTCACCTTCTCCTTCTCCTTCTTCTACTTCTTCTGATTCACCCTCCTGACTTCACCTTCTCCTTCTCCTTCTTCTACTTCTTCTGCTTCACCCTCCAGACTTCACCTTCTCCTTCTCCTTCTTCTACTTCTTCTGATTCAACCTCCAGACTTCACCTTCTCCTTCTCCTTCTTCTGCTTCTTCTGATTCACCCTCCAGACTTCACCTTCTCATTCTCCTTCTTCTGCTTCTTCTGCTGCGCCCTCCAGACTTCACCTTCTCCTTCTCCTTCTTTTGCTTCTTCTGCTTCACACTCCAGACTTCACCTTCTCCTTCTCCTTCTTCTGCTTCTTCTGCTGCGCCCTCCAGGCTTCACCTTCTCCTTCTCCTTCTTCTGCTTCTTCTGCTTCACCGTCCTGACTTCACCTTCTCCTTCTCCTTCTTCTACTTCTTCTGCTACACCCCCCTGACTTCACCTGCTCCTTCTCCTTCTTCTGCTTCTTCTGATTCACCCTCCAGACCTCACCTTCTCCTTCTCCTTCTTCTACTTCTTCTGATTCACCCTCCAGACTTCACCTTCTCCTTCTCCTTCTTCTGATTCTTCTGATTCACCCTCCAGACTTCACCTTCTCTATCTCCTTCTTCTGCTTCTTCTGATTCACCCTCCTGACTTCACCTTCTCCTTCTCCTTCTTCTACTTCTTCTGATTCACCCTCCTGACTTCACCTTCTCCTTCTCCTTCTTCTACTTCTTCTGCTTCACCCTCCAGACTTCAACTTCTCCTTCTCCTTCTTCTACTTCTTCTGATTCACCCTCCAGACTTCACCTTCTCCTTCTTCTGCTTCTTCTGATTCACCCTCCAGACTTCACCTTCTCCTTCTCCTTCTTCTGCTTCTTCTGATTCACCCTCCAGACTTCACCTTCTCCTTCTCCTTCTTCTACTTCTTCTGATTCACCCTCCAGACTTCACCTTCTCCTTCTCCTTCTTCTGCTTCTTCTGATTCACCCTCCAGACTTCACCTTCTCCTTCTCCTTCGTCTACTTCTTCTGATTCACCCTCCAGACTACACCTTCTCCTTCTCCTTCTTCTTCTTCTTCTGATTCACCCTCCAGACTTCACCTTCTCCTTCTCCTTCTTCTGTTTCTTCTGATTCACCCTCCAGACTTCATCTTCTCCTTCTCCTTCTTCTACTTCTTCTGATTCACCCTCCAGACTTCACCTTCTGCTTCTCCTTCTTCTACTTCTTCTGATTCACCCTCCAGACTTCATTTTCTCCTTCTCCTTCTTCTGCTTCTTCCGATTCACCCTCCAGACTTCACCTTCTCCTTCTCCTTCTTCTGCTTCTTCTGATTCACCCTCCAGACTTCAACTTCTCCTTCTCCTTCTTCTACTTCTTCTGATTCACCCTCCAGACTTCACCTTCTCCTTCTCCTTCTTCTACTTCTTCCGATTCACCCTCCAGACTTCATCTTCTCCTTCTCCTTCTTCTGCTTCTTCTGATTCACCCTCCAGACTTCACCTACTCCTTCTCCTTCTTCTGCTTCTTCTGATTCACCCTCCAGACTTCACCTTCTCCTTCTCCTTCTTCTACTTCTTCTGATTCACCCTCCAGACTTCACCTTCTCCTTCTCCTTCTTCTACTTCTTCTAATTCACCCTCCAGTCTTCACCATCTCCTTCTCCTTCTTCTGTTTCTTCTGCTTCACCCTCCTGACTTCACCTTCTCCTTCTCTTTCTTCTGCTTCTTCTGATTCACCCTCCAGACTTCACCTTCTCCTTCTCCTTCTTCTGATTCTTCTGATTCACCCTCCAGACTTCACCTTCTCCTTCTCCTTCTTCTGCTTCTTCTGATTCACCCTCCTGACTTCACCTTCTCCTTCTCCTTCTTCTACTTCTTCTGATTCACCCTCCAGACTTCACCTTCTCCTTCTCCTTCTTCTCCTTCTTCTGCTTCACCCTCCAGACTTCACCTTCTCCTTCTCCTTCTTCTGCTTCTTCTGATTCACCCTCCAGACTTCACCTTCTCCTTCTCCTTCTTCTGCCTCTTCTGATTCACCCTCCAGACTTCACCTTCTCCTTCTCCTTATTCTGCTTCTTCTGATTCACCCTCCAGACTTCACCTTCTCCTTCTCCTTATTCTGCTTCTTCTGATTCACCCTCCAGACTTCACCTTCTCCTTCTCCTTCCTCTGCTTCTTCTGATTCACCCTCCAGACTTCACCTTCTCCTTCTCCTTCTTCTGATTCTTCTGATTCACCCTCCAGACTTCACCTTCTCCTTCTCCATCTTCTGCTTCTTCTGATTCACCCTCCTGACTTCACCTTCTCCTTCTCCTTCTTCTACTTCTTCTGATTCACCCTCCTGACTTCACCTTCTCCTTCTCCATCTTCTACTTCCTCTGCTTCACCCTCCAGACTTCAACTTCTCCTTCTCCTTCTTCTACTTCTTCTGATTCACCCTCCAGACTTCACCTTCTCCTTCTCCTTCTTCTGCTTCTTCTGATTCACCCTCCAGACTTCACCTTCTCCTTCTCCTTCTTCTGCTTCTTCTGATTCACCCTCCAGACTTCACCTTCTCCTTCTCCTTCTTCTACTTCATCTGATTCACCCTCCAGACTTCACCTTCTCCTTCTCCTTCTTCTGCTTCTTCTGATTCACCCTCCAGACTTCACCTTCTCCTTCTCCTTCGTCTCCTTCTTCTGATTCACCCTCCAGACTACACCTTCTCCTTCTCCTTCTTCTACTTCTTCTGATTCACCCTCCAGACTTCACCTTCTCCTTCTCCTTCTTCTGTTTCTTCTGATTCACCCTCCAGACTTCATCTTCTCCTTCTCCTTCTTCTACTTCTTCTGATTCACCCTCCAGACTTCACCTTCTCCTTCTCCTTCTTCTACTTCTTCTGATTCACCCTCCAGACTTCATCTTCTCCTTCTCCTTCTTCTGCTTCTTCTGATTCACCCTCCAGACTTCACCTTCTCCTTCTCCTTCTTCTGCTTCTTCTGATTCACCCTCCAGACTTCAACTTCTCCTTCTCCTTCTTCTACTTCTTCTGATTCACCCTCCAGACCTCACCTTCTCCTTCTCCTTCTTCTACTTCTTCTGATACACCCTCCAGTCTTCACCTTCTCCTTCTCCTTCTTCTGTTTCTTCTGCTTCACCCTCCAGACTTCACCTTCTCCTTCTCTTTCTTCTGCTTCTTCTGATTCACCCTCCAGACTTCACCTTCTCCTTCTCCTTCTTCTGATTCTTCTGATTCACCCTCCAGACTTCACCTTCTCCTTCTCCTTCTTCTGCTTCTTCTGATTCACCCTCCTGACTTCACCTTCTCCTTCTCCTTCTTCTGATTCTTCTGATTCACCCTCCAGACTTCACCTTCTCCTTCTCCTTCTTCTGCTTCTTCTGATTCACCCTCCTGACTTCACCTTCTCCTTCTCCTTCTTCTACTTCTTCTGATTCACCCTCCAGACTTCACCTTCTCCTTCTCCTTCTTCTGATTCTTCTGATTCACCCTCCAGACTTCACCTTCTCCTTCTCCTTCTTCTGCTTCTTCTGATTCACCCTCCAGACTGCACCTTCTCATTCTCCTTCTTCTGCTTCTTCTGCTGCGCCCTCCAGACTTCACCTTCTCCTTCTCCTTCTTCTGCTTCTTCTGCTTCACACTCCAGACTTCACCTTCTCCTACTCCTTCTTCTGCTTCTTCTGCTGCGCCCTCCAGGCTTCACCTTCTCCTTCTCCTTCTTCTGCTTCTTCTGCTTCACCGTCCTGACTTCACCTTCTCCTTCTCCTTCTTCTACTTCTTCTGCTACACCCCCCTGACTTCACCTGCTCCTTCTCCTTCTTCTGCTTCTTCTGATTCACCCTCCTAAATTCACCTTCTCCTTCTCCTTATTCTGCTTCTTCTGATTCACCCTCCTGACTTCACCTTCTCCTTCTCCTTCTTCTGCTTCTTCTGATTCACCTTCCAGACTTCACCTTCTCCTTCTCCTTCTTCTGCTTCTTCTGATTCACCCTCCAGACTTCACCTTCTCCTTCTCCTTCTTCTGCTTCTTCTGATTCACCCTCCAGACCTCACCTTCTCCTTCTCCTTCTTCGACTTCCTCTGATTCACCCTCCAGACTTCATCTTCTCCTTCTCCTTCTTCTCCTTCTTCTGATTCACCCTCCAGACTTCACCTTCTCCTTCTCCTTCTTCTGCTTCTTCTGATTCACCCTCCAGACTTCACCTTCTCCTTCTCCTTCTTCTACTTCTTCTGATTCACCCTCCAGACTTCACCTTCTCCTTCTCCTTCTTCTACTTCTTCTGATTCACCCTCCAGTCTTCACCTTCTCCTTCTCCTTCTTCTGTTTCTTCTGCTTCACCCTCCAGACTTCACCTTCTCCTTCTCTTTCTTCTGCTTCTTCTGCTTCACCCTCCAGACTTGACCTTCTCCTTCTCCTTCTTCTGATTCTTCTGATTCACCCTCCAGACTTCACCTTCTCTATCTCCTTCTTCTGCTTCTTCTGATTCACCCTCCTGACTTCACCTTCTCCTTCTCCTTCTTCTACTTCTTCTGATTCACCCTCCTGACTTCACCTTCTCCTTCTCCTTCTTCTACTTCTTCTGCTTCACCCTCCAGACTTCACCTTCTCCTTCTCCTTCTTCTACTTCTTCTGATTCACCCTCCAGACTTCACCTTCTCCTTCTCCTTCTTCTGCTTCTTCTGATTCACCCTCCAGACTTAACCATCTCCTTCTCCTTATTCTGCTTCTTCTGATTCACCCTCCAGACTTCACCTTCTCCTTCTCCTTCTTCTGCTTCTTCTGATTCACCCTCCAGACTTCACCTTCTCCTTCTCCTTCTTCTGCTTCTTCTGATTCACCCTCCAGACTTCACCTTCTCCTTCTCCTTCTTCTACTTCTTCTGATTCACCCTCCAGACTTCACCTTCTCCTTCTCCTTCTTCTGCTTCTTCTGATTCACCCTCCTGACTTCACCTTCTCCTTCTCCTTCTTCTACTTCTTCTGATTCACCCTCCTGACTTCACCTTCTCCTTCTCCATCTTCTACTTCCTCTGCTTCACCCTCCAGACTTCAACTTCTCCTTCTCCTTCTTCTACTTCTTCTGATTCACCCTCCAGACTTCACCTTCTCCTTCTCCTTCTTCTGCTTCTTCTGATTCACCCTCCAGACTTCACCTTCTCCTTCTCCTTCTTCTGCTTCTTCCGATTCACCCTCCAGACTTCACCTTCTCCTTCTCCTTCTTCTACTTCATCTGATTCACCCTCCAGACTTCACCTTCTCCTTCTCCTTCTTCTGCTTCTTCTGATTCACCCTCCAGACTTCACCTTCTCCTTCTCCTTCGTCTACTTCTTCTGATTCACCCTCCAGACTACACCTTCTCCTTCTCCTTCTTCTACTTCTTCTGATTCACCCTCCAGACTTCACCTTCTCCTTCTCCTTCTTCTGTTTCTTCTGATTCACCCTCCAGACTTCATGTTCTCCTTCTCCTTCTTCTACTTCTTCTGATTCACCCTCCAGACTTCACCTTCTCCTTCTCCTTCTTCTACTTCTTCTGATTCACCCTCCAGACTTCATCTTCTCCTTCTCCTTCTTCTGCTTCTTCTGATTCACCCTCCAGACTTCACCTTCTCCTTCTCCTTCTTCTGCTTCTTCTGATTCACCCTCCAGACTTCAACTTCTCCTTCTCCTTCTTCTACTTCTTCTGATTCACCCTCCAGACGTCACCTTCTCCTTCTCCTTCTTCTACTTCTTCTGATTCACCCTCCAGTCTTCACCTTCTCCTTCTCCTTCTTCTGTTTCTTCTGCTTCACCCTCCAGACTTCACCTTCTCCTTCTCTTTCTTCTGCTTCTTCTGATTCACCCTCCAGACTTCACCTTCTCCTTCTCCTTCTTCTGATTCTTCTGATTCACCCTCCAGACTTCACCTTCTCCTTCTCCTTCTTCTGCTTCTTCTGATTCACCATCCTGACTTCACCTTCTCCTTCTCCTTCTTCTACTTCTTCTGATTCACCCTCCTGACTTCACCTTCTCCTTCTCCTTCTTCTACTTCTTCTGCTTCACCCTCCAGACTTCACCTTCTCCTTCTCCTTCTTCTACTTCTTCTGATTCAACCTCCAGACTTCACCTTCTCCTTCTCCTTCTTCTGCTTCTTCTGATTCACCCTCCAGACTTCACCTTCTCATTCTCCTTCTTCTGCTTCTTCTGCTGCGCCCTCCAGACTTCACCTTCTCCTTCTCCTTCTTCTGGTTCTTCTGCTTCACACTCCAGACTTCACCTTCTCCTTCTCCTTCTTCTGCTTCTTCTGCTGCGCCCTCCAGGCTTCACCTTCTCCTTCTCCTTCTTCTGCTTCTTCTGCTTCACCGTCCTGACTTCACCTTCTCCTTCTCCTTCTTCTACTTCTTCTGCTACACCCCCCTGACTTCACCTGCTCCTTCTCCTTCTTCTGCTTCTTCTGATTCACCCTCCTAACTTCACCTCCTCCTTCTACTTCTTCTGCTTCTTCTGATTCACCCTCCTGACTTCACCTTCTCCTTCTCCTTCTTCTGCTTCTTCTGATTCACCCTCCTGACTTCACCTTCTCCTTCTCCTTCTTCTACTTCTTCTGCTTCACCCTCCAGACATCACCTTCTCCTTCTCCTTCTTCTACTTCTTCTGATTCACCCTCCAGACTTCACCTTCTCCTTCTCCTTCTTCTGCTTCTTCTGATTCACCCTCCAGACTTAACCATCTCCTTCTCCTTATTCTGCTTCTTCTGATTCACCCTCCAGACTTCACCTTCTCCTTCTCCTTCTTCTGCTTCTTCTGATTCACCCTCCAGACTTCACCTTCTCCTTCTCCTTCTTCTGCTTCTTCTGATTCACCCTCCAGACTTCACCTTCTCCTTCTCCTTCTTCTACTTCTTCTGATTCACCCTCCAGACTTCACCTTCTCCTTCTCCTTCTTCTGCTTCTTCTGATTCACCCTCCTGACTTCACCTTCTCCTTCTCCTTCTTCTACATCTTCTGATTCACCCTCCTGACTTCACCTTCTCCTTCTCCATCTTCTACTTCCTCTGCTTCACCCTCCAGACTTCAACTTCTCCTTCTCCTTCTTCTACTTCTTCTGATTCACCCTCCAGACTTCACCTTCTCCTTCTCCTTCTTCTGCTTCTTCTGATTCACCCTCCAGACTTCACCTTCTCCTTCTCCTTCTTCTGCTTCTTCCGATTCACCCTCCAGACTTCACCTTCTCCTTCTCCTTCTTCTACTTCATCTGATTCACCCTCCAGACTTCACCTTCTCCTTCTCCTTCTTCTGCTTCTTCTGATTCACCCTCCAGACTTCACCTTCTCCTTCTCCTTCGTCTACTTCTTCTGATTCACCCTCCAGACTACACCTTCTCCTTCTCCTTCTTCTACTTCTTCTGATTCACCCTCCAGACTTCACCTTCTCCTTCTCCTTCTTCTGTTTCTTCTGATTCACCCTCCAGACTTCATGTTCTCCTTCTCCTTCTTCTACTTCTTCTGATTCACCCTCCAGACTTCACCTTCTCCTTCTCCTTCTTCTACTTCTTCTGATTCACCCTCCAGACTTCATCTTCTCCTTCTCCTTCTTCTGCTTCTTCTGATTCACCCTCCAGACTTCACCTTCTCCTTCTCCTTCTTCTGCTTCTTCTGATTCACCCTCCAGACTTCAACTTCTCCTTCTCCTTCTTCTACTTCTTCTGATTCACCCTCCAGACGTCACCTTCTCCTTCTCCTTCTTCTACTTCTTCTGATTCACCCTCCAGTCTTCACCTTCTCCTTCTCCTTCTTCTGTTTCTTCTGCTTCACCCTCCAGACTTCACCTTCTCCTTCTCTTTCTTCTGCTTCTTCTGATTCACCCTCCAGACTTCACCTTCTCCTTCTCCTTCTTCTGATTCTTCTGATTCACCCTCCAGACTTCACCTTCTCCTTCTCCTTCTTCTGCTTCTTCTGATTCACCCTCCTGACTTCACCTTCTCCTTCTCCTTCTTCTACTTCTTCTGATTCACCCTCCTGACTTCACCTTCTCCTTCTCCTTCTTCTACTTCTTCTGCTTCACCCTCCAGACTTCACCTTCTCCTTCTCCTTCTTCTACTTCTTCTGATTCAACCTCCAGACTTCACCTTCTCCTTCTCCTTCTTCTGCTTCTTCTGATTCACCCTCCAGACTTCACCTTCTCATTCTCCTTCTTCTGCTTCTTCTGCTGCGCCCTCCAGACTTCACCTTCTCCTTCTCCTTCTTCTGGTTCTTCTGCTTCACACTCCAGACTTCACCTTCTCCTTCTCCTTCTTCTGCTTCTTCTGCTGCGCCCTCCAGGCTTCACCTTCTCCTTCTCCTTCTTCTGCTTCTTCTGCTTCACCGTCCTGACTTCACCTTCTCCTTCTCCTTCTTCTACTTCTTCTGCTACACCCCCCTGACTTCACCTGCTCCTTCTCCTTCTTCTGCTTCTTCTGATTCACCCTCCTAACTTCACCTCCTCCTTCTACTTCTTCTGCTTCTTCTGATTCACCCTCCTGACTTCACCTTCTCCTTCTCCTTCTTCTGCTTCTTCTGATTCACCCTCCAGACTTCACCTTCTCCTTCTCCTTCTTCTGCTTCTTCTGATTCACCCTCCAGACTTCACCTTCTCCTTCTAATTCTTCTGCTTCTTCTGATTCACCCTCCAGACCTCACCTTCTCCTTCTCCTTCTTCTACTTCTTCTGATTCACCCTCCAGACTTCATCTTCTCCTTCTCCTTCTTCTGCTTCTTCTGATTCATCCTCCAGACTTCACCTTCTCCTTCTCCTTCTTCTGCTTCTTCTGATTCTCCCTCCAGACTTCACCTTCTCCTTCTTCTACTTCTTCTGATTCACCCTCCAGACTTCACCTTCTCCTTCTCCTTCTTCTACTTCTTCTGATTCACCCTCCAGTCTTCACCTTCTCCTTCTCCTTCTTCTGTTTCTTCTGCTTCACCCTCCAGACTTCACCTTCTCCTTCTCTTTCTTCTGCTTCTTCTGCTTCACCCTCCAGACTTCACCTTCTCCTTCTCCTTCTTCTGATTCTTCTGATTCAACCTCCAGACTTCACCTTCTCTATCTCCTTCTTCTGCTTCTTCTGATTCACCCTCCTGACTTCACCTTCCCCTTCTCCTTCTTCTACTACTTCTGATTCACCCTCCTGACTTCACCTTCTCCTTCTCCTTCTTCTACTTCTTCTGCTTCACCCTCCAGACTTCACCTTCTCCTTCTCCTTCTTCTACTTCTTCTGAATCACCCTCCAGACTTCACCTTCTCCTTCTCCTTCTTCTGCTTCTTCTGATTCACCCTCCAGACTTAACCTTCTCCTTCTCCTTATTCTGCTTCTTCTGATTCACCCTCCAGACTTCACCTTCTCCTTCTCCTTCTTCTGCTTCTTCTGATTCACCCTCCAGACTTCACCTTCTCCTTCTCCTTCTTCTGCTTCTTCTGATTCACCCTCCAGACTTCACCTTCTCCTTCTCCTTCTTCTACTTCTTCTGATTCACCCTCCAGACTTCACCTTCTCCTTCTCCTTCTTCTGCTTCTTCTGATTCACCCTCCTGACTTCACCTTCTCCTTGTCCTTCTTCTACATCTTCTGATTCACCCTCCTGACTTCACCTTCTCCTTCTCCTTCTTCTACTTCTTCTGCTTCACCCTCCAGACTTCACCTTCTCCTTCTCCTTCTTCTACTTCTTCTGATTCACCCTCCAGACTTCACCTTCTCCTTCTCCTTCTTCTACTTCTTCTGATTCACCCTCCAGACTTCACCTTCTCCTTCTCCTTCTTCTACTTCTTCTGATTCACCCTCCAGACTTCACCTTCTCCTTCTCCTTCTTCTGCTTCTTCTGATTCACCCTCCAGACTTCACCTTCTCCTTCTCCTTCTTCTACTTCTTCTGATTCACCCTCCAGACTTCACCTTCTCCTTCTCCTTCTTCTGCTTCTTCTGATTCACCCTCCAGACTTCACCTTCTCCTTCTCCTTCTTCTACGTCTTCTGATTCACCCTCCAGACTTCACCTTCTCCAACTCCTTCTTCTGCTTCTTCTGATTCACCCTCCAGACTTCACCTTCTCCTTCTCCTTCATCTACTTCTTCTGATTCACCCTCCAGACTTCACCTTCTCCTTCTCCTTCTTCTGCTTCTTCTGATTCACCCTCCAGACTTCACCTTCTTCTTCTCCTTCTTCTGCTTCTTCTGATTCACCCTCCAGACTTCACCTTCTCCTTCTCCTTCTTCTACTTCTTCTGATTCACCCTCCAGACTTCACCTTCTCCTTCTTCTGCTTCTTCTGATTCACCCTCCAGACTTTACCTTCTCCTTCTCCTTCGTCTACTGCTTCTGATTCACCCTCCAGACTACACCTTCTCCTTCTCCTTCTTCTACTTCTTCTGATTCACCCTCCAGACTTCACCTTCTCCTGCTCCTTCTTCTGTTTCTTCTGATTCACCCACCAGACTTCATCTTCTCCTTCTCCTTCTTCTACTTCTTCTGATTCACCCTCCAGACTTCACCTTCTCCTTCTCCTTCTTCTACTTCTTCTGATTCACCCTCCAGACTTCATCTTCTCCTTCTCCTTCTTCTGCTTCTTCTGATTCACCCTCCAGACTTCACCTTCTCCTTCTCCTTCTTCTGCTTCTTCTGATTCACCCTCCAGACTTCAACTTCTCCTTCTCCTTCTTCTACTTCTTCTGATTCACCCTCCAGACTTCACCTTCTCCTTCTCCTTCTTCTACTTCTTCCGATTCACCCTCCAGACTTCATCTTCTCCTTCTCCTTCTTCTGCTTCTTCTGATTCACCCTCCAGACTTCACCTTCTCCTTCTCCTTCTTCTGCTTCTTCTGATTCACCCTCCAGACTTCACCTTCTCCTTCTCCTTCTTCTACTTCTTCTGATTCACCCTCCAGACTTCACCTTCTCCTTCTCCTTCTTCTACTTCTTCTGATTCACCCTCCAGTCTTCACCTTCTCCTTCTCCTTCTTCTGTTTCTTCTGCTTCACCCTCCAGACTTCACCTTCTCCATCTCTTTCTTCTGCTTCTTCTGATTCACCCTCCAGACTTCACCTTCTCCTTCTCCTTCTTCTGATTCTTCTGATTCACCCTCCAGACTTCACCTTCTCCTTCTCCTTCTTCTGCTTCTTCTGATTCACCCTCCTGACTTCACCTTCTCCTTCTGCTTCTTCTACTTCTTCTGATTCACCCTCCTGACTTCACCTTCTCCTTCTCCTTCTTCTACTTCTTCTGCTTCACCCTCCAGACTTCACCTTCTCCTTCTCCTTCTTCTACTTCTTCTGATTCACCCTCCAGACTTCACCTTCTCCTTCTCCTTCTTCTGCTTCTTCTGATACACCCTCCAGACTTCACCTTCTCCTTCTCCTTATTCTGCTTCTTCTGATTTACCCTCCAGACTTCACCTTCTCCTTCTCCTTATTCTGCTTCTTTTGATTCACCCTCCAGACTTCACCTTCTCCTTCTCCTTCCTCTGCTTCTTCTGATTCACCCTCCGGACTTCACCTTCTCCTTCTCCTTCTTCTGATTCTTCTGATTCACTCTCCAGACTTCACCTTCTCCTTCTCCATCTTCTGCTTCTTCTGATTCACCCTCCTGACTTCACCTTCTCCTTCTCCTTCTTCTACTTCTTCTGATTCACCCTCCTGACTTCACCTTCTCCTTCTCCATCTTCTACTTCTTCTGCTTCACCCTCCAGACTTCAACTTCTCCTTCTCCTTCTTCTACTTCTTCTGATTCACCCTCCAGACTTCACCTTCTCCTTCTCCTTCTTCTGCTTCTTCTGATTCACCCTCCAGACTTCACCTTCTCCTTCTCCTTCTTCTGCTTCTTCTGATTCACCCTCCAGACTTCACCTTCTCCTTCTCCTTCTTCTACTTCTTCTGATTCACCCTCCAGACTTCACCTTCTCCTTCTCCTTCTTCTGCTTCTTCTGATTCACCCTCCAGACTTCAACTTCTCCTTCTCCTTCGTCTACTTCTTCTGATTCACCCTCCAGACTTCATCTTCTCCTTCTCCTTCTTCTGCTTCTTCTGATTCACCCTCCAGACTTCACCTTCTCCTTCTCCTTCTTCTGCTTCTTCTGATTCACCCTCCAGACTTCAACTTCTCCTTCTCCTTCTTCCACTTCTTCTGATTCACCCTCCAGACTTCACCTTCTCCTTCTCCTTCTTCTACGTCTTCTGATTCACCCTCCAGTCTTCACCTTCTCCTTCTCCTTCTTCTGTTTCTTCTGCTTCACCCTCCAGACTTCACCTTCTCCTTCTCTTTCTTCTGCTTCTTCTGATTCACCCTCCAGACTTCACCTTCTCCTTCTCCTTCTTCTGATTCTTCTGATTCACCCTCCAGACTTCACCTTCTCCTTCTCCTTCTTCTGCTTCTTCTGATTCACCCTCCTGACTTCACCTTCTCCTTCTCCTTCTTCTACTTCTTCTGATTCACCCTCCTGACTTCACCTTCTCCTTCTCCTTCTTCTACTTCTTCTGCTTCACCCTCCAGACTTCACCTTCTCCTTCTCCTTCTTCTACTTCTTCTGATTCACCCTCCAGACTTCACCTTCTCCTTCTCCTTCTTCTGCTTCTTCTGATTCACCCTCCAGACTTCACCTTCTCATTCTCCTTCTTCTGCTTCTTCTGCTGCGCCCTCCAGACTTCACCTTCTCCTTCTCCTTCTTCTGCTTCTTCTGCTTCACACTCCAGACTTCACCTTCTCCTTCTCCTTCTCCTGCTTCTTCTGCTGCGCCCTCCAGGCTTCACCTTCTCCTTCTCCTTCTTCTGCTTCTTCTGCTTCATCGTCCTGACTTCACCTTCTCCTTCTTCTACTTCTTCTGCTACACCCCCCTGACTTCACCTGCTCCTTCTCCTTTTTCTGCTTCTTCTGATTCACCCTCCTAACTTCACCTTCTCCTTCTCCTTCTTCTGCTTCTTCTGATTCAACCTCCTGACTTCACCTTCTCCTTCTCCTTCTTCTGCTTCTTCTGATTCACCCTCCAGACTTCACCTTCTCCTTCTCCTTCTTCTGCTTCTTCTGATTCACCCTCCAGACTTCACCTTCTCCTTCTCCTTATTCTGCTTCTTCTGATTCACCCTCCAGACCTCACCTTCTCCTTCTCCTTCTTCTACTTCTTCTGATTCACCCTCCAGACTTCATCTTCTCCTTCTCCTTCTTCTGCTTCTTCTGATTCACCCTCCAGACTTCACCTTCTCCTTCTCCTTCTTCTGCTTCTTCTGATTCACCCTCCAGACTTCACCTTCTCCTTCTCCTTCTTCTACTTCTTCTGATTCACCCTATAGACTTCACCTTCTCCTTCTCCTTCTTCTACTTCTTCTGATTCACCCTCCAGTCTTCACCTTCTCCTTCTCCTTCTTCTGTTTCTTCTGCTTCACCCTCCAGACTTCACCTTCTCCTTCTCTTTCTTCTGCTTCTTCTGCTTCACCCTCCAGACTTCACCTTCTCCTTCTCCTTCTTCTGATTCTTCTGATTCACCCTCAAGACTTCACCTTCTATATCTCCTTCTTCTGCTTCTTCTGATTCACCCTCCTGACTTCACCTTCTCCTTCTCCTTCTTCTACTTCTTCTGATTCACCCTCCTGACTTCACCTTCTCCTTCTCCTTCTTCTACTTCTTCTGCTTCACCCTCCAGACTTCACCTTCTCCTTCTCCTTCTTCTACTTCTTCTGATTCACCCCCCGACTTCACCTTCTCCTTCTCCTTCTTCTGCTTCTTCTGATTCACCCTCCAGACTTCACCTTCTCCTTCTGCTTATTCTGCTTCTTCTGATTCACCCTCCAGACTTCACCTTCTCCTTCTCCTTCTTCTGCTTCTTCTGATTCACCCTCCAGACTTCACCTTCTCCTTCTCCTTCTTCTGCTTCTTCTGATTCACCCTCCAGACTTCACCTTCTCCTTCTCCTTCTTCTACTTCTTCTGATTCACCCTCCAGACTTCACCTTCTCCTTCTCCTTCTTCTGCTTCTTCTGTTTCACCCTCCTGACTTCACCTTCTCCTTCTCCTTCTTCTACATCTTCTGATTCACCCTCCTGACTTCACCTTCTCCTTCTCCTTCTTCTACTTCTTCTGCTTCACCCTCCAGACTTCACCTTCTCCTTCTCCTTCTTCTACTTCTTCTGATTCACCCTCCAGACTTCACCTTCTCCTTCTCCTTCTTCTACTTCTTCTGATTCACCCTCCAGACTTCACCTTCTCCTTCTCCTTCTTCTACTTCTTCTGATTCACCCTCCAGACTTCACCTTCTCCTTCTCCTTCTTCTGCTTCTTCTGATTCACCCTCCAGACTTCACCTTCTCCTTCTCCTTATTCTGCTTCTTCTGAATCACCCTCCAGACTTCACCTTCTCCTTCTCCTTCTTCTGCTTCTTCTGATTCACCCTCCAGACTTCACCTGTTCCTTCTCCTTCTTCTGCTTCTTCTGATTCACCCTCCAGACTTCACCTTCTCCTTCTCCTTCTTCTACTTCTTCTGATTCACCCTCCAGACTTCACCTTCTCCATCTCCTTCTTCTGCTTCTTCTGATTCACCCTCCAGACTTCACCTTCTCCTTCTCCTTCGTCTACTTCTTCTGATTCACGCTCCAGACTTCACCTTCTCCTTCTCCTTCTTCTGCTTCTACTGATTCACCCTCCAGACTTCACCTTCTCCTTCTCCTTCTTCTACTTCTTCTGATGCACCCTCCAGACTTCACCTTCTCCTTCTCTTTCTTCTGCTTCTTCTGATTCACCCTCCAGACTTCACCTTCTCCTTCTCCTTCTTCTGATTCTTCTGATTCCCCCTCCAGACTTCACCTTCTCCTTCTCCTTCTTCTGCTTCTTCTGATTCACCCTCCTGACTTCACCTTCTCCTTCTCCTTCTTCTACATCTTCTGATTCACCCTCCTGACTTCACCTTCTCCTTCTCCTTCTTCTACTTCTTCTGCTTCGCCCTCCAGACTTCACCTTCTCCTTCTCCTTCTTCTACGTCTTCTGATTCACCCTCCAGACTTCACCTTCTCCTTCTCCTTCTTCTACTTCTTCTGATTCACCCTCCAGACTTCATCTTCTCCTTCTCCTTCTTCTACTTCTTCTGATTCACCCTCCAGTCTTCAGCTTCTCCTTCTCCTTCTTCTGCTTCTTCTGATTCAACCTCCAGACTTCACCTTCTCCTTCTCCTTATCCTGCTTCTTCTGAAACACCCTCCAGACTTCACCTTCTCCTTCTCCTTCTTCTGCTTCTTCTGATTCACCCTCCAGACTTCACCTTCTCCTTCTCCTTCTTCTGCTTCTTCTGATTCACCCTCCAGACTTCACCTTCTCCTTCTCCTTCTTCTACTTCTTCTGATTCAACCTCCAGACTTCACCTTCTCCATCTCCTTCTTCTGCTTCATCTGATTCACCCTCCAGACTTCACCTTCTCCTTCTCCTTCGTCTACTTCTTCTGATTCACCCTCCAGACTACACCTTCTCCTTCTCCTTCTTCTACTTCTTCTGATTCACCCTCCAGACTTCACCTTCTCCTTCTCCTTCTTCTACTTCTTCTGATTCACCCTCCAGTCTTCACCTTCTCCTTCTCCTTCTTCTGTTTCTTCTGCTTCACCCTCCAGACTTCACCTTCTCCTTCTCTTTCTTCTGCTTCTTCTGATTCACCCTCCAGACTTCACCTTCTCCTTCTCCTTCTTCTGATTCTTCTGATTCACCCTCCAGACTTCACCTTCTCCTTCTCCTTCTTCTGCTTCTTCTGATTCACCCTCCTGACTTCACCTTCTCCTTCTCCTTCTTCTACTTCTTCTGATTCACCCACCTGACTTCACCTTCTCCTTCTCCTTCTTCTACTTCTTCTGCTTCACCCTCCAGACTTCACCTTCTCCTTCTCCTTCTTCTACTTCTTTTGATTCACCCTCCAGACTTCACCTTCTCCTTCTCCTTCTTCTGCTTCTTCTGATTCACCCTCCAGACTTCACCTTCTCCTTCTCCTTATTCTGCTTCTTCTGATTCACCCTCCAGACTTCACCTTCTCCTTCTCCTTCTTCTACTTCTTCTGATTCACCCTCCTGACTTCACCTTCTCCTTCTCCATCTTCTAATTCTTCTGCTTCACCCTCCAGACTTTAACTTCTCCTTCTCCTTCTTCTACTTCTTCTGATTCACCCTCCAGACTTCACCTTCTCCTTCTCCTTCTTCTGCTTCTTCTGATTCACCCTCCAGACTTCACCTTCTCCTTCTCCTTATTCTGCTTCTTCTGATTCACCCTCCAGACTTCACCTTCTCCTTCTCCTTCTTCTGCTTCTTCTGATTCACCCTGCAGACTTCACCTTCTCCTTCTCCTTCTTCTGCTTCTTCTGATTCACCCTCCAGACTTCACCTTCTCCTTCTCCTTCTTCGGCTTCTTCTGATTCACCCTCCAGACTTCACCTTCTCCTTCTCCTTCTTCTACTTCTTCTGATTCACCCTCCAGACTTCACCTTCTCCTTCTCTTTCTTCTGCTTCTTCTGATTCACCCTCCAGACTTCACCTTCTCCTTCTCCTTCTTCTGATTCTTCTGATTCACCCTCCAGACTTCACCTTCTCCTTCTCCTTCTTCTGCTTCTTCTGATTCACCCTCCTGACTTCACCTTCTCCTTCTCCTTCTTCTACTTCTTCTGATTCACCATCCTGACTTCACCTTCTCCTTCTTCTACTTCTTCTGCTTCACCCTCCAGACTTCACCTTCTCCTTCTCCTTCTTCTACTTCTTCTGATTCACCCTCCAGACTTGACCTTCTCCTTTTCCTTCTTCTACTTCTTTTGATTCACCCTCCAGACTTCACCTTCTCCTTCTCCTTCTTCTGCTTCTTCTGCTTCACCGTCCTGACTGCACCTTCTCCTTCTCCTTCTTCTACTTATTCTGCTTCATCCCCCTGACATCACCTGCTCCTTCTCCTTCTTCTGCTTCTTCTGATTCACCCTCCTAACTTCACCTTCTCCTTCTCCTTCTTCTGCTTCTTCTGATTCACCCTCCTGACTTCACCTTCTCCTTCTCCTTCTTCTGCTTCTTCTGATTCACCCTCCAGACTTCACCTTCTCCTTCTCCTTCTTCTGCTTCTTCTGATTCACCCTCCAGACTTCACCTTCTCCTTCTCCTTCTTCTGCTTCTTCTGATTCACCTTCCAGACTACACCTTCTCCTTCTCCTTCTTCTACTTCTTCTGATTCACCCTCCAGACTTCACCTTCTCCTTCTCCTTCTTCTGTTTCTTCTGATTCACCCTCCAGACTTCACCTTCTCCTTCTCCTTCTTCTGCTTCTTCTGATTCACCCTCCAGACTTCACCTTCTCCTTCTCCTTCTTCTGCTTCTTCTGATTCACCCTCCAGACCTCACCTTATCCTTCTCCTTCTTCTACTTCTTCTGATTCACCCTCCAGACTTCATCTTCTCCTTCTCCTTCTTCTGCTTCTTCTGATTCACCCTCCAGACTTCACCTTCTCCTTCTCCTTCTTCTGCTTCTTCTGATTCACCCTCCAGACTTCACCTTCTCCTTCTCCTTCTTCTACTTCTTCTGATTCACCCTCCAGACTTCACCTTCTCCTTCTCCTTCTTCTACTTCTTCTGATTCACCCTCCAGTCTTCACCTTCTCCTTCTCCTTCTTCTGTTTCTTCTGCTTCACCCTCCAGACTTCACCTTCTCCTTCTCTTTCTTCTGCTTCTTCTGATTCACCCTCCAGACTTCACCTTCTCCTTCTCCTTCTTCTGATTCTTCTGATTCACCCTACAGACTTCACCTTCTCCTTCTCCTTCTTCTGCTTCTTCTGATTCACCCTCCTGATTTCACCTTCTCCTTCTCCTTCTTCTACTTCTTCTGATTCACCCTCCTGACTTCACCTTCTCCTTCTCCTTCTTCTGCTTCACCCTCCAGACTTCACCTTCTCCTTCTCCTTCTTCTACTTCTTCTGATTCACCCTCCAGACTTCACCTTCTCCTTCTCCTTCTTCTGCTTCTTCTGATTCACCCTCCAGACTTCACCTTCTCCTTCTCCTTATTCTGCTTCTTCTCATTCACCCTCCAGACTTCACCTTCTCCTTCTCCTTCTTCTGCTTCTTCTGATTCACCCTCCAGACTTCACCTTCTCCTTCTACTTCTTCTGCTTCTTCTGATTCACCCTCCAGACTTCACCTTCTCCTTCTCCTTCCTCTGCTTCTTCTGATTCACCCTCCAGACTTCACCTTCTCCTTCTCCTTCTTCTGCTTCTTCTGATTCACCCTCCAGACTTCACCTTCTCCTTCTCCTTATTCTGCTTCTTCTGATTCACCCTCCAGACTTCACCTTCTCCTTCTCCTTCTTCTGCTTCTTCTGATTCACCCTCCAGACTTCACCTTCTCCTTCTCCTTCTTCTGCTTCTTCTGATTCACCCTCCAGACTTCACCTTCTCCTTCTCCTTCTTCTACTTCTTCTGATTCACCCTCCAGACTTCACCTTCTCCTTCTCTTTCTTCTGCTTCTTCTGATTCACCCTCCAGACTTCACCTTCTCCTTCTCCTTCTTCTGATTCTTCTGATTCACCCTCCAGACTTCACCTTCTCCTTCTCCTTCTTCTGCTTCTTCTGATTCACCCTCCTGACTTCACCTTCTCCTTCTCCTTCTTCTACTTCTTCTGATTCACCATCCTGACTTCACCTTCTCCTTCTCCTTCTTCTACTTCTTCTGCTTCACCCTCCAGACTTCACCTTCTCCTTCTCCTTCTTCTACTTCTTCTGATTCACCCTCCAGACTTGACCTTCTCCTTTTCCTTCTTCTACTTCTTCTGATTCACCCTCCAGACTTCACCTTCTCCTTCTCCTTCTTCTGCTTCTTCTGCTTCACCGTCCTGACTTCACCTTCTCCTTCTCCTTCTTCTACTTATTCTGCTTCATCCCCCTGACATCACCTGCTCCTTCTCCTTCTTCTGCTTCTTCTGATTCACCCTCCTAACTTCACCTTCTCCTTCTCCTTCTTCTGCTTCTTCTGATTCACCCTCCTGACTTCACCTTCTCCTTCTTCTTCTTCTGCTTCTTCTGATTCACCCTCCAGACTTCACCTTCTCCTTCTCCTTCTTCTGCTTCTTCTGATTCACCCTCCAGACTACACCTTCTCCTTCTCCTTCTTCTACTTCTTCTGATTCACCCTCCAGACTTCACCTTCTCCTTCTCCTTCTTCTGTTTCTTCTGATTCACCCTCCAGACTTCACCTTCTCCTTCTCCTTCTTCTGCTTCTTCTGATTCACCCTGCAGACTTCACCTTCTCCTTCTCCTTCTTCTGCTTCTTCTGATTCACCCTCCAGACTTCACCTTCTCCTTCTCCTTCTTCTGCTTCTTCTGATTCACCCTCCAGACTTCACCTTCTACTTCTCCTTCTTCTACTTCTTCTGATTCACCCTCCAGACTTCACCTTCTCCTTCTCTTTCTTCTGCTTCTTCTGATTCACCCTCCAGACTTCACCTTCTCCTTCTCCTTCTTCTGATTCTTCTGATTCACCCTCCAGACTTCACCTTCTCCTTCTCCTTCTTCTGCTTCTTCTGATTCACCCTCCTGACTTCACCTTCTCCTTCTCCTTCTTCTACTTCTTCTGATTCACCATCCTGACTTCACCTTCTCCTTCTCCTTCTTCTACTTCTTCTGCTTCACCCTCCAGACTTCACCTTCTCCTTCTCCTTCTTCTACTTCTTCTGATTCACCCTCCAGACTTGACCTTCTCCTTTTCCTTCTTCTACTTCTTCTGATTCACCCTCCAGACTTCACCTTCTCCTTCTCCTTCTTCTGCTTCTTCTGCTTCACCGTCCTGACTTCACCTTCTCCTTCTCCTTCTTCTACTTATTCTGCTTCATCCCCCTGACATCACCTGCTCCTTCTCCTTCTTCTGCTTCTTCTGATTCACCCTCCTAACTTCACCTTCTCCTTCTCCTTCTTCTGTTTCTTCTGATTCACCCTCCTGACTTCACCTTCTCCTTCTCCTTCTTCTGCTTCTTCTGATTCACCCTCCAGACTTCACCTTCTCCTTCTCCTTCTTCTGCTTCTTCTGATTCACCCTCCAGACTACACCTTCTCCTTCTCCTTCTTCTACTTCTTCTGATTCACCCTCCAGACTTCACCTTCTCCTTCTCCTTCTTTTGTTTCTTCTGATTCACCCTCCAGACTTCACCTTCTCCTTCTCCTTCTTCTGCTTCTTCTGATTCACCCTCCAGAATTCACCTTCTCCTTCTCCTTCTTCTGCTTCTTCTGATTCACCCTCCAGACCTCACCTTCTCCTTCTCCTTCTTCTGCTTCTTCTGATTCACCCTCCAGACTTCACCTTCTCCTTCTCCTTCTTCTGCTTCTTCTGATTCACCCTCCAGACTTCACCTTCTCCTTCTCCTTCTTCTGCTTCTTCTGATTCACCCTCCAGACTACACCGTCTCCTTCTCCTTCTTCTACTTCTTCTGATTCACCCTCCAGACTTCACCTTCTCCTTCTCCTTCTTCTGTTTCTTCTGATTCACCCTCCAGACTTCACCTTCTCCGTCTCCTTCTTCTGCTTCTTCTGATTCACCCTCCAGACTTCACCTTCTCCTTCTCCTTCTTCTGCTTCTTCTGATTCACCCTCCAGACCTCACCTTCTCCTTCTCCTTCTTCTACTTCTTCTGATTCACCCTCCAGACTTCATCTTCTCCTTCTCCTTCTTCTGCTTCTTCTGATTCACCCTCCAGACCTCACCTTCTCCTTCTCCTTCTTCTACTTCTTCTGATTCACCCTCCAGACTTCATCTTCTCCTTCTCCTTCTTCTACTTATTCTGCTTCATCCCCCTGACATCACCTGCTCCTTCTCCTTCTTCTGCTTCTTCTGATTCACCCTCCTAACTTCACCTTCTCCTTCTCCTTCTTCTGCTTCTTCTGATTCACCCTCCTGACTTCACCTTCTCCTTCTCCTTCTTCTGCTTCTTCTGATTCACCCTCCAGACTTCACCTTCTCCTTCTCCTTCTTCTGCTTCTTCTGATTCACCCTCCAGACTTCACCTTCTCCTTCTCCTTCTTCTGCTTCTTCTGATTCACCTTCCAGACTACACCTTCTCCTTCTCCTTCTTCTACTTCTTCTGATTCACCCTCCAGACTTCACCTTCTCCTTCTCCTTCTTCTGTTTCTTCTGATTCACCCTCCAGACTTCACCTTCTCCTTCTCCTTCTTCTGCTTCTTCTGATTCACCCTCCAGACTTCACCTTCTCCTTCTCCTTCTTCTGCTTCTTCTGATTCACCCTCCAGACCTCACCATCTCCTTCTCCTTCTTCTACTTCTTCTGATTCACCCTCCAGACTTCATCTTCTCCTTCTCCTTCTTCTGCTTCTTCTGATTCACCCTCCAGACTTCACCTTCTCCTTCTCCTTCTTCTGCTTCTTCTGATTCACCCTCCAGACTTCACCTTCTCCTTCTCCTTCTTCTACTTCTTCTGATTCACCCTCCAGACTTCACCTTCTCCTTCTCCTTCTTCTACTTCTTCTGATTCACCCTCCAGTCTTCACCTTCTCCTTCTCCTTCTTCTGTTTCTTCTGCTTCACCCTCCAGACTTCACCTTCTCCTTCTCTTTCTTCTGCTTCTTCTGATTCACCCTCCAGACTTCACCTTCTCCTTCTGCTTCTTCTGATTCTTCTGATTCACCCTCCAGACTTCACCTTCTCCTTCTCCTTCTTCTGCTTCTTCTGATTCACCCTCCTGATTTCACCTTCTCCTTCTCCTTCTTCTACTTCTTCTGATTCACCCTCCTGACTTCACCTTCTCCTTCTCCTTCTTCTGCTTCACCCTCCAGACTTCACCTTCTCCTTCTCCTTCTTCTACTTCTTCTGATTCACCCTCCAGACTTCACCTTCTCCTTCTCCTTCTTCTGCTTCTTCTGATTCACCCTGCAGACTTCACCTTCTCCTTCTCCTTATTCTGCTTCTTCTCATTCACCCTCCAGACTTCACCTTCTCCTTCTCCTTCTTCTGCTTCTTCTGATTCACCCTCCAGACTTCACCTTCTCCTTCTACTTCTTCTGCTTCTTCTGATTCACCCTCCAGACTTCACCTTCTCCTTCTCCTTCCTCTGCTTCTTCTGATTCACCCTCCAGACTTCACCTTCTCCTTCTCCTTCTTCTGCTTCTTCTGATTCACCCTCCAGACTTCACCTTCTCCTTCTCCTTCTTCTACTTCTTCTGATTCACCCTCCAGACTTCACCTTCTCCTTCTCCTTCTTCTGCTTCTTCTGATTCACCCTCCAGACTTCACCTTCTCCTTCTCCTTCGTCTACTTCTTCTGATTCACCCTCCAGACTACACCTTCTCCTTCTCCATCTTCTACTTCTTCTGATTCACCCTCCAGACTTCACCTTCTCCTTCTCCTTCTTCTGCTTCTTCTGATTCACCCTCCAGACTTCACCTTCTCCTTCTCCTTCTTCTACTTCTTCTGATTCACCCTCCAGACTTCACCTTCTCCTTCTCCTTCTTCTACTTCTTCTGATTCACCCTCCAGACTTCATCTTCTCCTTCTCCTTCTTCTACTTCTTCTGCTTCTCCCTCCAGACTTCACCTTCTCCTTCTCCTTCTTCTACTTCTTCTGATTCACCCTCCAGACTTCAGCTTCTCCTTCTCCTTCTTCTACTTCTTCTGATTTACCCTCCAGACTTCACCTTCTCCTTCTCGTTCTTCTACTTCTTCTGATTCACCCTCCTGACTTCGCCTTCTCCTTCTCCTTCTTCTGCTTCTTCTGCTTCACCCTCCAGACTTCACCTTCTCCTTCTCCTTCTTCTGCTTCTTCTGCTTCTCCCTCCAGACTTCACCTTCTCCTTCTCCTTCTTCTGCTTATTCTGATTCTCCCTCCAGACTTCACCTTCTCCTTCTCCTTCTTCTGCTTCCCCTGATTCACCCTCCTGACTTCACCTTCTCCTTCTCCTTCTTCTGCTTCTTCTGATTCACCCTCCACACTTCACCTTCTCCTTCTCCTTCTTCTACTTCTTCTGCTTCTCCCTCAAGACTTCACCTTCTCCTTCTCCTTCTTCTGGTTCTTTTGATTCACCCTCCAGACTTCACCTTCTCCTTCTCCTTCTTCTACTTCTTCTGATTCACCCTCCAGACTTCAGCTTCTCCTTCTCCTTCTTCTACTTCTTCTGATTTACCCTCCAGACTTCACCTTCTCCTTCTCGTTCTTCTACTTCTTCTGATTCACCCTCCTGACTTCACCTTCTCCTTCTCCTTCTTCTGCTTCTTCTGCTTCACCCTCCAGACTTCACCTTCTCCTTCTCCTTCTTCTGCTTCTTCTGCTTCACCCTCCAGACTTCACCTTCTCCTTCTCCTTCTTCTGCTTCTTCTGATTCACCCTCCAGACTTCACCTTCTCCTTCTTCTGCTTCTTCTGATTCACCCTCCAGACTTCACCTTCTCCTTCTCCTTCTTCTGCTTCTTCTGATTCACCCTTCAGACTTCACCTTCTCCTTCTCCTTCTTCTGCTTCTTCTGATTCACCCTCCAGACCTCACCTTCTCCTTCTCCTTCTTCTACTTCTTCTGATTCACCCTCCAGACTTCATCTTCTCCTTCTCCTTCTTCTGCTTCTTCTGATTCAGCCTCCAGACTTCACCTTCTCCTTCTCCTTCTTCTGCTTCTTCTGATTCACCCTCCAGACTTCGCCTTCTCCTTCTCCTTCTTCTACTTCTTCTGATTCACCCTCCAGACTTCACCTTCTCCTTCTCCTTCTTCTACTTCTTCTGATTCACCCTCCAGTCTTCACCTTCTCCTTCTCCTTCTTCTGCTTCTTCTGATTCTCCCTCCAGACTTCACCTTCTCCTTCTCCTTCTTCTGCTTCTCCTGATTCACCCTCCTGACTTCACCTTCTCCTTCTCCTTCTTCTGCTTCTTCTGATTCACCCTCCAGACTTCACCTTCTCCTTCTCCTTCTCCTACTTCTTCTGATTCACCCTCCAGACTTCACCTTCTCCTTCTACTTCTTCTGCTTCTTCTGATTCACCCTCCAGACTTCACCTTCTCCTTCTCCTTCTTCTGCTTCTTCTGATTCACCCTCCAGACTTCACCTTCTCCTTCTCCTTCTTCTGCTTCTTCTGATTCACCCTCCAGACATCACCTTCTCCTTCTCCTTCTTCTGCTTCTTCTGATTCACCCTCCAGACTTCACCTTCTCCTTCTCCTTCTTCTACATCTTCTGATTCACCCTCCAGACTTCACCTTCTCCTTCTCCTTCTTCTGCTTCTTCTGATTCACCCTCCAGACTTCACCTTCTCCTTCTTCTTCGTCTACTTCTTCTGGTTCACCCTCCAGACTATACCTTCTCCTTCTCCTTCTTCTACTTCTTCTGATTCACCCTCCAGACTTCATCTTCTCCTTCTCCTTCTTCTGCTTCTTCTGATTCACCCTCCAGACCTCACCTTCTCCTTCTCCTTCTTCTACTTCTTCTGATTCACCCTCCAGACTTCATCTTCTCCTTCTCCTTCTTCTACTTATTCTGCTTCATCCCCCTGACATCACCTGCTCCTTCTCCTTCTTCTGCTTCTTCTGATTCACCCTCCTAACTTCACCTTCTCCTTCTCCTTCTTCTGCTTCTTCTGATTCACCCTCCTGACTTCACCTTCTCCTTCTCCTTCTTCTGCTTCTTCTGATTCACCCTCCAGACTTCACCTTCTCCTTCTCCTTCTTCTGCTTCTTCTGATTCACCCTCCAGACTTCACCTTCTCCTTCTCCTTCTTCTGCTTCTTCTGATTCACCTTCCAGACTACACCTTCTCCTTCTCCTTCTTCTACTTCTTCTGATTCACCCTCCAGACTTCACCTTCTCCTTCTCCTTCTTCTGTTTCTTCTGATTCACCCTCCAGACTTCACCTTCTCCTTCTCCTTCTTCTGCTTCTTCTGATTCACCCTTCAGACTTCACCTTCTCCTTCTCCTTCTTCTACTTCTTCTGATTCACCCTCCAGACCTCACCTTCTCCTTCTCCTTCTTCTAATTCTTCTGATTTACCCTCCAGACTTCATCTTCTCCTTCTCCTTCTTCTGCTTCTTCTGATTCACCCTCCAGACTTCACCTTCTCCTTCTCCTTCTTCTGCTTCTTCTGATTCACCCTCCAGACTTCGCCTTCTCCTTCTCCTTCTTCTACTTCTTCTGATTCACCCTCCAGACTTCACCTTCTCCTTCTCCTTATTCTACTTCTTCTGATTCACCCTCCAGTCTTCACCTCCTCCTTCTCCTTCTTCTGCTTCTTCTGATTCACCCTCCAGACTTCACCTTCTCCTTCTCCTTCTTCTGCTTCTTCTGATTCACCCTCCTGACTTCACCTTCTCCTTCTCCTTCTTCTGCTTTTTCTGATTCACCCTCCAGACTTCACCTTCTCCTTCTCCATCTTCTACTTCTTCTGATTCACCCTCCAGACTTCACCTTCTCCTTCTACTTCTTCTGCTTCTTCTGATTCACCCTCCAGACTTCACCTTCTCCTTCTCCTTCTTCTGCTTCTTCTGATTCACCCTCCATACTTCACCTTCTCCTTCTCCTTCTTCTGCTTCTTCTGATTCACTCTCCAGACTTCATCTTCTCCTTCTCCTTCTTCTGCTTCTTCTGATTCACCCTCCAGACTTCACCTTCTCCTTCTCCTTCTTCTGCTTCTTCTGATTCACCCTCCAGACTTCGCCTTCTCCTTCTCCTTCTTCTACTTCTTCTGATTCACCCTCCAGACTTCACCTTCTCCTTCTCCTTATTCTACTTCTTCTGATTCACCCTCCAGTCTTCACCTCCTCCTTCTCCTTCTTCTGCTTCTTCTGATTCACCCTCCAGACTTCACCTTCTCCTTCTCCTTCTTCTGCTTCTTCTGATTCACCCTCCTGACTTCACCTTCTCCTTCTCCTTCTTCTGCTTTTTCTGATTCACCCTCCAGACTTCACCTTCTCCTTCTCCATCTTCTACTTCTTCTGATTCACCCTCCAGACTTCACCTTCTCCTTCTACTTCTTCTGCTTCTTCTGATTCACCCTCCAGACTTCACCTTCTCCTTCTCCTTCTTCTGCTTCTTCTGATTCACCCTCCATACTTCACCTTCTCCTTCTCCTTCTTCTGCTTCTTCTGATTCACTCTCCAGACTTCACTTTCTCCTTCTCCTTCTTCAGCTTCTTCTGATTCACCCTCCAGACTTCACCTTCTCCTTCTCCTTCTTCTACTTCTTCTCATTCACCCTCCAGACTTCACCTTCTCCTTCTCCTTATTCTGCTTCTTCTAATTCACCCTCCAGACTTCACCTTCTACTTCTCCTTCGTCTACTTCTTCTGATTCGCCCTCCAGACTACACCTTCTCCTTCTCCTTCTTCTACTTCTTCTGATTGACCCTCCAGACTTCACCTTCTCCTTCTCCTTCTTCTGCTTCTTCTGATTCACCCTCCAGACTTCACCTTCTCCTTCTCCTTCTTCTACTTCTTCTGATTCACCCTCCAGACTTCACCTTTTCCTTCTCCTTCTTCTACTTCTTCTGATTCACCCTCCAGACTTCACCTTCTCCTTCTCCTTCTTCTTCTTCTTCTGCTTCTCCCTCCAGACTTCACCTTCTCCTTCTCCTTCTTCTGCTTCTTCTGATTCACCCTCCAGACTTCACCTTCTCCTTCTCCTTCTTCTACTTCTTCTGATTCACCCTCCAGCCTTCACCTTCTCCTTCTCCTTCTTCTACTTCTTCTGATTCACCCTCCAGACTTCACCTTCTCCTTCTCCTTCTTCTACTTCTTCTGATTTACCCTCCTGACTTCACTTTCTCCTTCTCCTTCTTCTGCTTCTTCTGCTTCACCCTCCTGACTTCACCTTCTCCTTCTCCTTCTTCTACTTCTTCTGATTCACCCTCCAGACTTCACCTTCTCCTTCTCCTTCTTCTGCTTCTTCTGCTTCACGCTCCAGACTTCACCTTCTCCTTCTCCTTCTTCTGCTTCTTCTGCTACACCCTCCAGACTTCACCTTCTCCTTCTCCTTCTTCTGCTTCTTCTGCTTCACCCTCCTGACTTCACCTTCTCCTTCTCCTTCTTCTTCTTCTTCTAATTCACCCTCCAGACTTCACCTTCTCCTTCTCCTTCTTCTGCTTCTTCTGCTTCACCCTCCAGACTTCACCTTCTCCTTCTCCTTCTTCTGCTTCTTCTGCTGCGCCCTCCAGACCTCACCTTCTCCTTCTCCTTCTTCTGCTTCTTCTGCTTCACCCTCCTGACTTCACCTTCTCCTTCTCCTTCTTCTACTTCTTCTGCTTCACCCCCCTGACTTCACCTTCTCCTTCTCCTTCTTCTGCTTCTTCTGCTTCACTCTCCTAACTTCACCTTCTCCTTCTCCTTCTGCTGCTTCTTCTGATTCACCCTCCTGACTTCGCCTTCTCCTTCTCCTTCTTCTGCTTCTTCTGATTCACCCTCCAGACTTCACCTTCTCCTTCTCCTTCTTCTGCTTCTTCTGATTCCCCCTCCAGACTTCACCTTCTCCTTCTCCTTCTTCTGCTTCTTCTGATTCACCCTCCAGACCTCACCATCTCCTTCTCCTTCTTCTACTTCTTCTGATTCACCCTCCAGACTTCATCTTCTCCTTCTCCTTCTTCTGCTTCTTCTGATTCACCCTCCAGACTTCACCTTCTCCTTCTCCTTCTTCTGCTTCTTCTGATTCACCCTCCAGACTTCACCTTCTCCTTCTCCTTCTTCTACTTCTTCTGATTCACCCCCCAATCTTCACCTTCTCCTTCTCCTTCTTCTACTTCTTCTGATTCACCCTCCAGACTTCACCTTCTCCTTCTCCTTCTTCTGCTTCTTCTGATTCACCCTCCAGACTTCACCTTCTCCTTCTCCTTCTTCTGCTTCTTCTGATTCACCCTCCAGACTTCACCTTCTCCTTCTCCTTCTTCTGCTTCTTCTGATTCACCCTTCAGACTTCACCTTCTCCTTCTCCTTCTTCTGCTTCTTCTGATTCACCCTCCAGACCTCACCTTCTCCTTCTCCTTCTTCTAATTCTTCTGATTCACCCTCCAGACTTCATCTTCTCCTTCTCCTTCTTCTGCTTCTTCTGATTCACCCTCCAGACTTCACCTTCTCCTTCTCCTTCTTCTGCTTCTTCTGATTCACCCTACAGACTTCGCCTTCTCCTTCTCCTTCTTCTACTTCTTCTGATTCACCCTCCAGACTTCACCTTCTCCTTCTCCTTCATCTACTTCTTCTGATTCACCCTCCAGTCTTCACCTCTTCCTTCTCCTTCTTCTGCTTCTTCTGATTCACCCTCCAGACTTCACCTTCTCCTTCTCCTTCTTCTGCTTCTTCTGATTCACCCTCCTGACTTCACCTTCTCCTTCTCCTTCTTCTGCTTTTTCTGATTCACCCTCCAGACTTCACCTTCTCCTTCTCCTTCTTCTACTTCTTCTGATTCACCCTCCAGACTTCACCTTCTCCTTCTACTTCTTCTGCTTCTTCTGATTCACCCTCCAGACTTCACCTTCTCCTTCTCCTTCTTCTGCTTCTTCTGAATCACCCTCCATACTTCACCTTCTCCTTCTCCTTCTTCTGCTTCTTCTGATTCACCCTCCAGACTTCACTTTCTCCTTCTCCTTCTTCTGCTTCTTCTGATTCACCCTCCAGACTTCACCTTCTCCTTCTCCTTCTTCTACTTCTTCTCATTCACCCTCCAGACTTCACCTTCTCCTTCTCCTTCTTCTGCTTCTTCTGATTCACCCTCCAGACTTCACCTTCTACTTCTCCTTCGTCTACTTCTTCTGATTCACCCTCCAGACTACACCTTCTCCTTCTCCTTCTTCTACTTCTTCCGATTCAGCCTCCAGACTTCAACTTCTCCTTCTCCTTTTTCTGCTTCTTCTGATTCACCCTCCAGACTTCACCTTCTCCTTCTCCTTCTTCTACTTCTTCTGATTAACCCTCCAGACTTCACCTTTTCCTTCTCCTTCTTCTACTTCTTCTGATTCACCCTCCAGACTTCACCTTCTCCTTCTCCTTCTTCTTCTTCTTCTGCTTCTCCCTCCAGACTTCACCTTCTCCTTCTCCTTCTTCTGCTTCTTCTGATTCACCCTCCAGACTTCATCTTCTCCTTCTCCTTCTTCTACTTCTTCTGATTCACCCTCCAGCCTTCACCTTCTCCTTCTCCTTCTTCTACTTCTTCTGATTCACCCTCCAGACTTCACCTTCTCCTTCTCCTTCTTCTACTTCTTCTGATTCACCCTCCTGACTTCACTTTCTCCTTCTCCTTCTTCTGCTTCTTCTGCTTCACCCTCCAGACTTCACCTTCTCCTTCTCCTTCTCCTGCTTCTTCTGCTTCACCCTCCAGACTTCACCTTCTCCTTCTCTTTCTTCTGCTTCTTCTGATTCACCCTCCAGACTTCACCTTCTCCTTCTCCTTCTTCTGATTCTTCTGATTCACCCTCCAGACTTCACCTTCTCCTTCTCCTTCTTCTGCTTCTTCTGATTCACCCTCCTGACTTCACCTTCTCCTTCTCCTTCTTCTACTTCTTCTGATTCACCCTCCTGTCTTCACCTTCTCCTTCTCCTTCTTCTACTTCTTCTGCTTCACCCTCCAGACTTCACCTTCTCCTTCTCCTTCTTCTACTTCTTCTGATTCAACCTCCAGACTTCACCTTCTCCTTCTCCTTCTTCTGCTTCTTCTGATTCACCCTCCAGACTTCACCTTCTCATTCTCCTTCTTCTGCTTCTTCTGCTGCGCCCTCCAGACTTCACCTTCTCCTTCTCCTTCTTCTGCTTCTTCTGCTTCACACTCCAGACTTCACCTTCTCCTTCTCCTTCTTCTGCTTCTTCTGCTGCGCCCTCCAGGCTTCACCTTCTCCTTCTCCTTCTTCTGCTTCTTCTGCTTCACCGTCCTGACTTCACCTTCTCCTTCTCCTTCTTCTACTTCTTCTGCTACACCCCCCTGACTTCACCTTCTCCTTCTCCTTCTTCTGCTTCTTCTGATTCACCCTCCTAACTTCACCTCCTCCTTCTACTTCTTCTGCTTCTTCTGATTCACCCTCCTGACTTCACCTTCTCCTTCTCCTTCTTCTGCTTCTTCTGATTCACCCTCCAGACTTCACCTTCTCCTTCTCCTTCTTCTGCTTCTTCTGATTCACCCTCCAGACTTCACCTTCTCCTTCTCCTTCTTCTGCTTCTTCTGATTCACCCTCCAGACCTCACCTTCTCCTTCTCCTTCTTCTACTTCTTCTGATTCACCCTCCAGACTTCATCTTCTCCTTCTCCTTCTTCTGCTTCTTCTGATTCATCCTCCAGACTTCACCTTCTCCTTCTCCTTCTTCTGCTTCTTCTGATTCTCCCTCCAGACTTCACCTTCTCCTTCTCCTTCTTCTACTTCTTCTGATTCACCCTCCAGACTTCACCTTCTCCTTCTCCTTCTTCTACTTCTTCTGATTCACCCTCCAGTCTTCACCTTCTCCTTCTCCTTCTTCTGTTTCTTCTGCTTCACCTTCCAGACTTCACCTTCTCCTTCTCTTTCTTCTGCTTCTTCTGCTTCACCCTCCAGACTTCACCTTCTCCTTCTCCTTCTTCTGATTCTTCTGATTCACCCTCCAGACTTCACCTTCTCTATCTCCTTCTTCTGCTTCTTCTGATTCACCCTCCTGACTTCACCTTCTCCTTCTCCTTCTTCTACTTCTTCTGATTCACCCTCCTGACTTCACCTTCTCCTTCTCCTTCTTCTACTTCTTCTGCTTCACCCTCCAGACTTCACCTTCTCCTTCTCCTCCTTCTACTTCTTCTGATTCACCCTCCAGACTTCACCTTCTCCTTCTCCTTCTTCTGCTTCTTCTGATTCATCCTCCAGACTTAACCTTCTCCTTCTCCTTATTCTGCTTCTTCTGATTCACCCTCCAGACTTCACCTTCTCCTTCTCCTTCTTCTGCTTCTTCTGATTCACCCTCCAGACTTCACCTTCTCCTTCTCCTTCTTCTACTTCTTCTGATTCACCCTCCAGACTTCACCTTCTCCTTCTCCTTCTTCTGCTTCTTCTGATTCACCCTCCTGACTTCACCTTCTCCTTCTCCTTCTTCTACATCTTCTGATTCACCCTCCAGACTTCACCTTCTCCTTCTCCTTCTTCTGCTTCTTCTGATTCACCCTCCAGACTTCACCTTCTCATTCTCCTTCTTCTGCTTCTTCTGCTGCGCCCTCCAGACTTCACCTTCTCCTTCTCCTTCTTCTGCTTCTTCTGCTTCACACTCCAGACTTCACCTTCTCCTTCTCCTTCTTCTGCTTCCTCTGCTGCGCCCTCCAGGCTTCACCTTCTCCTTCTCCTTCTTCTGCTTCTTCTGCTTCACCGTCCTGACTTCACCTTCTCCTTCTCCTTCTTCTACTTCTTCTGCTACACCCCCCTGACTTCACCTGCTCCTTCTCCTTCTTCTGCTTCTTCTGATTCACCCTCCTAACTTCACCTTCTCCTTCTCCTTCTTCTGCTTCTTCTGATTCACCCTCCTGACTTCACCTTCTCCTTCTCATTCTTCTGCTTCTTCTGATTCACCCTCCAGACTTCACCTTCTCCTTCTCCTTCTTCTGCTTCTTCTGATTCACCCTCCAGACTTCACCTTCTCCTTCTCCTTCTTCTGCTTCTTCTGATTCACCCTCCAGACCTCACCTTCTCCTTCTCCTTCTTCTACTTCTTTTGATTCACCCTCCAGACTTCATCTTCTCCTTCTCCTTCTTCTGCTTCTTCTGATTCACCCTCCAGACTTCACCTTCTCCTTCTCCTTCTTCTGCTTCTTCTGATTCACCCTCCAGACTTCACCTTCTCCTTCTCCTTCTTCTACTTCTTCTGATTCACCCTCCAGACTTCACCTTCTCCTTCTCCTTCTTCTACTTCTTCTGATTCACCCTCCAGTCTTCACCTTCTCCTTCTCCTTCTTCTGTTTCTTCTGCTTCACCCTCCAGACTTCACCTTCTCCTTCTCTTTCTTCTGCTTCTTCTGCTTCACCCTCCAGACTTCACCTTCTCCTTCTCCTTCTTCTGATTCTTCTGATTCAACCTCCAGACTTCACCTTCTCTATCTCCTTCTTCTGCTTCTTCTGATTCACCCTCCTGACTTCACCTTCCCCTTCTCCTTCTTCTACTACTTCTGATTCACCCTCCTGACTTCACCTTCTCCTTCTCCTTCTTCTACTTCTTCTGCTTCACCCTCCAGACTTCACCTTCTCCTTCTCCTTCTTCTACTTCTTCTGATTCACCCTCCAGACTTCACCTTCTCCTTCTCCTTCTTCTGCTTCTTCTGATTCACCCTCCAGACTTAACCTTCTCCTTCTCCTTATTCTGCTTCTTCTGATTCACCCTCCAGACTTCACCTTCTCCTTCTCCTTCTTCTGCTTCTTCTGATTCACCCTCCAGACTTCACCTTCTCCTTCTCCTTCTTCTGCTTCTTCTGATTCACCCTCCAGACTTCACCTTCTCCTTCTCCTTCTTCTACTTCTTCTGATTCACCCTCCAGACTTCACCTTCTCCTTCTCCTTCTTCTGCTTCTTCTGATTCACCCTCCTGACTTCACCTTCTCCTTGTCCTTCTTCTACATCTTCTGATTTACCCTCCTGACTTCACCTTCTCCTTCTCCTTCTTCTACTTCTTCTGCTTCACCCTCCAGACTTCACCTTCTCCTTCTCCTTCTTCTACTTCTTCTGATTCACCCTCCAGACTTCACCTTCTCCTTCTCCTTCTTCTACTTCTTCTGATTCACCCTCCAGACTTCACCTTCTCCTTCTCCTTCTTCTACTTCTTCTGATTCACCCTCCAGACTTCACCTTCTCCTTCTCCTTCTTCTGCTTCTTCTGATTCACCCTCCAGACTTCACCTTCTCCTTCTCCTTATTCTGCTTCCTCTGAATCACTCTCCAGACTTCACCTTCTCCTTCTCCTTCTTCTGCTTCTTCTGATTCACCCTCCAGACTTCACCTTCTCCTTCTCCTTCTTCTGCTTCTTCTGATTCACCCTCCAGACTTCACCTTCTTCTTCTCCTTCTTCTGCTTCTTCTGATTCACCCTCCAGACTTCACCTTCTCCTTCTCCTTCTTCTACTTCTTCTGATTCACCCTCCAGACTTCACCTTCTCCTTCTTCTGCTTCTTCTGATTCACCCTCCAGACTTTACCTTCTCCTTCTCCTTCGTCTACTGCTTCTGATTCACCCTCCAGACTACACCTTCTCCTTCTCCTTCTTCTACTTCTTCTGATTCACCCTCCAGACTTCACCTTCTCCTGCTCCTTCTTCTGTTTCTTCTGATTCACCCTCCAGACTTCATCTTCTCCTTCTCCTTCTTCTACTTCTTCTGATTCACCCTCCAGACTTCACCTTCTCCTTCTCCTTCTTCTACTTCTTCTGATTCACCCTCCAGACTTCATCTTCTCCTTCTCCTTCTTCTGCTTCTTCTGATTCACCCTCCAGACTTCACCTTCTCCTTCTCCTTCTTCTGCTTCTTCTGATTCACCCTCCAGACTTCAACTTCTCCTTCTCCTTCTTCTACTTCTTCTGATTCACCCTCCAGACTTCACCTTCTCCTTCTCCTTCTTCTACTTCTTCCGATTCACCCTCCAGACTTCATCTTCTCCTTCTCCTTCTTCTGCTTCTTCTGATTCACCCTCCAGACTTCACCTTCTCCTTCTCCTTCTTCTGCTTCTTCTGATTCACCCTCCAGACTTCACCTTCTCCTTCTCCTTCTTCTACTTCTTCTGATTCACCCTCCAGACTTCACCTTCTCCTTCTCCTTCTTCTACTTCTTCTGATTCACCCTCCAGTCTTCACCTTCTCCTTCTCCTTCTTCTGTTTCTTCTGCTTCACCCTCCAGACTTCACCTTCTCCATCTCTTTCTTCTGCTTCTTCTGATTCACCCTCCAGACTTCACCTTCTCCTTCTCCTTCTTCTGATTCTTCTGATTCACCCTCCAGACTTCACCTTCTCCTTCTCCTTCTTCTGCTTCTTCTGATTCACCCTCCTGACTTCACCTTCTCCTTCTGCTTCTTCTACTTCTTCTGATTCACCCTCCTGACTTCACCTTCTCCTTCTCCTTCTTCTACTTCTTCTGCTTCACCCTCCAGACTTCACCTTCTCCTTCTCCTTCTTCTACTTCTTCTGATTCACCCTCCAGACTTCACCTTCTCCTTCTCCTTCTTCTGCTTCTTCTGATACACCCTCCAGACTTCACCTTCTCCTTCTCCTTATTCTGCTTCTTCTGATTTACCCTCCAGACTTCACCTTCTCCTTCTCCTTATTCTGCTTCTTTTGATTCACCCTCCAGACTTCACCTTCTCCTTCTCCTTCCTCTGCTTCTTCTGATTCACCCTCCGGACTTCACCTTCTCCTTCTCCTTCTTCTGATTCTTCTGATTCACCCTCCAGACTTCACCTTCTCCTTCTCCATCTTCTGCTTCTTCTGATTCACCCTCCTGACTTCACCTTCTCCTTCTCCTTCTTCTACTTCTTCTGATTCACCCTCCTGACTTCACCTTCTCCTTCTCCATCTTCTACTTCTTCTGCTTCACCCTCCAGACTTCAACTTCTCCTTCTCCTTCTTCTACTTCTTCTGATTCACCCTCCAGACTTCACCTTCTCCTTCTCCTTCTTCTGCTTCTTCTGATTCACCCTCCAGACTTCACCTTCTCCTTCTCCTTCTTCTGCTTCTTCTGATTCACCCTCCAGACTTCACCTTCTCCTTCTCCTTCTTCTACTTCTTCTGATTCACCCTCCAGACTTCACCTTCTCCTTCTCCTTCTTCTGCTTCTTCTGATTCACCCTCCAGACTTCAACTTCTCCTTCTCCTTCGTCTACTTCTTCTGATTCACCCTCCAGACTTCATCTTCTCCTTCTCCTTCTTCTGCTTCTTCTGATTCACCCTCCAGACTTCACCTTCTCCTTCTCCTTCTTCTGCTTCTTCTGATTCACCCTCCAGACTTCAACTTCTCCTTCTCCTTCTTCCACTTCTTCTGATTCACCCTCCAGACTTCACCTTCTCCTTCTCCTTCTTCTACGTCTTCTGATTCACCCTCCAGTCTTCACCTTCTCCTTCTCCTTCTTCTGTTTCTTCTGCTTCACCCTCCAGACTTCACCTTCTCCTTCTCTTTCTTCTGCTTCTTCTGATTCACCCTCCAGACTTCACCTTCTCCTTCTCCTTCTTCTGATTCTTCTGATTCACCCTCCAGACTTCACCTTCTCCTTCTCCTTCTTCTGCTTCTTCTGATTCACCCTCCTGACTTCACCTTCTCCTTCTCCTTCTTCTACTTCTTCTGATTCACCCTCCTGACTTCACCTTCTCCTTCTCCTTCTTCTACTTCTTCTGCTTCACCCTCCAGACTTCACCTTCTCCTTCTCCTTCTTCTACTTCTTCTGATTCACCCTCCAGACTTCACCTTCTCCTTCTCCTTCTTCTGCTTCTTCTGATTCACCCTCCAGACTTCACCTTCTCATTCTCCTTCTTCTGCTTCTTCTGCTGCGCCCTCCAGACTTCACCTTCTCCTTCTCCTTCTTCTGCTTCTTCTGCTTCACACTCCAGACTTCACCTTCTCCTTCTCCTTCTCCTGCTTCTTCTGCTGCGCCCTCCAGGCTTCACCTTCTCCTTCTCCTTCTTCTGCTTCTTCTGCTTCATCGTCCTGACTTCACCTTCTCCTTCTTCTACTTCTTCTGCTACACCCCCCTGACTTCACCTGCTCCTTCTCCTTTTTCTGCTTCTTCTGATTCACCCTCCTAACTTCACCTTCTCCTTCTCCTTCTTCTGCTTCTTCTGATTCAACCTCCTGACTTCACCTTCTCCTTCTCCTTCTTCTGCTTCTTCTGATTCACCCTCCAGACTTCACCTTCTCCTTCTCCTTCTTCTGCTTCTTCTGATTCACCCTCCAGACTTCACCTTCTCCTTCTCCTTATTCTGCTTCTTCTGATTCACCCTCCAGACCTCACCTTCTCCTTCTCCTTCTTCTACTTCTTCTGATTCACCCTCCAGACTTCATCTTCTCCTTCTCCTTCTTCTGCTTCTTCTGATTCACCCTCCAGACTTCACCTTCTCCTTCTCCTTCTTCTGCTTCTTCTGATTCACCCTCCAGACTTCACCTTCTCCTTCTCCTTCTTCTACTTCTTCTGATTCACCCTATAGACTTCACCTTCTCCTTCTCCTTCTTCTACTTCTTCTGATTCACCCTCCAGTCTTCACCTTCTCCTTCTCCTTCTTCTGTTTCTTCTGCTTCACCCTCCAGACTTCACCTTCTCCTTCTCTTTCTTCTGCTTCTTCTGCTTCACCCTCCAGACTTCACCTTCTCCTTCTCCTTCTTCTGATTCTTCTGATTCACCCTCAAGACTTCACCTTCTATATCTCCTTCTTCTGCTTCTTCTGATTCACCCTCCTGACTTCACCTTCTCCTTCTCCTTCTTCTACTTCTTCTGATTCACCCTCCTGACTTCACCTTCTCCTTCTCCTTCTTCTACTTCTTCTGCTTCACCCTCCAGACTTCACCTTCTCCTTCTCCTTCTTCTACTTCTTCTGATTCACCCCCCGACTTCACCTTCTCCTTCTCCTTCTTCTGCTTCTTCTGATTCACCCTCCAGACTTCACCTTCTCCTTCTCCTTATTCTGCTTCTTCTGATTCACCCTCCAGACTTCACCTTCTCCTTCTCCTTCTTCTGCTTCTTCTGATTCACCCTCCAGACTTCACCTTCTCCTTCTCCTTCTTCTGCTTCTTCTGATTCACCCTCCAGACTTCACCTTCTCCTTCTCCTTCTTCTACTTCTTCTGATTCACCCTCCAGACTTCACCTTCTCCTTCTCCTTCTTCTGCTTCTTCTGTTTCACCCTCCTGACTTCACCTTCTCCTTCTCCTTCTTCTACATCTTCTGATTCACCCTCCTGACTTCACCTTCTCCTTCTCCTTCTTCTACTTCTTCTGCTTCACCCTCCAGACTTCACCTTCTCCTTCTCCTTCTTCTACTTCTTCTGATTCACCCTCCAGACTTCACCTTCTCCTTCTCCTTCTTCTACTTCTTCTGATTCACCCTCCAGACTTCACCTTCTCCTTCTCCTTCTTCTACTTCTTCTGATTCACCCTCCAGACTTCACCTTCTCCTTCTCCTTCTTCTGCTTCTTCTGATTCACCCTCCAGACTTCACCTTCTCCTTCTCCTTATTCTGCTTCTTCTGAATCACCCTCCAGACTTCACCTTCTCCTTCTCCTTCTTCTGCTTCTTCTGATTCACCCTCCAGACTTCACCTGTTCCTTCTCCTTCTTCTGCTTCTTCTGATTCACCCTCCAGACTTCACCTTCTCCTTCTCCTTCTTCTACTTCTTCTGATTCACCCTCCAGACTTCACCTTCTCCATCTCCTTCTTCTGCTTCTTCTGATTCACCCTCCAGACTTCACCTTCTCCTTCTCCTTCGTCTACTTCTTCTGATTCACGCTCCAGACTTCACCTTCTCCTTCTCCTTCTTCTGCTTCTACTGATTCACCCTCCAGACTTCACCTTCTCCTTCTCCTTCTTCTACTTCTTCTGATGCACCCTCCAGACTTCACCTTCTCCTTCTCTTTCTTCTGCTTCTTCTGATTCACCCTCCAGACTTCACCTTCTCCTTCTCCTTCTTCTGATTCTTCTGATTCCCCCTCCAGACTTCACCTTCTCCTTCTCCTTCTTCTGCTTCTTCTGATTCACCCTCCTGACTTCACCTTCTCCTTCTCCTTCTTCTACATCTTCTGATTCACCCTCCTGACTTCACCTTCTCCTTCTCCTTCTTCTACTTCTTCTGCTTCGCCCTCCAGACTTCACCTTCTCCTTCTCCTTCTTCTACGTCTTCTGATTCACCCTCCAGACTTCACCTTCTCCTTCTCCTTCTTCTACTTCTTCTGATTCACCCTCCAGACTTCATCTTCTCCTTCTCCTTCTTCTACTTCTTCTGATTCACCCTCCAGTCTTCAGCTTCTCCTTCTCCTTCTTCTGCTTCTTCTGATTCAACCTCCAGACTTCACCTTCTCCTTCTCCTTATCCTGCTTCTTCTGAAACACCCTCCAGACTTCACCTTCTCCTTCTCCTTCTTCTGCTTCTTCTGATTCACCCTCCAGACTTCACCTTCTCCTTCTCCTTCTTCTGCTTCTTCTGATTCACCCTCCAGACTTCACCTTCTCCTTCTCCTTCTTCTACTTCTTCTGATTCAACCTCCAGACTTCACCTTCTCCATCTCCTTCTTCTGCTTCATCTGATTCACCCTCCAGACTTCACCTTCTCCTTCTCCTTCGTCTACTTCTTCTGATTCACCCTCCAGACTACACCTTCTCCTTCTCCTTCTTCTACTTCTTCTGATTCACCCTCCAGACTTCACCTTCTCCTTCTCCTTCTTCTGTTTCTTCTGATTCACCCTCCAGACTTCACCTTCTCCTTCTCCTTCTTCTACTACTTCTGATTCACCCTCCAGACTTCACATTCTCCTTCTCCTTCTTCTACTTCTTCTGATTCACCCTCCAGACTTCATCTTCTCCTTCTCCTTCTTCTGCTTCTTCTGATTCACCCTCCAGACTTCACCTTCTCCTTCTCCTTCTTCTGCTTCTTCTGATTCACCCTCCAGACTTCACCTTCTCCTTCTCCTTCTTCTACTTCTTCTGATTCACCCTCCAGACTTCACCTTCTCCTTCTCCTTCTTCTACTTCTTCTGATTCACCCTCCAGTCTTCACCTTCTCCTTCTCCTTCTTCTGTTTCTTCTGCTTCACCCTCCAGACTTCACCTTCTCCTTCTCTTTCTTCTGCTTCTTCTGATTCACCCTCCAGACTTCACCTTCTCCTTCTCCTTCTTCTGATTCTTCTGATTCACCCTCCAGACTTCACCTTCTCCTTCTCCTTCTTCTGCTTCTTCTGATTCACCCTCCTGACTTCACCTTCTCCTTCTCCTTCTTCTACTTCTTCTGATTCACCCACCTGACTTCACCTTCTCCTTCTCCTTCTTCTACTTCTTCTGCTTCACCCTCCAGACTTCACCTTCTCCTTCTCCTTCTTCTACTTCTTCTGATTCACCCTCCAGACTTCACCTTCTCCTTCTCCTTCTTCTGCTTCTTCTGATTCACCCTCCAGACTTCACCTTCTCCTTCTCCTTATTCTGCTTCTTCTGATTCACCCTCCAGACTTCACCTTCTCATTCTCCTTCTTCTACTTCTTCTGATTCACCCTCCTGACTTCACCTTCTCCTTCTCCATCTTCTAATTCTTCTGCTTCACCCTCCAGACTTTAACTTCTCCTTCTCCTTCTTCTACTTCTTCTGATTCACCCTCCAGACTTCACCTTCTCCTTCTCCTTCTTCTGCTTCTTCTGATTCACCCTCCAGACTTCACCTTCTCCTTCTCCTTATTCTGCTTCTTCTGATTCACCCTCCAGACTTCACCTTCTCCTTCTCCTTCTTCTGCTTCTTCTGATTCACCCTGCAGACTTCACCTTCTCCTTCTCCTTCTTCTGCTTCTTCTGATTCACCCTCCAGACTTCACCTTCTCCTTCTCCTTCTTCGGCTTCTTCTGATTCACCCTCCAGACTTCACCTTCTCCTTCTCCTTCTTCTACTTCTTCTGATTCACCCTCCAGACTTCACCTTCTCCTTCTCTTTCTTCTGCTTCTTCTGATTCACCCTCCAGACTTCACCTTCTCCTTCTCCTTCTTCTGATTCTTCTGATTCACCCTCCAGACTTCACCTTCTCCTTCTCCTTCTTCTGCTTCTTCTGATTCACCCTCCTGACTTCACCTTCTCCTTCTCCTTCTTCTACTTCTTCTGATTCACCATCCTGACTTCACCTTCTCCTTCTTCTACTTCTTCTGCTTCACCCTCCAGACTTCACCTTCTCCTTCTCCTTCTTCTACTTCTTCTGATTCACCCTCCAGACTTGACCTTCTCCTTTTCCTTCTTCTACTTCTTTTGATTCACCCTCCAGACTTCACCTTCTCCTTCTCCTTCTTCTGCTTCTTCTGCTTCACCGTCCTGACTGCACCTTCTCCTTCTCCTTCTTCTACTTATTCTGCTTCATCCCCCTGACATCACCTGCTCCTTCTCCTTCTTCTGCTTCTTCTGATTCACCCTCCTAACTTCACCTTCTCCTTCTCCTTCTTCTGCTTCTTCTGATTCACCCTCCTGACTTCACCTTCTCCTTCTCCTTATTCTGCTTCTTCTGATTCACCCTCCAGACTTCACCTTCTCCTTCTCCTTCTTCTGCTTCTTCTGATTCACCCTCCAGACTTCACCTTCTCCTTCTCCTTCTTCTGCTTCTTCTGATTCACCTTCCAGACTACACCTTCTCCTTCTCCTTCTTCTACTTCTTCTGATTCACCCTCCAGACTTCACCTTCTCCTTCTCCTTCTTCTGTTTCTTCTGATTCACCCTCCAGACTTCACCTTCTCCTTCTCCTTCTTCTGCTTCTTCTGATTCACCCTCCAGACTTCACCTTCTCCTTCTCCTTCTTCTGCTTCTTCTGATTCACCCTCCAGACCTCACCTTATCCTTCTCCTTCTTCTACTTCTTCTGATTCACCCTCCAGACTTCATCTTCTCCTTCTCCTTCTTCTGCTTCTTCTGATTCACCCTCCAGACTTCACCTTCTCCTTCTCCTTCTTCTGCTTCTTCTGATTCACCCTCCAGACTTCACCTTCTCCTTCTCCTTCTTCTACTTCTTCTGATTCACCCTCCAGACTTCACCTTCTCCTTCTCCTTCTTCTACTTCTTCTGATTCACCCTCCAGTCTTCACCTTCTCCTTCTCCTTCTTCTGTTTCTTCTGCTTCACCCTCCAGACTTCACCTTCTCCTTCTCTTTCTTCTGCTTCTTCTGATTCACCCTCCAGACTTCACCTTCTCCTTCTCCTTCTTCTGATTCTTCTGATTCACCCTACAGACTTCACCTTCTCCTTCTCCTTCTTCTGCTTCTTCTGATTCACCCTCCTGATTTCACCTTCTCCTTCTCCTTCTTCTACTTCTTCTGATTCACCCTCCTGACTTCACCTTCTCCTTCTCCTTCTTCTGCTTCACTCTCCAGACTTCACCTTCTCCTTCTCCTTCTTCTACTTCTTCTGATTCACCCTCCAGACTTCACCTTCTCCTTCTCCTTCTTCTGCTTCTTCTGATTCACCCTCCAGACTTCACCTTCTCCTTCTCCTTATTCTGCTTCTTCTCATTCACCCTCCAGACTTCACCTTCTCCTTCTCCTTCTTCTGCTTCTTCTGATTCACCCTCCAGACTTCACCTTCTCCTTCTACTTCTTCTGCTTCTTCTGATTCACCCTCCAGACTTCACCTTCTCCTTCTCCTTCCTCTGCTTCTTCTGATTCACCCTCCAGACTTCACCTTCTCCTTCTCCTTCTTCTGCTTCTTCTGATTCACCCTCCAGACTTCACCTTCTCCTTCTCCTTATTCTGCTTCTTCTGATTCACCCTCCAGACTTCACCTTCTCCTTCTCCTTCTTCTGCTTCTTCTGATTCACCCTCCAGACTTCACCTTCTCCTTCTCCTTCTTCTGCTTCTTCTGATTCACCCTCCAGACTTCACCTTCTCCTTCTCCTTCTTCTACTTCTTCTGATTCACCCTCCAGACTTCACCTTCTCCTTCTCTTTCTTCTGCTTCTTCTGATTCACCCTCCAGACTTCACCTTCTCCTTCTCCTTCTTCTGATTCTTCTGATTCACCCTCCAGACTTCACCTTCTCCTTCTCCTTCTTCTGCTTCTTCTGATTCACCCTCCTGACTTCACCTTCTCCTTCTCCTTCTTCTACTTCTTCTGATTCACCATCCTGACTTCACCTTCTCCTTCTCCTTCTTCTACTTCTTCTGCTTCACCCTCCAGACTTCACCTTCTCCTTCTCCTTCTTCTACTTCTTCTGATTCACCCTCCAGACTTGACCTTCTCCTTTTCCTTCTTCTACTTCTTCTGATTCACCCTCCAGACTTCACCTTCTCCTTCTCCTTCTTCTGCTTCTTCTGCTTCACCGTCCTGACTTCACCTTCTCCTTCTCCTTCTTCTACTTATTCTGCTTCATCCCCCTGACATCACCTGCTCCTTCTCCTTCTTCTGCTTCTTCTGATTCACCCTCCTAACTTCACCTTCTCCTTCTCCTTCTTCTGCTTCTTCTGATTCACCCTCCTGACTTCACCTTCTCCTTCTTCTTCTTCTGCTTCTTCTGATTCACCCTCCAGACTTCACCTTCTCCTTCTCCTTCTTCTGCTTCTTCTGATTCACCCTCCAGACTACACCTTCTCCTTCTCCTTCTTCTACTTCTTCTGATTCACCCTCCAGACTTCACCTTCTCCTTCTCCTTCTTCTGTTTCTTCTGATTCACCCTCCAGACTTCACCTTCTCCTTCTCCTTCTTCTGCTTCTTCTGATTCACCCTGCAGACTTCACCTTCTCCTTCTCCTTCTTCTGCTTCTTCTGATTCACCCTCCAGACTTCACCTTCTCCTTCTCCTTCTTCTGCTTCTTCTGATTCACCCTCCAGACTTCACCTTCTACTTCTCCTTCTTCTACTTCTTCTGATTCACCCTCCAGACTTCACCTTCTCCTTCTCTTTCTTCTGCTTCTTCTGATTCACCCTCCAGACTTCACCTTCTCCTTCTCCTTCTTCTGATTCTTCTGATTCACCCTCCAGACTTCACCTTCTCCTTCTCCTTCTTCTGCTTCTTCTGATTCACCCTCCTGACTTCACCTTCTCCTTCTCCTTCTTCTACTTCTTATGATTCACCATCCTGACTTCACCTTCTCCTTCTCCTTCTTCTACTTCTTCTGCTTCACCCTCCAGACTTCACCTTCTCCTTCTCCTTCTTCTACTTCTTCTGATTCACCCTCCAGACTTGACCTTCTCCTTTTCCTTCTTCTACTTCTTCTGATTCACCCTCCAGACTTCACCTTCTCCTTCTCCTTCTTCTGCTTCTTCTGCTTCACCGTCCTGACTTCACCTTCTCCTTCTCCTTCTTCTACTTATTCTGCTTCATCCCCCTGACATCACCTGCTCCTTCTCCTTCTTCTGCTTCTTCTGATTCACCCTCCTAACTTCACCTTCTCCTTCTCCTTCTTCTGTTTCTTCTGATTCACCCTCCTGACTTCACCTTCTCCTTCTCCTTCTTCTGCTTCTTCTGATTCACCCTCCAGACTTCACCTTCTCCTTCTCCTTCTTCTGCTTCTTCTGATTCACCCTCCAGACTTCACCTTCTCCTTCTCCTTCTTCTGCTTCTTCTGATTCACCCTCCAGACTACACCTTCTCCTTCTCCTTCTTCTACTTCTTCTGATTCACCCTCCAGACTTCACCTTCTCCTTCTCCTTCTTTTGTTTCTTCTGATTCACCCTCCAGACTTCACCTTCTCCTTCTCCTTCTTCTGCTTCTTCTGATTCACCCTCCAGAATTCACCTTCTCCTTCTCCTTCTTCTGCTTCTTCTGATTCACCCTCCAGACCTCACCTTCTCCTTCTCCTTCTTCTGCTTCTTCTGATTCACCCTCCAGACTTCACCTTCTCCTTCTCCTTCTTCTGCTTCTTCTGATTCACCCTCCAGACTTCACCTTCTCCTTCTCCTTCTTCTGCTTCTTCTGATTCACCCTCCAGACTACACCGTCTCCTTCTCCTTCTTCTACTTCTTCTGATTCACCCTCCAGACTTCACCTTCTCCTTCTCCTTCTTCTGTTTCTTCTGATTCACCCTCCAGACTTCACCTTCTCCTTCTCCTTCTTCTGCTTCTTCTGATTCACCCTCCAGACTTCACCTTCTCCTTCTCCTTCTTCTGCTTCTTCTGATTCACCCTCCAGACCTCACCTTCTCCTTCTCCTTCTTCTACTTCTTCTGATTCACCCTCCAGACTTCATCTTCTCCTTCTCCTTCTTCTGCTTCTTCTGATTCACCCTCCAGACCTCACCTTCTCCTTCTCCTTCTTCTACTTCTTCTGATTCACCCTCCAGACTTCATCTTCTCCTTCTCCTTCTTCTACTTATTCTGCTTCATCCCCCTGACATCACCTGCTCCTTCTCCTTCTTCTGCTACTTCTGATTCACCCTCCTAACTTCACCTTCTCCTTCTCCTTCTTCTGCTTCTTCTGATTCACCCTCCTGACTTCACCTTCTCCTTCTCCTTCTTCTGCTTCTTCTGATTCACCCTCCAGACTTCACCTTCTCCTTCTCCTTCTTCTGCTTCTTCTGATTCACCCTCCAGACTTCACCTTCTCCTTCTCCTTCTTCTGCTTCTTCTGATTCACCTTCCAGACTACACCTTCTCCTTCTCCTTCTTCTACTTCTTCTGATTCACCCTCCAGACTTCACCTTCTCCTTCTCCTTCTTCTGTTTCTTCTGATTCACCCTCCAGACTTCTCCTTCTCCTTCTCCTTCTTCTGCTTCTTCTGATTCACCCTCCAGACTTCACCTTCTCCTTCTCCTTCTTCTGCTTCTTCTGATTCACCCTCCAGACCTCACCATCTCCTTCTCCTTCTTCTACTTCTTCTGATTCACCCTCCAGACTTCATCTTCTCCTTCTCCTTCTTCTGCTTCTTCTGATTCACCCTCCAGACTTCACCTTCTCCTTCTCCTTCTTCTGCTTCTTCTGATTCACCCTCCAGACTTCACCTTCTCCTTCTCCTTCTTCTACTTCTTCTGATTCACCCTCCAGACTTCACCTTCTCCTTCTCCTTCTTCTACTTCTTCTGATTCACCCTCCAGTCTTCACCTTCTCCTTCTCCTTCTTCTGTTTCTTCTGCTTCACCCTCCAGACTTCACCTTCTCCTTCTCTTTCTTCTGCTTCTTCTGATTCACCCTCCAGACTTCACCTTCTCCTTCTCCTTCTTCTGATTCTTCTGATTCACCCTACAGACTTCACCTTCTCCTTCTCCTTCTTCTGCTTCTTCTGATTCACCCTCCTGATTTCACCTTCTCCTTCTCCTTCTTCTACTTCTTCTGATTCACCCTCCTGACTTCACCTTCTCCTTCTCCTTCTTCTGCTTCACCCTCCAGACTTCACCTTCTCCTTCTCCTTCTTCTACTTCTTCTGATTCACCCTCCAGACTTCACCTTCTCCTTCTCCTTCTTCTGCTTCTTCTGATTCACCCTGCAGACTTCACCTTCTCCTTCTCCTTATTCTGCTTCTTCTCATTCACCCTCCAGACTTCACCTTCTCCTTCTCCTTCTTCTGCTTCTTCTGATTCACCCTCCAGACTTCACCTTCTCCTTCTACTTCTTCTGCTTCTTCTGATTCACCCTCCAGACTTCACCTTCTCCTTCTCCTTCCTCTGCTTCTTCTGATTCACCCTCCAGACTTCACCTTCTCCTTCTCCTTCTTCTGCTTCTTCTGATTCACCCTCCAGACTTCACCTTCTCCTTCTCCTTCTTCTACTTCTTCTGATTCACCCTCCAGACTTCACCTTCTCCTTCTCCTTCTTCTGCTTCTTCTGATTCACCCTCCAGACTTCACCTTCTCCTTCTCCTTCGTCTACTTCTTCTGATTCACCCTCCAGACTACACCTTCTCCTTCTCCATCTTCTACTTCTTCTGATTCACCCTCCAGACTTCACCTTCTCCTTCTCCTTCTTCTGCTTCTTCTGATTCACCCTCCAGACTTCACCTTCTCCTTCTCCTTCTTCTACTTCTTCTGATTCACCCTCCAGACTTCACCTTCTCCTTCTCCTTCTTCTACTTCTTCTGATTCACCCTCCAGACTTCATCTTCTCCTTCTCCTTCTTCTACTTCTTCTGCTTCTCCCTCCAGACTTCACCTTCTCCTTCTCCTTCTTCTACTTCTTCTGATTCACCCTCCAGACTTCAGCTTCTCCTTCTCCTTCTTCTACTTCTTCTGATTTACCCTCCAGACTTCACCTTCTCCTTCTCGTTCTTCTACTTCTTCTGATTCACCCTCCTGACTTCGCCTTCTCCTTCTCCTTCTTCTGCTTCTTCTGCTTCACCCTCCAGACTTCACCTTCTCCTTCTCCTTCTTCTGCTTCTTCTGCTTCTCCCTCCAGACTTCACCTTCTCCTTCTCCTTCTTCTGCTTATTCTGATTCTCCCTCCAGACTTCACCTTCTCCTTCTTCTGCTTCCCCTGATTCACCCTCCTGACTTCACCTTCTCCTTCTCCTTCTTCTGCTTCTTCTGATTCACCCTCCACACTTCACCTTCTCCTTCTCCTTCTTCTACTTCTTCTGCTTCTCCCTCAAGACTTCACCTTCTCCTTCTCCTTCTTCTGGTTCTTTTGATTCACCCTCCAGACTTCACCTTCTCCTTCTCCTTCTTCTACTTCTTCTGATTCACCCTCCAGACTTCAGCTTCTCCTTCTCCTTCTTCTACTTCTTCTGATTTACCCTCCAGACTTCACCTTCTCCTTCTCGTTCTTCTACTTCTTCTGATTCACCCTCCTGACTTCACCTTCTCCTTCTCCTTCTTCTGCTTCTTCTGCTTCACCCTCCAGACTTCACCTTCTCCTTCTCCTTCTTCTGCTTCTTCTGCTTCACCCTCCAGACTTCACCTTCTCCTTCTCCTTCTTCTGCTTCTTCTGATTCACCCTCCAGACTTCACCTTCTCCTTCTTCTGCTTCTTCTGATTCACCCTCCAGACTTCACCTTCTCCTTCTCCTTCTTCTGCTTCTTCTGATTCACCCTTCAGACTTCACCTTCTCCTTCTCCTTCTTCTGCTTCTTCTGATTCACCCTCCAGACCTCACCTTCTCCTTCTCCTTCTTCTACTTCTTCTGATTCACCCTCCAGACTTCATCTTCTCCTTCTCCTTCTTCTGCTTCTTCTGATTCACCCTCCAGACTTCACCTTCTCCTTCTCCTTCTTCTACTTCTTCTGATTCACCCTCCAGACTTCACCTTCTCCTTCTCTTTCTTCTGCTTCTTCTGATTCACCCTCCAGACTTCACCTTCTCCTTCTCCTTCTTCTGATTCTTCTGATTCACCCTCCAGACTTCACCTTCTCCTTCTCCTTCTTCTGCTTCTTCTGATTCACCCTCCTGACTTCACCTTCTCCTTCTCCTTCTTCTACTTCTTCTGATTCACCATCCTGACTTCACCTTCTCCTTCTTCTACTTCTTCTGCTTCACCCTCCAGACTTCACCTTCTCCTTCTCCTTCTTCTACTTCTTCTGATTCACCCTCCAGACTTGACCTTCTCCTTTTCCTTCTTCTACTTCTTTTGATTCACCCTCCAGACTTCACCTTCTCCTTCTCCTTCTTCTGCTTCTTCTGCTTCACCGTCCTGACTGCACCTTCTCCTTTTCCTTCTTCTACTTATTCTGCTTCATCCCCCTGACATCACCTGCTCCTTCTCCTTCTTCTGCTTCTTCTGATTCACCCTCCTAACTTCACCTTCTCCTTCTCCTTCTTCTGCTTCTTCTGATTCACCCTCCTGACTTCACCTTCTCCTTCTCCTTATTCTGCTTCTTCTGATTCACCCTCCAGACTTCACCTTCTCCTTCTCCTTCTTCTGCTTCTTCTGATTCACCCTCCAGACTTCACCTTCTCCTTCTCCTTCTTCTACTTCTTCTGATTCACCTTCCAGACTACACCTTCTCCTTCTCCTTCTTCTACTTCTTCTGATTCACCCTCCAGACTTCACCTTCTCCTTCTCCTTCTTCTGTTTCTTCTGATTCACCCTCCAGACTTCACCTTCTCCTTCTCCTTCTTCTGCTTCTTCTGATTCACCCTCCAGACTTCACCTTCTCCTTCTCCTTCTTCTGCTTCTTCTGATTCACCCTCCAGACCTCACCTTATCCTTCTCCTTCTTCTACTTCTTCTGATTCACCCTCCAGACTTCATCTTCTCCTTCTCCTTCTTCTGCTTCTTCTGATTCACCCTCCAGACTTCACCTTCTCCTTCTCCTTCTTCTGCTTCTTCTGATTCACCCTCCAGACTTCACCTTCTCCTTCTCCTTCTTCTACTTCTTCTGATTCACCCTCCAGACTTCACCTTCTCCTTCTCCTTCTTCTACTTCTTCTGATTCACCCTCCAGTCTTCACCTTCTCCTTCTCCTTCTTCTGTTTCTTCTGCTTCACCCTCCAGACTTCACCTTCTCCTTCTCTTTCTTCTGCTTCTTCTGATTCACCCTCCAGACTTCACCTTCTCCTTCTCCTTCTTCTGATTCTTCTGATTCACCCTACAGACTTCACCTTCTCCTTCTCCTTCTTCTGCTTCTTCTGATTCACCCTCCTGATTTCACCTTCTCCTTCTCCTTCTTCTACTTCTTCTGATTCACCCTCCTGACTTCACCTTCTCCTTCTCCTTCTTCTGCTTCACCCTCCAGACTTCACCTTCTACTTCTCCTTCTTCTACTTCTTCTGATTCACCCTCCAGACTTCACCTTCTCCTTCTCCTTCTTCTGCTTCTTCTGATTCACCCTCCAGACTTCACCTTCTCCTTCTCCTTATTCTGCTTCTTCTCATTCACCCTCCAGACTTCACCTTCTCCTTCTCCTTCTTCTGCTTCTTCTGATTCACCCTCCAGACTTCACCTTCTCCTTCTACTTCTTCTGCTTCTTCTGATTCACCCTCCAGACTTCACCTTCTCCTTCTCCTTCCTCTGCTTCTTCTGATTCACCCTCCAGACTTCACCTTCTCCTTCTCCTTCTTCTGCTTCTTCTGATTCACCCTCCAGACTTCACCTTCTCCTTCTCCTTATTCTGCTTCTTCTGATTCACCCTCCAGACTTCACCTTCTCCTTCTCCTTCTTCTGCTTCTTCTGATTCACCCTCCAGACTTCACCTTCTCCTTCTCCTTCTTCTGCTTCTTCTGATTCACCCTCCAGACTTCACCTTCTCCTTCTCCTTCTTCTACTTCTTCTGATTCACCCTCCAGACTTCACCTTCTCCTTCTCTTTCTTCTGCTTCTTCTGATTCACCCTCCAGACTTCACCTTCTCCTTCTCCTTCTTCTGATTCTTCTGATTCACCCTCCAGACTTCACCTTCTCCTTCTCCTTCTTCTGCTTCTTCTGATTCACCCTCCTGACTTCACCTTCTCCTTCTCCTTCTTCTACTTCTTCTGATTCACCATCCTGACTTCACCTTCTCCTTCTCCTTCTTCTACTTCTTCTGCTTCACCCTCCAGACTTCACCTTCTCCTTCTCCTTCTTCTGCTTCTTCTGATTCACCTTCCAGACTACACCTTCTCCTTCTCCTTCTTCTACTTCTTCTGATTCACCCTCCAGACTTCACCTTCTCCTTCTCCTTCTTCTGTTTCTTCTGATTCACCCTCCAGACTTCACCTTCTCCTTCTCCTTCTTCTGCTTCTTCTGATTCACCCTCCAGACTTCACCTTCTCCTTCTCCTTCTTCTGCTTCTTCTGATTCACCCTCCAGACCTCACCTTATCCTTCTCCTTCTTCTACTTCTTCTGATTCACCCTCCAGACTTCATCTTCTCCTTCTCCTTCTTCTGCTTCTTCTGATTCACCCTCCAGACTTCACCTTCTCCTTCTCCTTCTTCTGCTTCTTCTGATTCACCCTCCAGACTTCACCTTCTCCTTCTCCTTCTTCTACTTCTTCTGATTCACCCTCCAGACTTCACCTTCTCCTTCTCCTTCTTCTACTTCTTCTGATTCACCCTCCAGTCTTCACCTTCTCCTTCTCCTTCTTCTGTTTCTTCTGCTTCACCCTCCAGACTTCACCTTCTCCTTCTCTTTCTTCTGCTTCTTCTGATTCACCCTCCAGACTTCACCTTCTCCTTCTCCTTCTTCTGATTCTTCTGATTCACCCTACAGACTTCACCTTCTCCTTCTCCTTCTTCTGCTTCTTCTGATTCACCCTCCTGATTTCACCTTCTCCTTCTCCTTCTTCTACTTCTTCTGATTCACCCTCCTGACTTCACCTTCTCCTTCTCCTTCTTCTGCTTCACCCTCCAGACTTCACCTTCTACTTCTCCTTCTTCTACTTCTTCTGATTCACCCTCCAGACTTCACCTTCTCCTTCTCCTTCTTCTGCTTCTTCTGATTCACCCTCCAGACTTCACCTTCTCCTTCTCCTTATTCTGCTTCTTCTCATTCACCCTCCAGACTTCACCTTCTCCTTCTCCTTCTTCTGCTTCTTCTGATTCACCCTCCAGACTTCACCTTCTCCTTCTACTTCTTCTGCTTCTTCTGATTCACCCTCCAGACTTCACCTTCTCCTTCTCCTTCCTCTGCTTCTTCTGATTCACCCTCCAGACTTCACCTTCTCCTTCTCCTTCTTCTGCTTCTTCTGATTCACCCTCCAGACTTCACCTTCTCCTTCTCCTTATTCTGCTTCTTCTGATTCACCCTCCAGACTTCACCTTCTCCTTCTCCTTCTTCTGCTTCTTCTGATTCACCCTCCAGACTTCACCTTCTCCTTCTCCTTCTTCTGCTTCTTCTGATTCACCCTCCAGACTTCACCTTCTCCTTCTCCTTCTTCTACTTCTTCTGATTCACCCTCCAGACTTCACCTTCTCCTTCTCTTTCTTCTGCTTCTTCTGATTCACCCTCCAGACTTCACCTTCTCCTTCTCCTTCTTCTGATTCTTCTGATTCACCCTCCAGACTTCACCTTCTCCTTCTCCTTCTTCTGCTTCTTCTGATTCACCCTCCTGACTTCACCTTCTCCTTCTCCTTCTTCTACTTCTTCTGATTCACCATCCTGACTTCACCTTCTCCTTCTCCTTCTTCTACTTCTTCTGCTTCACCCTCCAGACTTCACCTTCTCCTTCTCCTTCTTCTACTTCTTCTGATTCACCCTCCAGACTTGACCTTCTCCTTTTCCTTCTTCTACTTCTTCTGATTCACCCTCCAGACTTCACCTTCTCCTTCTCCTTCTTCTGCTTCTTCTGCTTCACCGTCCTGACTTCACCTTCTCCTTCTCCTTCTTCTACTTATTCTGCTTCATCCCCCTGACATCACCTGCTCCTTCTCCTTCTTCTGCTTCTTCTGATTCACCCTCCTAACTTCACCTTCTCCTTCTCCTTCTTCTGCTTCTTCTGATTCACCCTCCTGACTTCACCTTCTCCTTCTTCTTCTTCTGCTTCTTCTGATTCACCCTCCAGACTTCACCTTCTCCTTCTCCTTCTTCTGCTTCTTCTGATTCACCCTCCAGACTACACCTTCTCCTTCTCCTTCTTCTACTTCTTCTGATTCACCCTCCAGACTTCACCTTCTCCTTCTCCTTCTTCTGTTTCTTCTGATTCACCCTCCAGACTTCACCTTCTCCTTCTCCTTCTTCTGCTTCTTCTGATTCACCCTGCAGACTTCACCTTCTCCTTCTCCTTCTTCTGCTTCTTCTGATTCACCCTCCAGACTTCACCTTCTCCTTCTCCTTCTTCTGCTTCTTCTGATTCACCCTCCAGACTTCACCTTCTACTTCTCCTTCTTCTACTTCTTCTGATTCACCCTCCAGACTTCACCTTCTCCTTCTCTTTCTTCTGCTTCTTCTGATTCACCCTCCAGACTTCACCTTCTCCTTCTCCTTCTTCTGATTCTTCTGATTCACCCTCCAGACTTCACCTTCTCCTTCTCCTTCTTCTGCTTCTTCTGATTCACCCTCCTGACTTCACCTTCTCCTTCTCCTTCTTCTACTTCTTCTGATTCACCATCCTGACTTCACCTTCTCCTTCTCCTTCTTCTACTTCTTCTGCTTCACCCTCCAGACTTCACCTTCTCCTTCTCCTTCTTCTACTTCTTCTGATTCACCCTCCAGACTTGACCTTCTCCTTTTCCTTCTTCTACTTCTTCTGATTCACCCTCCAGACTTCACCTTCTCCTTCTCCTTCTTCTGCTTCTTCTGCTTCACCGTCCTGACTTCGCCTTCTCCTTCTCCTTCTTCTACTTATTCTGCTTCATCCCCCTGACATCACCTGCTCCTTCTCCTTCTTCTGCTTCTTCTGATTCACCCTCCTAACTTCACCTTCTCCTTCTCCTTCTTCTGTTTCTTCTGATTCACCCTCCTGACTTCACCTTCTCCTTCTCCTTCTTCTGCTTCTTCTGATTCACCCTCCAGACTTCACCTTCTCCTTCTCCTTCTTCTGCTTCTTCTGATTCACCCTCCAGACTTCACCTTCTCCTTCTCCTTCTTCTGCTTCTTCTGATTCACCCTCCAGACTACACCTTCTCCTTCTCCTTCTTCTACTTCTTCTGATTCACCCTCCAGACTTCACCTTCTCCTTCTCCTTCTTTTGTTTCTTCTGATTCACCCTCCAGACTTCACCTTCTCCTTCTCCTTCTTCTGCTTCTTCTGATTCACCCTCCAGAATTCACCTTCTCCTTCTCCTTCTTCTGCTTCTTCTGATTCACCCTCCAGACCTCACCTTCTCCTTCTCCTTCTTCTGCTTCTTCTGATTCACCCTCCAGACTTCACCTTCTCCTTCTCCTTCTTCTGCTTCTTCTGATTCACCCTCCAGACTTCACCTTCTCCTTCTCCTTCTTCTGCTTCTTCTGATTCACCCTCCAGACTACACCGTCTCCTTCTCCTTCTTCTACTTCTTCTGATTCACCCTCCAGACTTCACCTTCTCCTTCTCCTTCTTCTGTTTCTTCTGATTCACCCTCCAGACTTCACCTTCTCCTTCTCCTTCTTCTGCTTCTTCTGATTCACCCTCCAGACTTCACCTTCTCCTTCTCCTTCTTCTGCTTCTTCTGATTCACCCTCCAGACCTCACCTTCTCCTTCTCCTTCTTCTACTTCTTCTGATTCACCCTCCAGACTTCATCTTCTCCTTCTCCTTCTTCTGCTTCTTCTGATTCACCCTCCAGACCTCACCTTCTCCTTCTCCTTCTTCTACTTCTTCTGATTCACCCTCCAGACTTCATCTTCTCCTTCTCCTTCTTCTACTTATTCTGCTTCATCCCCCTGACATCACCTGCTCCTTCTCCTTCTTCTGCTTCTTCTGATTCACCCTCCTAACTTCACCTTCTCCTTCTCCTTCTTCTGCTTCTTCTGATTCACCCTCCTGACTTCACCTTCTCCTTCTCCTTCTTCTGCTTCTTCTGATTCACCCTCCAGACTTCACCTTCTCCTTCTCCTTCTTCTGCTTCTTCTGATTCACCCTCCAGACTTCACCTTCTCCTTCTCCTTCTTCTGCTTCTTCTGATTCACCTTCCAGACTACACCTTCTCCTTCTCCTTCTTCTACTTCTTCTGATTCACCCTCCAGACTTCACCTTCTCCTTCTCCTTCTTCTGTTTCTTCTGATTCACCCTCCAGACTTCACCTTCTCCTTCTCCTTCTTCTGCTTCTTCTGATTCACCCTCCAGACTTCACCTTCTCCTTCTCCTTCTTCTGCTTCTTCTGATTCACCCTCCAGACCTCACCATCTCCTTCTCCTTCTTCTACTTCTTCTGATTCACCCTCCAGACTTCATCTTCTCCTTCTCCTTCTTCTGCTTCTTCTGATTCACCCTCCAGACTTCACCTTCTCCTTCTCCTTCTTCTGCTTCTTCTGATTCACCCTCCAGACTTCACCTTCTCCTTCTCCTTCTTCTACTTCTTCTGATTCACCCTCCAGACTTCACCTTCTCCTTCTCCTTCTTCTACTTCTTCTGATTCACCCTCCAGTCTTCACCTTCTCCTTCTCCTTCTTCTGTTTCTTCTGCTTCACCCTCCAGACTTCACCTTCTCCTTCTCTTTCTTCTGCTTCTTCTGATTCACCCTCCAGACTTCACCTTCTCCTTCTCCTTCTTCTGATTCTTCTGATTCACCCTACAGACTTCACCTTCTCCTTCTCCTTCTTCTGCTTCTTCTGATTCACCCTCCTGATTTCACCTTCTCCTTCTCCTTCTTCTACTTCTTCTGATTCACCCTCCTGACTTCACCTTCTCCTTCTCCTTCTTCTGCTTCACCCTCCAGACTTCACCTTCTCCTTCTCCTTCTTCTACTTCTTCTGATTCACCCTCCAGACTTCACCTTCTCCTTCTCCTTCTTCTGCTTCTTCTGATTCACCCTGCAGACTTCACCTTCTCCTTCTCCTTATTCTGCTTCTTCTCATTCACCCTCCAGACTTCACCTTCTCCTTCTCCTTCTTCTGCTTCTTCTGATTCACCCTCCAGACTTCACCTTCTCCTTCTACTTCTTCTGCTTCTTCTGATTCACCCTCCAGACTTCACCTTCTCCTTCTCCTTCCTCTGCTTCTTCTGATTCACCCTCCAGACTTCACCTTCTCCTTCTCCTTCTTCTGCTTCTTCTGATTCACCCTCCAGACTTCACCTTCTCCTTCTCCTTCTTCTACTTCTTCTGATTCACCCTCCAGACTTCACCTTCTCCTTCTCCTTCTTCTGCTTCTTCTGATTCACCCTCCAGACTTCACCTTCTCCTTCTCCTTCGTCTACTTCTTCTGATTCACCCTCCAGACTACACCTTCTCCTTCTCCATCTTCTACTTCTTCTGATTCACCCTCCAGACTTCACCTTCTCCTTCTCCTTCTTCTGCTTCTTCTGATTCACCCTCCAGACTTCACCTTCTCCTTCTCCTTCTTCTACTTCTTCTGATTCACCCTCCAGACTTCACCTTCTCCTTCTCCTTCTTCTACTTCTTCTGATTCACCCTCCAGACTTCATCTTCTCCTTCTCCTTCTTCTACTTCTTCTGCTTCTCCCTCCAGACTTCACCTTCTCCTTCTCCTTCTTCTACTTCTTCTGATTCACCCTCCAGACTTCAGCTTCTCCTTCTCCTTCTTCTACTTCTTCTGATTTACCCTCCAGACTTCACCTTCTCCTTCTCGTTCTTCTACTTCTTCTGATTCACCCTCCTGACTTCGCCTTCTCCTTCTCCTTCTTCTGCTTCTTCTGCTTCACCCTCCAGACTTCACCTTCTCCTTCTCCTTCTTCTGCTTCTTCTGCTTCTCCCTCCAGACTTCACCTTCTCCTTCTCCTTCTTCTGCTTATTCTGATTCTCCCTCCAGACTTCACCTTCTCCTTCTCCTTCTTCTGCTTCCCCTGATTCACCCTCCTGACTTCACCTTCTCCTTCTCCTTCTTCTGCTTCTTCTGATTCACCCTCCACACTTCACCTTCTCCTTCTCCTTCTTCTACTTCTTCTGCTTCTCCCTCAAGACTTCACCTTCTCCTTCTCCTTCTTCTGGTTCTTTTGATTCACCCTCCAGACTTCACCTTCTCCTTCTCCTTCTTCTACTTCTTCTGATTCACCCTCCAGACTTCAGCTTCTCCTTCTCCTTCTTCTACTTCTTCTGATTTACCCTCCAGACTTCACCTTCTCCTTCTCGTTCTTCTACTTCTTCTGATTCACCCTCCTGACTTCACCTTCTCCTTCTCCTTCTTCTGCTTCTTCTGCTTCACCCTCCAGACTTCACCTTCTCCTTCTCCTTCTTCTGCTTCTTCTGCTTCACCCTCCAGACTTCACCTTCTCCTTCTCCTTCTTCTGCTTCTTCTGATTCACCCTCCAGACTTCACCTTCTCCTTCTTCTGCTTCTTCTGATTCACCCTCCAGACTTCACCTTCTCCTTCTCCTTCTTCTGCTTCTTCTGATTCACCCTTCAGACTTCACCTTCTCCTTCTCCTTCTTCTGCTTCTTCTGATTCACCCTCCAGACCTCACCTTCTCCTTCTCCTTCTTCTACTTCTTCTGATTCACCCTCCAGACTTCATCTTCTCCTTCTCCTTCTTCTGCTTCTTCTGATTCAGCCTCCAGACTTCACCTTCTCCTTCTCCTTCTTCTGCTTCTTCTGATTCACCCTCCAGACTTCGCCTTCTCCTTCTCCTTCTTCTACTTCTTCTGATTCACCCTCCAGACTTCACCTTCTCCTTCTCCTTCTTCTACTTCTTCTGATTCACCCTCCAGTCTTCACCTTCTCCTTCTCCTTCTTCTGCTTCTTCTGATTCTCCCTCCAGACTTCACCTTCTCCTTCTCCTTCTTCTGCTTCTCCTGATTCACCCTCCTGACTTCACCTTCTCCTTCTCCTTCTTCTGCTTCTTCTGATTCACCCTCCAGACTTCACCTTCTCCTTCTCCTTCTCCTACTTCTTCTGATTCACCCTCCAGACTTCACCTTCTCCTTCTACTTCTTCTGCTTCTTCTGATTCACCCTCCAGACTTCACCTTCTCCTTCTCCTTCTTCTGCTTCTTCTGATTCACCCTCCAGACTTCACCTTCTCCTTCTCCTTCTTCTGCTTCTTCTGATTCACCCTCCAGACATCACCTTCTCCTTCTCCTTCTTCTGCTTCTTCTGATTCACCCTCCAGACTTCACCTTCTCCTTCTCCTTCTTCTACATCTTCTGATTCACCCTCCAGACTTCACCTTCTCCTTCTCCTTCTTCTGCTTCTTCTGATTCACCCTCCAGACTTCACCTTCTCCTTCTTCTTCGTCTACTTCTTCTGGTTCACCCTCCAGACTATACCTTCTCCTTCTCCTTCTTCTACTTCTTCTGATTCACCCTCCAGACTTCATCTTCTCCTTCTCCTTCTTCTGCTTCTTCTGATTCACCCTCCAGACCTCACCTTCTCCTTCTCCTTCTTCTACTTCTTCTGATTCACCCTCCAGACTTCATCTTCTCCTTCTCCTTCTTCTACTTATTCTGCTTCATCCCCCTGACATCACCTGCTCCTTCTCCTTCTTCTGCTTCTTCTGATTCACCCTCCTAACTTCACCTTCTCCTTCTCCTTCTTCTGCTTCTTCTGATTCACCCTCCTGACTTCACCTTCTCCTTCTCCTTCTTCTGCTTCTTCTGATTCACCCTCCAGACTTCACCTTCTCCTTCTCCTTCTTCTGCTTCTTCTGATTCACCCTCCAGACTTCACCTTCTCCTTCTCCTTCTTCTGCTTCTTCTGTTTCACCTTCCAGACTACACCTTCTCCTTCTCCTTCTTCTACTTCTTCTGATTCACCCTCCAGACTTCACCTTCTCCTTCTCCTTCTTCTGTTTCTTCTGATTCACCCTCCAGACTTCACCTTCTCCTTCTCCTTCTTCTGCTTCTTCTGATTCACCCTTCAGACTTCACCTTCTCCTTCTCCTTCTTCTACTTCTTCTGATTCACCCTCCAGACCTCACCTTCTCCTTCTCCTTCTTCTAATTCTTCTGATTTACCCTCCAGACTTCATCTTCTCCTTCTCCTTCTTCTGCTTCTTCTGATTCGCCCTCCAGACTTCACCTTCTCCTTCTCCTTCTTCTGCTTCTTCTGATTCACCCTCCAGACTTCGCCTTCTCCTTCTCCTTCTTCTACTTCTTCTGATTCACCCTCCAGACTTCACCTTCTCCTTCTCCTTATTCTACTTCTTCTGATTCACCCTCCAGTCTTCACCTCCTCCTTCTCCTTCTTCTGCTTCTTCTGATTCACCCTCCAGACTTCACCTTCTCCTTCTCCTTCTTCTGCTTCTTCTGATTCACCCTCCTGACTTCACCTTCTCCTTCTCCTTCTTCTGCTTTTTCTGATTCACCCTCCAGACTTCACCTTCTCCTTCTCCATCTTCTACTTCTTCTGATTCACCCTCCAGACTTCACCTTCTCCTTCTACTTCTTCTGCTTCTTCTGATTCACCCTCCAGACTTCACCTTCTCCTTCTCCTTCTTCTGCTTCTTCTGATTCACCCTCCATACTTCACCTTCTCCTTCTCCTTCTTCTGCTTCTTCTGATTCACTCTCCAGACTTCATCTTCTCCTTCTCCTTCTTCTGCTTCTTCTGATTCACCCTCCAGACTTCACCTTCTCCTTCTCCTTCTTCTGCTTCTTCTGATTCACCCTCCAGACTTCGCCTTCTCCTTCTCCTTCTTCTACTTCTTCTGATTCACCCTCCAGACTTCACCTTCTCCTTCTCCTTATTCTACTTCTTCTGATTCACCCTCCAGTCTTCACCTCCTCCTTCTCCTTCTTCTGCTTCTTCTGATTCACCCTCCAGACTTCACCTTCTCCTTCTCCTTCTTCTGCTTCTTCTGATTCACCCTCCTGACTTCACCTTCTCCTTCTCCTTCTTCTGCTTTTTCTGATTCACCCTCCAGACTTCACCTTCTCCTTCTCCATCTTCTACTTCTTCTGATTCACCCTCCAGACTTCACCTTCTCCTTCTACTTCTTCTGCTTCTTCTGATTCACCCTCCAGACTTCACCTTCTCCTTCTCCTTCTTCTGCTTCTTCTGATTCACCCTCCATACTTCACCTTCTCCTTCTCCTTCTTCTGCTTCTTCTGATTCACTCTCCAGACTTCACTTTCTCCTTCTCCTTCTTCAGCTTCTTCTGATTCACCCTCCAGACTTCACCTTCTCCTTCTCCTTCTTCTACTTCTTCTCATTCACCCTCCAGACTTCACCTTCTCCTTCTCCTTATTCTGCTTCTTCTAATTCACCCTCCAGACTTCACCTTCTACTTCTCCTTCGTCTACTTCTTCTGATTCGCCCTCCAGACTACACCTTCTCCTTCTCCTTCTTCTACTTCTTCTGATTGACCCTCCAGACTTCACCTTCTCCTTCTCCTTCTTCTGCTTCTTCTGATTCACCCTCCAGACTTCACCTTCTCCTTCTCCTTCTTCTACTTCTTCTGATTCACCCTCCAGACTTCACCTTTTCCTTCTCCTTCTTCTACTTCTTCTGATTCACCCTCCAGACTTCACCTTCTCCTTCTCCTTCTTCTTCTTCTTCTGCTTCTCCCTCCAGACTTCACCTTCTCCTTCTCCTTCTTCTGCTTCTTCTGATTCACCCTCCAGACTTCACCTTCTCCTTCTCCTTCTTCTACTTCTTCTGATTCACCCTCCAGCCTTCACCTTCTCCTTCTCCTTCTTCTACTTCTTCTGATTCACCCTCCAGACTTCACCTTCTCCTTCTCCTTCTTCTACTTCTTCTGATTTACCCTCCTGACTTCACTTTCTCCTTCTCCTTCTTCTGCTTCTTCTGCTTCACCCTCCAGACTTCACCTTCTCCTTCTCCTTCTTCTGCTTCTTCTGCTTCACCCTCCAGACTTCACCTTCTCCTTCTCCTTCTTCTGCTTCTTCTGCTTCACCCTCCTGACTTCACCTTCTCCTTCTCCTTCTTCTACTTCTTCTGATTCACCCTCCAGACTTCACCTTCTCCTTCTCCTTCTTCTGCTTCTTCTGCTTCACGCTCCAGACTTCACCTTCTCCTTCTCCTTCTTCTGCTTCTTCTGCTTCACCCTCCAGACTTCACCTTCTCCTTCTCCTTCTTCTGCTTCTTCTGCTTCACCCTCCTGACTTCACCTTCTCCTTCTCCTTCTTCTTCTTCTTCTGATTCACCCTCCAGACTTCACCTTCTCCTTCTCCTTCTTCTGCTTCTTCTGCTTCACCCTCCAGACTTCACCTTCTCCTTCTCCTTCTTCTGCTTCTTCTGCTGCGCCCTCCAGACCTCACCTTCTCCTTCTCCTTCTTCTGCTTCTTCTGCTTCACCCTCCTGACTTCACCTTCTCCTTCTCCTTCTTCTACTTCTTCTGCTTCACCCCCCTGACTTCACCTTCTCCTTCTCCTTCTTCTGCTTCTTCTGCTTCACTCTCCTAACTTCACCTTCTCCTTCTCCTTCTGCTGCTTCTTCTGATTCACCCTCCTGACTTCGCCTTCTCCTTCTCCTTCTTCTGCTTCTTCTGATTCACCCTCCAGACTTCACCTTCTCCTTCTCCTTCTTCTGCTTCTTCTGATTCCCCCTCCAGACTTCACCTTCTCCTTCTCCTTCTTCTGCTTCTTCTGATTCACCCTCCAGACCTCACCATCTCCTTCTCCTTCTTCTACTTCTTCTGATTCACCCTCCAGACTTCATCTTCTCCTTCTCCTTCTTCTGCTTCTTCTGATTCACCCTCCAGACTTCACCTTCTCCTTCTCCTTCTTCTGCTTCTTCTGATTCACCCTCCAGACTTCACCTTCTCCTTCTCCTTCTTCTACTTCTTCTGATTCACCCCCCAATCTTCACCTTCTCCTTCTCCTTCTTCTACTTCTTCTGATTCACCCTCCAGACTTCACCTTCTCCTTCTCCTTCTTCTGCTTCTTCTGATTCACCCTCCAGACTTCACCTTCTCCTTCTCCTTCTTCTGCTTCTTCTGATTCACCCTCCAGACTTCACCTTCTCCTTCTCCTTCTTCTGCTTCTTCTGATTCACCCTTCAGACTTCACCTTCTCCTTCTCCTTCTTCTGCTTCTTCTGATTCACCCTCCAGACCTCACCTTCTCCTTCTCCTTCTTCTAATTCTTCTGATTCACCCTCCAGACTTCATCTTCTCCTTCTCCTTCTTCTGCTTCTTCTGATTCACCCTCCAGACTTCACCTTCTCCTTCTCCTTCTTCTGCTTCTTCTGATTCACCCTACAGACTTCGCCTTCTCCTTCTCCTTCTTCTACTTCTTCTGATTCACCCTCCAGACTTCACCTTCTCCTTCTCCTTCATCTACTTCTTCTGATTCACCCTCCAGTCTTCACCTCTTCCTTCTCCTTCTTCTGCTTCTTCTGATTCACCCTCCAGACTTCACCTTCTCCTTCTCCTTCTTCTGCTTCTTCTGATTCACCCTCCTGACTTCACCTTCTCCTTCTCCTTCTTCTGCTTTTTCTGATTCACCCTCCAGACTTCACCTTCTCCTTCTCCTTCTTCTACTTCTTCTGATTCACCCTCCAGACTTCACCTTCTCCTTCTCCTTCTTCTACTTCTTCTGATTCACCCTCCAGTCTTCACCTTCTCCTTCTCCTTCTTCTGTTTCTTCTGCTTCACCCTCCAGACTTCACCTTCTCCTTCTCTTTCTTCTGCTTCTTCTGATTCACCCTCCAGACTTCACCTTCTCCTTCTCCTTCTTCTGATTCTTCTGATTCACCCTACAGACTTCACCTTCTCCTTCTCCTTCTTCTGCTTCTTCTGATTCACCCTCCTGATTTCACCTTCTCCTTCTCCTTCTTCTACTTCTTCTGATTCACCCTCCTGACTTCACCTTCTCCTTCTCCTTCTTCTGCTTCACCCTCCAGACTTCACCTTCTCCTTCTCCTTCTTCTACTTCTTCTGATTCACCCTCCAGACTTCACCTTCTCCTTCTCCTTCTTCTGCTTCTTCTGATTCACCCTGCAGACTTCACCTTCTCCTTCTCCTTATTCTGCTTCTTCTCATTCACCCTCCAGACTTCACCTTCTCCTTCTCCTTCTTCTGCTTCTTCTGATTCACCCTCCAGACTTCACCTTCTCCTTCTCCTTCTTCTGCTTCTTCTGATTCACCCTCCAGACTTCACCTTCTCCTTCTCCTTCTTCTGCTTCTTCTGATTCACCCTCCTGACTTCACCTTCTCCTTCTCCTTCTTCTGCTTTTTCTGATTCACCCTCCAGACTTCACCTTCTCCTTCTCCTTCTTCTACTTCTTCTGATTCACCCTCCTGACTTCGCCTTCTCCTTCTCCTTCTTCTGCTTCTTCTGCTTCACCCTCCAGACTTCACCTTCTCCTTCTCCTTCTTCTGCTTCTTCTGCTTCTCCCTCCAGACTTCACCTTCTCCTTCTCCTTCTTCTGCTTATTCTGATTCTCCCTCCAGACTTCACCTTCTCCTTCTCCTTCTTCTGCTTCCCCTGATTCACCCTCCTGACTTCACCTTCTCCTTCTCCTTCTTCTGCTTCTTCTGATTCACCCTCCACACTTCACCTTCTCCTTCTCCTTCTTCTACTTCTTCTGCTTCTCCCTCAAGACTTCACCTTCTCCTTCTCCTTCTTCTGGTTCTTTTGATTCACCCTCCAGACTTCACCTTCTCCTTCTCCTTCTTCTACTTCTTCTGATTCACCCTCCAGACTTCAGCTTCTCCTTCTCCTTCTTCTACTTCTTCTGATTTACCCTCCAGACTTCACCTTCTCCTTCTCGTTCTTCTACTTCTTCTGATTCACCCTCCTGACTTCACCTTCTCCTTCTCCTTCTTCTGCTTCTTCTGCTTCACCCTCCAGACTTCACCTTCTCCTTCTCCTTCTTCTGCTTCTTCTGCTTCACCCTCCAGACTTCACCTTCTCCTTCTCCTTCTTCTGCTTCTTCTGATTCACCCTCCAGACTTCACCTTCTCCTTCTTCTGCTTCTTCTGATTCACCCTCCAGACTTCACCTTCTCCTTCTCCTTCTTCTGCTTCTTCTGATTCACCCTTCAGACTTCACCTTCTCCTTCTCCTTCTTCTGCTTCTTCTGATTCACCCTCCAGACCTCACCTTCTCCTTCTCCTTCTTCTACTTCTTCTGATTCACCCTCCAGACTTCATCTTCTCCTTCTCCTTCTTCTGCTTCTTCTGATTCAGCCTCCAGACTTCACCTTCTCCTTCTCCTTCTTCTGCTTCTTCTGATTCACCCTCCAGACTTCGCCTTCTCCTTCTCCTTCTTCTACTTCTTCTGATTCACCCTCCAGACTTCACCTTCTCCTTCTCCTTCTTCTACTTCTTCTGATTCACCCTCCAGTCTTCACCTTCTCCTTCTCCTTCTTCTGCTTCTTCTGATTCTCCCTCCAGACTTCACCTTCTCCTTCTCCTTCTTCTGCTTCTCCTGATTCACCCTCCTGACTTCACCTTCTCCTTCTCCTTCTTCTGCTTCTTCTGATTCACCCTCCAGACTTCACCTTCTCCTTCTCCTTCTCCTACTTCTTCTGATTCACCCTCCAGACTTCACCTTCTCCTTCTACTTCTTCTGCTTCTTCTGATTCACCCTCCAGACTTCACCTTCTCCTTCTCCTTCTTCTGCTTCTTCTGATTCACCCTCCAGACTTCACCTTCTCCTTCTCCTTCTTCTGCTTCTTCTGATTCACCCTCCAGACATCACCTTCTCCTTCTCCTTCTTCTGATTCACCCTCCAGACTTCACCTAATCCTTCTCCTTCTTCTACATCTTCTGATTCACCCTCCAGACTTCACCTTCTCCTTCTCCTTCTTCTGCTTCTTCTGATTCACCCTCCAGACTTCACCTTCTCCTTCTTCTTCGTCTACTTCTTCTGGTTCACCCTCCAGACTATACCTTCTCCTTCTCCTTCTTCTACTTCTTCTGATTCACCCTCCAGACTTCATCTTCTCCTTCTCCTTCTTCTGCTTCTTCTGATTCACCCTCCAGACCTCACCTTCTCCTTCTCCTTCTTCTACTTCTTCTGATTCACCCTCCAGACTTCATCTTCTCCTTCTCCTTCTTCTACTTATTCTGCTTCACCCCCCTGACATCACCTGCTCCTTCTCCTTCTTCTGCTTCTTCTGATTCACCCTCCTAACTTCACCTTCTCCTTCTCCTTCTTCTGCTTCTTCTGATTCACCCTCCTGACTTCACCTTCTCCTTCTCCTTCTTCTGCTTCTTCTGATTCACCCTCCAGACTTCACCTTCTCCTTCTCCTTCTTCTGCTTCTTCTGATTCACCCTCCAGACTTCACCTTCTCCTTCTCCTTCTTCTGCTTCTTCTGATTCACCTTCCAGACTACACCTTCTCCTTCTCCTTCTTCTACTTCTTCTGATTCACCCTCCAGACTTCACCTTCTCCTTCTCCTTCTTCTGTTTCTTCTGATTCACCCTCCAGACTTCACCTTCTCCTTCTCCTTCTTCTGCTTCTTCTGATTCACCCTTCAGACTTCACCTTCTCCTTCTCCTTCTTCTACTTCTTCTGATTCACCCTCCAGACCTCACCTTCTCCTTCTCCTTCTTCTAATTCTTCTGATTTACCCTCCAGACTTCATCTTCTCCTTCTCCTTCTTCTGCTTCTTCTGATTCACCCTCCAGACTTCACCTTCTCCTTCTCCTTCTTCTGCTTCTTCTGATTCACCCTCCAGACTTCGCCTTCTCCTTCTCCTTCTTCTACTTCTTCTGATTCACCCTCCAGACTTCACCTTCTCCTTCTCCTTATTCTACTTCTTCTGATTCACCCTCCAGTCTTCACCTCCTCCTTCTCCTTCTTCTGCTTCTTCTGATTCACCCTCCAGACTTCACCTTCTCCTTCTCCTTCTTCTGCTTCTTCTGATTCACCCTCCTGACTTCACCTTCTCCTTCTCCTTCTTCTGCTTTTTCTGATTCACCCTCCAGACTTCACCTTCTCCTTCTCCATCTTCTACTTCTTCTGATTCACCCTCCAGACTTCACCTTCTCCTTCTACTTCTTCTGCTTCTTCTGATTCACCCTCCAGACTTCACCTTCTCCTTCTCCTTCTTCTGCTTCTTCTGATTCACCCTCCATACTTCACCTTCTCCTTCTCCTTCTTCTGCTTCTTCTGATTCACTCTCCAGACTTCATCTTCTCCTTCTCCTTCTTCTGCTTCTTCTGATTCACCCTCCAGACTTCACCTTCTCCTTCTCCTTCTTCTGCTTCTTCTGATTCACCCTCCAGACTTCGCCTTCTCCTTCTCCTTCTTCTACTTCTTCTGATTCACCCTCCAGACTTCACCTTCTCCTTCTCCTTATTCTACTTCTTCTGATTCACCCTCCAGTCTTCACCTCCTCCTTCTCCTTCTTCTGCTTCTTCTGATTCACCCTCCAGACTTCACCTTCTCCTTCTCCTTCTTCTGCTTCTTCTGATTCACCCTCCTGACTTCACCTTCTCCTTCTCCTTCTTCTGCTTTTTCTGATTCACCCTCCAGACTTCACCTTCTCCTTCTCCATCTTCTACTTCTTCTGATTCACCCTCCAGACTTCACCTTCTCCTTCTACTTCTTCTGCTTCTTCTGATTCACCCTCCAGACTTCACCTTCTCCTTCTCCTTCTTCTGCTTCTTCTGATTCACCCTCCATACTTCACCTTCTCCTTCTCCTTCTTCTGCTTCTTCTGATTCACTCTCCAGACTTCACTTTCTCCTTCTCCTTCTTCAGCTTCTTCTGATTCACCCTCCAGACTTCACCTTCTCCTTCTCCTTCTTCTACTTCTTCTCATTCACCCTCCAGACTTCACCTTCTCCTTCTCCTTATTCTGCTTCTTCTAATTCACCCTCCAGACTTCACCTTCTACTTCTCCTTCGTCTACTTCTTCTGATTCGCCCTCCAGACTACACCTTCTCCTTCTCCTTCTTCTACTTCTTCTGATTGACCCTCCAGACTTCACCTTCTCCTTCTCCTTCTTCTGCTTCTTCTGATTCACCCTCCAGACTTCACCTTCTCCTTCTCCTTCTTCTACTTCTTCTGATTCACCCTCCAGACTTCACCTTTTCCTTCTCCTTCTTCTACTTCTTCTGATTCACCCTCCAGACTTCACCTTCTCCTTCTCCTTCTTCTTCTTCTTCTGCTTCTCCCTCCAGACTTCACCTTCTCCTTCTCCTTCTTCTGCTTCTTCTGATTCACCCTCCAGACTTCACCTTCTCCTTCTCCTTCTTCTACTTCTTCTGATTCACCCTCCAGCCTTCACCTTCTCCTTCTCCTTCTTCTACTTCTTCTGATTCACCCTCCAGACTTCACCTTCTCCTTCTCCTTCTTCTACTTCTTCTGATTTACCCTCCTGACTTCACTTTCTCCTTCTCCTTCTTCTGCTTCTTCTGCTTCACCCTCCAGACTTCACCTTCTCCTTCTCCTTCTTCTGCTTCTTCTGCTTCACCCTCCAGACTTCACCTTCTCCTTCTCCTTCTTCTGCTTCTTCTGCTTCACCCTCCTGACTTCACCTTCTCCTTCTCCTTCTTCTACTTCTTCTGCTGCGCCCTCCAGACCTCACCTTCTCCTTCTCCTTCTTCTGCTTCTTCTGCTTCACCCTCCTGACTTCACCTTCTCCTTCTCCTTCTTCTACTTCTTCTGCTTCACCCCCCTGACTTCACCTTCTCCTTCTCCTTCTTCTGCTTCTTCTGCTTCACTCTCCTAACTTCACCTTCTCCTTCTCCTTCTGCTGCTTCTTCTGATTCACCCTCCTGACTTCGCCTTCTCCTTCTCCTTCTTCTGCTTCTTCTGATTCACCCTCCAGACTTCACCTTCTCCTTCTCCTTCTTCTGCTTCTTCTGATTCCCCCTCCAGACTTCACCTTCTCCTTCTCCTTCTTCTGCTTCTTCTGATTCACCCTCCAGACCTCACCATCTCCTTCTCCTTCTTCTACTTCTTCTGATTCACCCTCCAGACTTCATCTTCTCCTTCTCCTTCTTCTGCTTCTTCTGATTCACCCTCCAGACTTCACCTTCTCCTTCTCCTTCTTCTGCTTCTTCTGATTCACCCTCCAGACTTCACCTTCTCCTTCTCCTTCTTCTACTTCTTCTGATTCACCCCCCAATCTTCACCTTCTCCTTCTCCTTCTTCTACTTCTTCTGATTCACCCTCCAGACTTCACCTTCTCCTTCTCCTTCTTCTGCTTCTTCTGATTCACCCTCCAGACTTCACCTTCTCCTTCTCCTTCTTCTGCTTCTTCTGATTCACCCTCCAGACTTCACCTTCTCCTTCTCCTTCTTCTGCTTCTTCTGATTCACCCTTCAGACTTCACCTTCTCCTTCTCCTTCTTCTGCTTCTTCTGATTCACCCTCCAGACCTCACCTTCTCCTTCTCCTTCTTCTAATTCTTCTGATTCACCCTCCAGACTTCATCTTCTCCTTCTCCTTCTTCTGCTTCTTCTGATTCACCCTCCAGACTTCACCTTCTCCTTCTCCTTCTTCTGCTTCTTCTGATTCACCCTACAGACTTCGCCTTCTCCTTCTCCTTCTTCTACTTCTTCTGATTCACCCTCCAGACTTCACCTTCTCCTTCTCCTTCATCTACTTCTTCTGATTCACCCTCCAGTCTTCACCTCTTCCTTCTCCTTCTTCTGCTTCTTCTGATTCACCCTCCTGACTTCACCTTCTCCTTCTCCTTCTTCTGCTTTTTCTGATTCACCCTCCAGACTTCACCTTCTCCTTCTCCTTCTTCTACTTCTTCTGATTCACCCTCCAGACTTCACCTTCTCCTTCTACTTCTTCTGCTTCTTCTGATTCACCCTCCAGACTTCACCTTCTCCTTCTCCTTCTTCTGCTTCTTCTGAATCACCCTCCATACTTCACCTTCTCCTTCTCCTTCTTCTGCTTCTTCTGATTCACCCTCCAGACTTCACTTTCTCCTTCTCCTTCTTCTGCTTCTTCTGATTCACCCTCCAGACTTCACCTTCTCCTTCTCCTTCTTCTACTTCTTCTCATTCACCCTCCAGACTTCACCTTCTCCTTCTCCTTCTTCTGCTTCTTCTGATTCACCCTCCAGACTTCACCTTCTACTTCTCCTTCGTCTACTTCTTCTGATTCACCCTCCAGACTACACCTTCTCCTTCTCCTTCTTCTACTTCTTCCGATTCAGCCTCCAGACTTCAACTTCTCCTTCTCCTTCTTCTGCTTCTTCTGATTCACCCTCCAGACTTCACCTTCTCCTTCTCCTTCTTCTACTTCTTCTGATTAACCCTCCAGACTTCACCTTTTCCTTCTCCTTCTTCTACTTCTTCTGATTCACCCTCCAGACTTCACCTTCTCCTTCTCCTTCTTCTTCTTCTTCTGCTTCTCCCTCCAGACTTCACCTTCTCCTTCTCCTTCTTCTGCTTCTTCTGATTCACCCTCCAGACTTCATCTTCTCCTTCTCCTTCTTCTACTTCTTCTGATTCACCCTCCAGCCTTCACCTTCTCCTTCTCCTTCTTCTACTTCTTCTGATTCACCCTCCATACTTCACCTTCTCCTTCTCCTTCTTCTACTTCTTCTGATTCACCCTCCTGACTTCACTTTCTCCTTCTCCTTCTTCTGCTTCTTCTGCTTCACCCTCCAGACTTCACCTTCTCCTTCTCCTTCTCCTGCTTCTTCTGCTTCACCCTCCAGACTTCACCTTCTCCTTCTCCTTCTTCTGCTTCTTCTGCTTCACCCTCCTGACTTCACCTTCTCCTTCTCCTTCTTCTACTTCTTCTGATTCAACCTCCAGACTTCACCTTCTCCTTCTCCTTTTTCTGCTTCTTCTGCTTCACGCTCCAGACTTCACCTTCTCCTTCTCCTTCTTCTGCTTCTTCTGCTTCACCCTCCAGACTTCACCTTCTCCTTCTCCTTCTTCTGCTTCTTCTGCTTCACCCTCCTGACTTCACCTTCTCCTTCTCCTTCTTCTTCTTCTTCTGATTCACCCTCCAGACTTCACCTTCTCCTTCTCCTTCTTCTGCTTCTTCTGCTTCACCCTCCAGACTTCACCTTCTCCTTCTCCTTCTTCTGCTTCTTCTGCTGCGCCCTCCAGACTTCACCTTCTCCTTCTCCTTCTTCTGCTTCTTCTGCTTCACCCTTCTGACTTCACCTTCTCCTTCTCCTTCTTCTACTTCTTCTGCTTCATCCCCCTGACATCACCTGCTCCTTCTCCTTCTTCTGCTTCTTCTGATTCACCCTCCTAACTTCACCTTCTCCTTCTCCTTCTTCTGCTTCTTCTGATTCACCCTCCTGACTTCACCTTCTCCTTCTCCTTCTTCTGCTTCTTCTGATTCACCCTCCAGACTTCACCTTCTCCTTCTCCTTCTTCTGCTTCTTCTGATTCACCCTCCAGACTTCACCTTCTCCTTCTCCTTCTTCTGCTTCTTCTGATTCACCTTCCAGACTACACCTTCTCCTTCTCCTTCTTCTACTTCTTCTGATTCACCCTCCAGACTTCACCTTCTCCTTCTCCTTCTTCTGTTTCTTCTGATTCACCCTCCAGACTTCACCTTCTCCTTCTCCTTCTTCTGCTTCTTCTGATTCACCCTCCAGACTTCACCTTCTCCTTCTCCTTCTTCTGCTTCTTCTGATTCACCCTCCAGACCTCACCATCTCCTTCTCCTTCTTCTACTTCTTCTGATTGACCCTCCAGACTTCATCTTCTCCTTCTCCTTCTTCTGCTTCTTCTGATTCACCCTCCAGACTTCACCTTCTCCTTCTCCTTCTTCTGCTTCTTCTGATTCACCCTCCAGACTTCACCTTCTCCTTCTCCTTCTTCTACTTCTTCTGATTCACCCTCCAGACTTCACCTTCTCCTTCTCCTTCTTCTACTTCTTCTGATTCACCCTCCAGTCTTCACCTTCTCCTTCTCCTTCTTCTGTTTCTTCTGCTTCACCCTCCAGACTTCACCTTCTCCTTCTCTTTCTTCTGCTTCTTCTGATTCACCCTCCAGACTTCACCTTCTCCTTCTCCTTCTTCTGATTCTTCTGATTCACCCTACAGACTTCACCTTCTCCTTCTCCTTCTTCTGCTTCTTCTGATTCACCCTCCTGATTTCACCTTCTCCTTCTCCTTCTTCTACTTCTTCTGATTCACCCTCCTGACTTCACCTTCTCCTTCTCCTTCTTCTGCTTCACCCTCCAGACTTCACCTTCTCCTTCTCCTTCCTCTACTTCTTCTGATTCACCCTCCAGACTTCACCTTCTCCTTCTCCTTCTTCTGCTTCTTCTGATTCACCCTGCAGACTTCACCTTCTCCTTCTCCTTATTCTGCTTCTTCTCATTCACCCTCCAGACTTCACCTTCTCCTTCTCCTTCTTCTGCTTCTTCTGATTCACCCTCCAGACTTCACCTTCTCCTTCTACTTCTTCTGCTTCTTCTGATTCACCCTCCAGACTTCACCTTCTCCTTCTCCTTCCTCTGCTTCTTCTGATTCACCCTCCAGACTTCACCTTCTCCTTCTCCTTCTTCTGCTTCTTCTGATTCACCCTCCAGACTTCACCTTCTCCTTCTCCTTCTTCTACTTCTTCTGATTCACCCTCCAGACTTCACCTTCTCCTTCTCCTTCTTCTGCTTCTTCTGATTCACCCTCCAGACTTCACCTTCTCCTTCTCCTTCGTCTACTTCTTCTGATTCACCCTCCAGACTACACCTTCTCCTTCTCCATCTTCTACTTCTTCTGATTCACCCTCCAGACTTCACCTTCTCCTTCTCCTTCTTCTGCTTCTTCTGATTCACCCTCCAGACTTCACCTTCTCCTTCTCCTTCTTCTACTTCTTCTGATTCACCCTCCAGACTTCACCTTCTCCTTCTCCTTCTTCTACTTCTTCTGATTCACCCTCCAGACTTCAGCTTCTCCTTCTCCTTCTTCTACTTCTTCTGATTTACCCTCCAGACTTCACCTTCTCCTTCTCGTTCTTCTACTTCTTCTGATTCACCCTCCTGACTTCACCTTCTCCTTCTCCTTCTTCTGCTTCTTCTGCTTCACCCTCCAGACTTCACCTTCTCCTTCTCCTTCTTCTGCTTCTTCTGCTTCTCCCTCCAGACTTCACCTTCTCCTTCTCCTTCTTCTGCTTATTCTGATTCTCCCTCCAGACTTCACCTTCTCCTTCTCCTTCTTCTGCTTCCCCTGATTCACCCTCCTGACTTCACCTTCTCCTTCTCCTTCTTCTGCTTCTTCTGATTCACCCTCCACACTTCACCTTCTCCTTCTCCTTCTTCTACTTCTTCTGCTTCTCCCTCAAGACTTCACTTTCTCCTTCTCCTTCTTCTACTTCTTCTGATTCACCCTCCAGACTTCAGCTTCTCCTTCTCCTTCTTCTACTTCTTCTGATTTACCCTCCTGACTTCACCTTCTCCTTCTCGTTCTTCTACTTCTTCTGATTCACCCTCCTGACTTCACCTTCTCCTTCTCCTTCTTCTGCTTCTTCTGCTTCACCCTCCAGACTTCACCTTCTCCTTCTCCTTCTTCTGCTTCTTCTGCTTCACCCTCCAGACTTCACCTTCTCCTTCTCCTTCTTCTGCTTCTTCTGATTCACCCTCCAGACTTCACCTTCTCCTTCTTCTGCTTCTTCTGATTCACCCTCCAGACTTCACCTTCTCCTTCTCCTTCTTCTGCTTCTTCTGATTCACCCTTCAGACTTCACCTTCTCCTTCTCCTTCTTCTGCTTCTTCTGATTCACCCTCCAGACCTCACCTTCTCCTTCTCCTTCTTCTACTTCTTCTGATTCACCCTCCAGACTTCATCTTCTCCTTCTCCTTCTTCTGCTTCTTCTGATTCAGCCTCCAGACTTCACCTTCTCCTTCTCCTTCTTCTGCTTCTTCTGATTCACCCTCCAGACTTCGCCTTCTCCTTCTCCTTCTTCTACTTCTTCTGATTCACCCTCCAGACTTCACCTTCTCCTTCTCCTTCTTCTACTTCTTCTGATTCACCCTCCAGTCTTCACCTTCTCCTTCTCCTTCTTCTGCTTCTTCTGATTCTCCCTCCAGACTTCACCTTCTCCTTCTCCTTCTTCTGCTTCTCCTGATTCACCCTCCTGACTTCACCTTCTCCTTCTCCTTCTTCTGCTTCTTCTGATTCACCCTCCAGACTTCACCTTCTCCTTCTCCTTCTCCTACTTCTTCTGATTCACCCTCCAGACTTCACCTTCTCCTTCTACTTCTTCTGCTTCTTCTGATTCACCCTCCAGACTTCACCTTCTCCTTCTCCTTCTTCTGCTTCTTCTGATTCACCCTCCAGACTTCACCTTCTCCTTCTCCTTCTTCTGCTTCTTCTGATTCACCCTCCAGACATCACCTTCTCCTTCTCCTTCTTCTGCTTCTTCTGATTCACCCTCCAGACTTCACCTTCTCCTTCTCCTTCTTCTACTTCTTCTGATTCACCCTCCAGACTTCACCTTCTCCTTCTCCTTCTTCTGCTTCTTCTGATTCACCCTCCAGATTTCACCTTCTCCTTCTTCTTCGTCTACTTCTTCTGGTTCACCCTCCAGACTATACCTTCTCCTTCTCCTTCTTCTACTTCTTCTGATTCACCCTCCAGACTTCATCTTCTCCTTCTCCTTCTTCTACTTCTTCTGCTTCTCCCTCCAGACTTCACCTTCTCCTTCTCCTTCTTCTACTTCTTCTGATTCACCCTCCAGACTTCAGCTTCTCCTTCTCCTTCTTCTACTTCTTCTGATTTACCCTCCAGACTTCATCTTCTCCTTCTCGTTCTTCTACTTCTTCTGATTCACCCTCCTGACTTCACCTTCTCCTTCTCCTTCTTCTGCTTCTTCTGCTTCACCCTCCAGACTTCACCTTCTCCTTCTCCTTCTTCTGCTTCTTCTGCTTCTCCCTCCAGACTTCACCTTCTCCTTCTCCTTCTTCTGCTTATTCTGATTCTCCCTCCAGACTTCACCTTCTCCTTCTCCTTCTTCTGCTTCCCCTGATTCACCCTCCTGACTTCACCTTCTCCTTCTCCTTCTTCTGCTTCTTCTGATTCACCCTCCACACTTCACCTTCTCCTTCTCCTTCTTCTACTTCTTCTGCTTCTCCCTCAAGACTTCACCTTCTCCTTCTCCTTCTTCTGGTTCTTTTGATTCACCCTCCAGACTTCACCTTCTCCTTCTCCTTCTTCTACTTCTTCTGATTCACCCTCCAGACTTCAGCTTCTCCTTCTCCTTCTTCTACTTCTTCTGATTTACCCTCCAGACTTCACCTTCTCCTTCTCGTTCTTCTACTTCTTCTGATTCACCCTCCTGACTTCACCTTCTCCTTCTCCTTCTTCTGCTTCTTCTGCTTCACCCTCCAGACTTCACCTTCTCCTTCTCCTTCTTCTGCTTCTTCTGCTTCACCCTCCAGACTTCACCTTCTCCTTCTCCTTCTTCTGCTTCTTCTGATTCACCCTCCAGACTTCACCTTCTCCTTCTTCTGCTTCTTCTGATTCACCCTCCAGACTTCACCTTCTCCTTCTCCTTCTTCTGCTTCTTCTGATTCACCCTTCAGACTTCACCTTCTCCTTCTCCTTCTTCTGCTTCTTCTGATTCACCCTCCAGACCTCACCTTCTCCTTCTCCTTCTTCTACTTCTTCTGATTCACCCTCCAGACTTCATCTTCTCCTTCTCCTTCTTCTGCTTCTTCTGATTCAGCCTCCAGACTTCACCTTCTCCTTCTCCTTCTTCTGCTTCTTCTGATTCACCCTCCAGACTTCGCCTTCTCCTTCTCCTTCTTCTACTTCTTCTGATTCACCCTCCAGACTTCACCTTCTCCTTCTCCTTCTTCTACTTCTTCTGATTCACCCTCCAGTCTTCACCTTCTCCTTCTCCTTCTTCTGCTTCTTCTGATTCTCCCTCCAGACTTCACCTTCTCCTTCTCCTTCTTCTGCTTCTCCTGATTCACCCTCCTGACTTCACCTTCTCCTTCTCCTTCTTCTGCTTCTTCTGATTCACCCTCCAGACTTCACCTTCTCCTTCTCCTTCTCCTACTTCTTCTGATTCACCCTCCAGACTTCACCTTCTCCTTCTACTTCTTCTGCTTCTTCTGATTCACCCTCCAGACTTCACCTTCTCCTTCTCCTTCTTCTGCTTCTTCTGATTCACCCTCCAGACTTCACCTTCTCCTTCTCCTTCTTCTGCTTCTTCTGATTCACCCTCCAGACATCACCTTCTCCTTCTCCTTCTTCTGCTTCTTCTGATTCACCCTCCAGACTTCACCTTCTCCTTCTCCTTCTTCTACTTCTTCTGATTCACCCTCCAGACTTCACCTTCTCCTTCTCCTTCTTCTGCTTCTTCTGATTCACCCTCCAGACTTCACCTTCTCCTTCTTCTTCGTCTACTTCTTCTGGTTCACCCTCCAGACTATACCTTCTCCTTCTCCTTCTTCTACTTCTTCTGATTCACCCTCCAGACTTCATCTTCTCCTTCTCCTTCTTCTGCTTCTTCTGATTCACCCTCCAGACCTCACCTTCTCCTTCTCCTTCTTCTGCTTCTTCTGATTCACCCTCCAGACTTCATCTTCTCCTTCTCCTTCTTCTACTTATTCTGCTTCATCCCCCTGACATCACCTGCTCCTTCTCCTTCTTCTGCTTCTTCTGATTCACCCTCCTAACTTCACCTTCTCCTTCTCCTTCTTCTGCTTCTTCTGATTCACCCTCCTGACTTCACCTTCTCCTTCTCCTTCTTCTGCTTCTTCTGATTCACCCTCCAGACTTCACCTTCTCCTTCTCCTTCTTCTGCTTCTTCTGATTCACCCTCCAGACTTCACCTTCTCCTTCTCCTTCTTCTGCTTCTTCTGATTCACCTTCCAGACTACACCTTCTCCTTCTCCTTCTTCTACTTCTTCTGATTCACCCTCCAGACTTCACCTTCTCCTTCTCCTTCTTCTGTTTCTTCTGATTCACCCTCCAGACTTCACCTTCTCCTTCTCCTTCTTCTGCTTCTTCTTATTCACCCTCCAGACTTCACCTTCTCCTTCTCCTTCTTCTGCTTCTTCTGATTCACCCTCCAGACCTCACCATCTCCTTCTCCTTCTTCTACTTCTTCTGATTCACCCTCCAGACTTCATCTTCTCCTTCTCCTTCTTCTGCTTCTTCTGATTCACCCTCCAGACTTCACCTTCTCCTTCTCCTTCTTCTGCTTCTTCTGATTCACCCTCCAGACTTCACCTTCTCCTTCTCCTTCTTCTACTTCTTCTGATTCACCCTCCAGACTACACCTTCTCCTTCTCCTTCTTCTACTTCTTCTGATTCACCCTCCAGTCTTCACCTTCTCCTTCTCCTTCTTCTGTTTCTTCTGCTTCACCCTCCAGACTTCACCTTCTCCTTCTCTTTCTTCTGCTTCTTCTGATTCACCCTCCAGACTTCACCTTCTCCTTCTTCTGATTCTTCTGATTCACCCTACAGACTTCACCTTCTCCTTCTCCTTCTTCTGCTTCTTCTGATTCACCCTCCTGATTTCACCTTCTCCTTCTCCTTCTTCTACTTCTTCTGATTCACCCTCCTGACTTCACCTTCTCCTTCTCCTTCTTCTGCTTCACCCTCCAGACTTCACCTTCTCCTTCTCCTTCTTCTACTTCTTCTGATTCACCCTCCAGACTTCACCTTCTCCTTCTCCTTCTTCTGCTTCTTCTGATTCACCCTGCAGACTTCACCTTCTCCTTCTCCTTATTCTGCTTCTTCTCATTCACCCTCCAGACTTCACCTTCTCCTTCTCCTTCTTCTGCTTCTTCTGATTCACCCTCCAGACTTCACCTTCTCCTTCTACTTCTTCTGCTTCTTCTGATTCACCCTCCAGACTTCACCTTCTCCTTCTCCTTCCTCTGCTCCTTCTGATTCACCCTCCAGACTTCACCTTCTCCTTCTCCTTCTTCTGCTTCTTCTGATTCACCCTCCAGACTTCACCTTCTCCTTCTCCTTCTTCTACTTCTTCTGATTCACCCTCCAGACTTCACCTTCTCCTTCTCCTTCTTCTGCTTCTTCTGATTCACCCTCCAGACTACACCTTCTCCTTCTCCATCTTCTACTTCTTCTGATTCACCCTCCAGACTTCACCTTCTCCTTCTCCTTCTTCTGCTTCTTCTGATTCACCCTCCAGACTTCACCTTCTCCTTCTCCTTCTTCTACTTCTTCTGATTCACCCTCCAGACTTCACCTTCTCCTTCTCCTTCTTCTACTTCTTCTGATTCACCCTCCAGACTTCATCTTCTCCTTCTCCTTCTTCTACTTCTTCTGCTTCTCCCTCCAGACTTCACCTTCTCCTTCTCCTTCTTCTGCTTATTCTGATTCTCCCTCCAGACTTCACCTTCTCCTTCTCCTTCTTCTGCTTCCCCTGATTCACCCTCCTGACTTCACCTTCTCCTTCTCCTTCTTCTGCTTCTTCTGATTCACCCTCCACACTTCACCTTCTCCTTCTCCTTCTCCTACTTCTTCTGATTCACCCTCCAGACTTCACCTTCTCCTTCTACTTCTTCTGCTTCTTCTGATTCACCCTCCAGACTTCACCTGCTCCTTCTCCTTCTTCTGCTTCTTCTGATTCACCCTCCAGACTTCACCTTCTCCTTCTCCTTCTTCTGCTTCTTCTGATTCACCCTCCAGACTTCACCTTCTCCTTCTTCTGCTTCTTCTGCTTCACCCTCCAGACTTAACCTTCTCCTTCTCCTTCTTCTGCTTCTTCTGCTTCACCCTCCAGACTTCACCTTCTCCTTCTCCTTCTTCTGCTTCTTCTGATTCACCCTCCAGACTTCACCTTCTCCTTCTTCTGCTTCTTCTGATTCACCCTCCAGACTTCACCTTCTCCTTCTCCTTCTTCTGCTTCTTCTGATTCACCCTTCAGACTTCACCTTCTCCTTCTCCTTCTTCTGCTTCTTCTGATTCACCCTCCAGACCTCACCTTCTCCTTCTCCTTCTTCTACTTCTTCTGATTCACCCTCCAGACTTCATCTTCTCCTTCTCCTTCTTCTGCTTCTTCTGATTCAGCCTCCAGACTTCACCTTCTCCTTCTCCTTCTTCTGCTTCTTCTGATTCACCCTCCAGACTTCGCCTTCTCCTTCTCCTTCTTCTACTTCTTCTGATTCACCCTCCAGACTTCACCTTCTCCTTCTCCTTCTTCTACTTCTTCTGATTCACCCTCCAGTCTTCACCTCCTCCTTCTCCTTCTTCTGCTTCTTCTGATTCTCCCTCCAGACTTCACCTTCTCCTTCTCCTTCTTCTGCTTCTCCTGATTCACCCTCCTGACTTCACCTTCTCCTTCTCCTTCTTCTGCTTCTTCTGATTCACCCTCCAGACTTCACCTTCTCCTTCTCCTTCTCCTACTTCTTCTGATTCACCCTCCAGACTTCACCTTCTCCTTCTACTTCTTCTGCTTCTTCTGATTCACCCTCCAGACTTCACCTTCTCCTTCTCCTTCTTCTGCTTCTTCTGATTCACCCTCCAAACTTCACCTTCTCCTTCTCCTTCTTCTGCTTCTTCTGATTCACCCTCCAGACATCACCTTCTCCTTCTCCTTCTTCTGCTTCTTCTGATTCACCCTCCAGACTTCACCTTCTCCTTCTCCTTCTTCTACTTCTTCTGATTCACCCTCCAGACTTCACCTTCTCCTTCTCCTTCTTCTGCTTCTTCTGATTCACCCTCCAGACTTCACCTTCTCCTTCTTCTTCGTCTACTTCTTCTGGTTCACCCTCCAGACTATACCTTCTCCTTCTCCTTCTTCTACTTCTTCTGATTCACCCTCCAGACTTCACCTTCTCCTTCTCCTTCTTCTACTTCTTCTGATTCACCCCCCAGACTTCACCTTCTCCTTCTACTTCTTCTACTTCTTCTGATTCACCCTCCAGACTTCACCTTCTCCTTCTCCTTCTTCTCCTTCTTCTGATTCACCCTCCAGACTTCACCTTCTCCTTCTCCTTCTTCTACTTCTTCTGCTTCTCCCTCCAGACTTCACCTTCTGCTTCTCCTTCTTCTGGTTCTTCTGATTCACCCTCCAGACTTCACCTTCTCCTTCTCCTTCTTCTATTTCTTCTGCTTCTCCCTCCAGACTTCACCTTCTCCTTCTCCTTCTTCTGGTTCTTCTGATTCACCCTCCAGACTTCACCTTCTCCTTCTCCTTCTTCTACTTCTTCTGATTCACCCTCCAGACTTCACCTTCTTCTTCTCCTTCTTCTACTTCTTCTGATTCACCCTGCAGACTTCACCTTCTCCTTCGCCTTCTTCTACTTCTTCTGATTCACCCTCCTGACTTCACCTTCTCCTTCTCCTTCTTCTGCTTCTTCTGCTTCACCCTCCAGACTTCACCTTCTCCTTCTCCTTCTTCTGCTTCTTCTGCTTTACCCTCCAGACTTCACCTTCTCCTTCTCCTTCTTCTGCTTCTTCTGCTTCACCCTCCTGACTTCACCTTCTCCTTCTCCTTCTTCTACTTCTTCTGATTCACCCTCCAGACTTCACCTTCTCCTTCTCCTTCTTCTGCTTCTTCTGATTCACCCTCCAGACTTCACATTCTCCTTCTCGTTCTTCTACTTCTTCTGCTTCTCCCTCCAGACTTCACCTTCTCCTTCTCCTTCTTCTGCTTCTTCTGATTCACCCTCCAGACTTCTCCTTCTCCTTCTCCTTCTTCTACTTCTTCTGATTCACCCTCCAGACTTCACCTTCTCCTTCTCCTTCTTCTACTTCTTCTGATTCTCCCTCCAGACTTCACCTTCTCCTTCTCCTTCTTCTGCTTCTTCTGATTCACCCTCCAGACTTCACCTTCTCCTTCTTCTTATTCTGCTTCTTCTGATTCACCCTCCAGACTTCACCTTCTCCTTCTCCTTCTTCTGCTTCTTCTGATTCACCCTCCAGACTTCACCTTCTCCTTCTCCTTCTTCTGCTTCTTCTGATTCACCCTCCAGACTTCACCTTCTCCTTCTCCTTCTTCTGCTTCTTCTGATTCACCCTCCAGACTTCACCTTCTCTTTCTCCTTCTTCTACTTCTTCTGATTCACCCTCCAGACTTCACCTTCTCCTTCTCCTTCTTCTACTTCTTCTGATTCACCCTCCAGACTTCACATTCTCCTTCTCGTTCTTCTACTTCTTCTGCTTCTCCCTCCAGACTTCACCTTCTCCTTCTCCTTCTTCTGCTTCTTCTGATTCACCCTCCAGACTTCTCCTTCTCCTTCTCCTTCTTCTACTTCTTCTGATTCACCCTCCAGACTTCACCTTCTCCTTCTCCTTCTTCTACTTCTTCTGATACTCCCTCCAGACTTCACCTTCTCCTTCTCCTTCTTCTACTTCTTCTGATTCACCCTCCTGACTTCACCTTCTCCTTCTCCTTCTTCTGCTTCTTCTGCTTCACCCTCCAGACTTCACCTTCTCCTTCTCCTTCTTCTGCTTCTTCTGCTTCACCCTTCACCTTCTCTTTCTCCTTCTTCTACTTCTTCTGATTCACCCTCCAGACTTCACCTTCTCCTTCTCCTTCTTCTACTTCTTCTGATTCACCCTCCAGGCTTCACATTCTCCTTCTCGTTCTTCTACTTCTTCTGCTTCTCCCTCCAGACTTCACCTTCTCCTTCTCCTTCTTCTACTTCTTCTGATTCACCCTCCAGACTTCACCTTCTCCTTCTCCTTCTTCTACTTCTTCTGATTCTCCCTCCAGACTTCACCTTCTCCTTCTCCTTCTTCTACTTCTTCTGATTCACCCTCCTGACTTCACCTTCTCCTTCTCCTTCTTCTGCTTCTTCTGCTTCACCCTCCAGACGTCACCTTCTCCTTCTCCTTCTTCTGCTTCTTCTGCTTCACCCTCCAGACTTCACCTTCTGCTTCTCCTTCTTCTGCTTCTTCTGCTTCACCCTCCTCACTTCACCTTCTCCTTCTCCTTCTTCTACTTCTTCTGATTCACCCTCCAGACTTCACCTTCTCCTTCTCCTTGTTCTGCTTCTTCTGCTTCACCCTCCAGACTTCACCTTCTCCTTCTCCTTCTTCTGCTTCTTCTGCTACGCCCTCCAGACTTCACCTTCTCCTTCTCCTTCTTCTGCTTCTTCTGCTTCACCCTCCAGACTTCACCTTCTCCTTCTCCTTCTTCTGCTTCTTCTGCTTCACCCTCCAGACCTCACCTTCTCCTTCTCCTTCTTCTACTTCTTCTGATTCACCCTCCAGACCTCACCTTCTCCTTCTCCTTCTTCTACTTCTTCTGATTCACCCTCCAGACTTCACCTTCTCCTTCTCCTTCTTCTGCTTCTTCTGATTCACCCTCCAGACTTCGTCTTCTCCTTCTCCTTCTTCACCTTCTTCTGATTTACCCTCCAGACTTCACCTTCTCCTTCTCCTTCTTCTACTTCTTCTGATTCACCCTCCAGTCTTCACCTTCTCCTTCTCCTTCTTCTGCCTCTTCTGATTCACCCTCCAGACTTCACCTTCTCCTTCTCCTTGTTCTGCATCTTCTGATTCACCCTCCAGACTTCACCTTCTCCTTCTCCTTCTTCTGCTTCTTCTGATTCACCCTCCAGACTTCACCTTCTCCTTCTCCTTCTTCTACTTCTTCTGATTCACCCTCCAGACTTCACCTTCTCCTTCTCCTTCTTCTGCTTCTTCTGATTCACCCTCCAGACTTCACCTTCTCCTTCTCCTTCGTCTACTTCTTCTGATGCACCCTCCAGACTACACCTTCTCCTTCTCCATCTTCTACTTCTTCTGATTCACCCTCCAGACTTCACCTTCTCCTTCTCCTTCTTTTGCTTCTTCTGATTCACCCTCCAGACTTCACCTTCTCCTTCTCCTTCTTCTACTTCTTCTGATTCACCCTCCAGACTTCACCTTCTCCTTCTCCTTCTTCTACTTCTTCTGATTCACCCTCCAGACTTCATCTTCTCCTTCTCCTTCTTCTACTTCTTCTGCTTCTCCTTCCAGACTTCACCTTCTCCTTCTCCTTCTTCTGCTTATTCTGATTCTCCCTCCAGACTTCACCTTCTCCTTCTCCTTCTTCTGCTTCTCCTGATTCACCCTCCTGACTTCACCTTCTCCTTCTCCTTCTTCTGCTTCTTCTGATTCACCCTCCAGACTTCACCTTCTCCTTCTCCTTCTCCTACTTCTTCTGATTCACCCTCCAGACTTCACCTTCTCCTTCTACTTCTTCTGCTTCTTCTGATTCACCCTCCAGACTTCACCTTCTCCTTCTCCTTCTTCTGCTTCTTCTGATTCACCCTCCAGACTTCACCTTCTCCTTCTCCTTCTTCTGCTTCTTCTGATTCACCCTCCAGACATCACCTTCTCCTTCTCCTTCTTCTGCTTCTTCTGATTCACCCTCCAGACTTCACCTTCTCCTTCTCCTTCTTCTACTTCTTCTGATTCACCCTCCAGACTTCACCTTCTCCTTCTGCTTCTTCTGCTTCTTCTGATTCACCCTCCAGACTTCACCTTCTCCTTCTTCTTCGTCTACTTCTTCTGGTTCACCCTCCAGACTATACCTTCTCCTTCTCCTTCTTCTACTTCTTCTGATTCACCCTCCAGACTTCACCTTCTCCTTCTCCTTCTTCTGCTTCTCCTGATTCACCCTCCTGACTTCACCTTCTCCTTCTCCTTCTCCTACTTCTTCTGATTCACCCTCCAGACTTCACCTTCTCCTTCTACTTCTTCTGCTTCTTCTGATTCACCCTCCAGACTTCACCTTCTCCTTCTCCTTCTTCTGCTTCTTCTGATTCACCCTCCAGACTTCACCTTCTCCTTCTCCTTCTTCTGCTTCTTCTGATTCACCCTCCAGACATCACCTTCTCCTTCTCCTTCTTCTGCTTCTTCTGATTCACCCTCCAGACTTCACCTTCTCCTTCTCCTTCTTCTACTTCTTCTGATTCACCCTCCAGACTTCACCTTCTCCTTCTCCTTCTTCTGCTTCTTCTGATTCACCCTCCAGACATCACCTTCTCCTTCTCCTTCGTCGACTTCTTCTGATTCACCCTCCAGACTATACCTTCTCCTTCTCCTTCTTCTACTTCTTCTGATTCACCCTCCAGACTTCACCTTCTCCTTCTCCTTCTTCTACTTCTTAAATTCACCCTCCAGACTTCACCTTCTCCTTCTCCTTCTTCTACTTCTTCTGATTCACCCTCCAGACTTCACCTTCTCCTTCTCCTTCTTCTACTTCTTCTGCTTCTCCCTCCAGACTTCACCTTCTCCTTCTCCTTCTTCTACTTCTTCTGATTCACCCTCCAGACTTCACCTTCTCCTTCTCCTTCTTCTACTTCTTCTGATTCACCCTCCAGACTTCACCTTCTCCTTCTCCTTCTTCTGGTTCTTCTGATTCACCCTCCAGACTTCACCTTCTCCTTCTCCTTCTTCTACTTCTTCTGATTCACCCTCCAGACTTCACCTTCTCCTTCTCCTTCTTCTGGTTCTTTTGATTCACCCTCCAGACTTCACCTTCTCCTTCTCCTTCTTCTACTTCTTCTGATTCACCCTCCAGACTTCAGCTTCTCCTTCTCCTTCTTCTACTTCTTCGGATTTACCCTCCAGACTTCACCTTCTCCTTCTCGTTCTTCTACTTCTTCTGATTCACCCTCCTGACTTCACCTTCTCCTTCTCCTTCTTCTGCTTCTTCTGCTTCACCCTCCAGACTTCACCTTCTCCTTCTCCTTCTTCTGCTTCTTCTGCTTCACCCTCCAGACTTCACCTTCTCCTTCTTCTGCTTCTTCTGATTCACCCTCCAGACTTCACCTTCTCCTTCTTCTGCTTCTTCTGATTCTCCCTCCAGACTTCACCTTCTCCTTCTCCTTCTTCTGCTTCTTCTGATTCTCCCTCCAGACTTCACCTTCTCCTTCTCCTTCGTCTGCTTCTCCTGATTCACCCTCCTGACTTCACCTTCTCCTTCTCCTTCTTCTGCTTCTTCTGATTCACCCTCCAGACTTCACCTTCTCCTTCTCCTTCTCCTACTTCTTCTGATTCACCCTCCAGACTTCACCTTCTCCTTCTACTTCTTCTGCTTCTTCTGATTCACCCTCCAGACTTCACCTTCTCCTTCTCCTTCTTCTGCTTCTTCTGATTCACCCTCCAGACTTCACCTTCTCCTTCTCCTTCTTCTGCTTCTTCTGATTCACCCTCCAGACATCACCTTCTCCTTCTCCTTCTTCTGCTTCTTCTGATTCACCCTCCAGACTTCACCTTCTCCTTCTCCTTCTTCTACTTCTTTTGATTCACTCTCCAGACTTCATCTTCTCCTTCTCCTTCTTCTGCTTCTTCTGATTCTCCCTCCAGACTTCACCTTCTCCTTCTCCTTCTTCTGCTTCTCCTGATTCACCCTCCTGACTTCACCTTCTCCTTCTCCTTCTTCTGCTTCTTCTGATTCACCCTCCAGACTTCACCTTCTCCTTCTCCTTCTCCTACTTCTTCTGATTCACCCTCCAGACTTCACCTTCTCCTTCTACTTCTTCTGCTTCTTCTGATTCCCCCTCCAGACTTCACCTTCTCCTTCTCCTTCTTCTGCTTCTTCTGATTCACCCTCCAGACTTCACCTTCTCCTTCTCCTTCTTCTGCTTCTTCTGATTCACCCTCCAGACTTCACCTTCTCCTTCTCCTTCTTCTGCTTCTTCTGATTCACCCTCCAGACTTCACCTTCTCCTTCTCCTTCTTCTACTTCTTCTGATTCACCCTCCAGACTTCACCTTCTCCTTCTCCTTCTTCTGCTTCTTCTGATTCACCCTCCAGACTTCACCTTCTCCTTCTTCTTCGTCTACTTCTTCTGGTTCACCCTCCAGACTATACCTTCTCCTTCTCCTTCTTCTACTTCTTCTGATTCACCCTCCAGACTTCACCTTCTCCTTCTCCTTCTTCTACTTCTTCTGATTCACCCTCCAGACTTCACCTTCTCCTTCTACTTCTTCTACTTCTTCTGATTCACCCTCCAGACTTCACCTTCTCCTTCTCCTTCTTCTCCTTCTTCTGATTCACCCTCCAGACTTCACCTTCTCCTTCTCCTTCTTCTACTTCTTCTGCTTCTCCCTCCAGACTTCACCTTCTGCTTCTCCTTCTTCTGGTTCTTCTGATTCACCCTCCAGACTTCACCTTCTCCTTCTCCTTCTTCTACTTCTTCTGCTTCTCCCTCCAGACTTCACCTTCTCCTTCTCCTTCTTCTGGTTCTTCTGATTCACCCTCCAGACTTCACCTTCTCCTTCTCCTTCTTCTACTTCTTCTGATTCACCCTCCAGACTTCACCTTCTTCTTCTCCTTCTTCTACTTCTTCTGATTCACCCTCCAGACTTCACCTTCTCCTTCGCCTTCTTCTACTTCTTCTGATTCACCCTCCAGACTTCACCTTCTCCTTCTCCTTCTTCTGGTTCTTCTGATTCACCCTCCAGACTTCACCTTCTCCTTCTCCTTCTTCTACTTCTTCTGATTCACCCTCCAGACTTCACCTTCTCCTTCTCCTTCTTCTGCTTCTTCTGCTTCACCCTCCAGACTTCACCTTCTCCTTCTCCTTCTTCTGCTTCTTCTGATTCACCCTCCAGACTTCACCTTCTCCTTCTTCTGCTTCTTCTGATTCTCCCTCCAGACTTCACCTTCTCCTTCTCCTTCTTCTGCTTCTTCTGATTCTCCCTCCAGACTTCACCTTCTCCTTCTCCTTCTTCTGCTTCTCCTGATTCACCCTCCTGACTTCACCTTCTCCTTCTCCTTCTTCTGCTTCTTCTGATTCACCCTCCAGACTTCACCTTCTCCTTCTCCTTCTCCTACTTCTTCTGATTCACCCTCCAGACTTCACCTTCTCCTTCTACTTCTTCTGCTTCTTCTGATTCACCCTCCAGACTTCACCTTCTCCTTCTCCTTCTTCTGCTTCTTCTGATTCACCCTCCAGACTTCACCTTCTCCTTCTCCTTCTTCTGCTTCTTCTGATTCACCCTCCAGACATCACCTTCTCCTTCTCCTTCTTCTGCTTCTTCTGATTCACCCTCCAGACTTCACCTTCTCCTTCTCCTTCTTCTACTTCTTCTGATTCACTCTCCAGACTTCATCTTCTCCTTCTCCTTCTTCTGCTTCTTCTGATTCTCCCTCCAGACTTCACCTTCTCCTTCTCCTTCTTCTGCTTCTCCTGATTCACCCTCCTGACTTCACCTTCTCCTTCTCCTTCTTCTGCTTCTTCTGATTCACCCTCCAGACTTCACCTTCTCCTTCTCCTTCTCCTACTTCTTCTGATTCACCCTCCAGACTTCACCTTCTCCTTCTACTTCTTCTGCTTCTTCTGATTCACCCTCCAGACTTCACCTTCTCCTTCTCCTTCTTCTGCTTCTTCTGATTCACCCTCCAGACTTCACCTTCTCCTTCTCCTTCTTCTGCTTCTTCTGATTCACCCTCCAGACTTCACCTTCTCCTTCTCCTTCTTCTGCTTCTTCTGATTCACCCTCCAGACTTCACCTTCTCCTTCTCCTTCTTCTACTTCTTCTGATTCACCCTCCAGACTTCACCTTCTCCTTCTCCTTCTTCTGCTTCTTCTGATTCACCCTCCAGACTTCACCTTCTCCTTCTTCTTCGTCTACTTCTTCTGGTTCACCCTCCAGACTATACCTTCTCCTTCTCCTTCTTCTACTTCTTCTGATTCACCCTCCAGACTTCACCTTCTCCTTCTCCTTCTTCTACTTCTTCTGATTCACCCTCCAGACTTCACCTTCTCCTTCTACTTCTTCTACTTCTTCTGATTCACCCTCCAGACTTCACCTTCTCCTTCTCCTTCTTCTCCTTCTTCTGATTCACCCTCCAGACTTCACCTTCTCCTTCTCCTTCTTCTACTTCTTCTGCTTCTCCCTCCAGACTTCACCTTCTGCTTCTCCTTCTTCTGGTTCTTCTGATTCACCCTCCAGACTTCACCTTCTCCTTCTCCTTCTTCTACTTCTTCTGCTTCTCCCTCCAGACTTCACCTTCTCCTTCTCCTTCTTCTGGTTCTTCTGATTCACCCTCCAGACTTCACCTTCTCCTTCTCCTTCTTCTACTTCTTCTGCTTCACCCTCCAGACTTCACCTTCTTCTTCTCCTTCTTCTCCTTCTTCTGATTCACCCTCCAGACTTCACCTTCTCCTTCGCCTTCTTCTACGTCTTCTGATTCACCCTCCTGACTTCACCTTCTCCTTCTCCTTCTTCTGCATCTTCTGCTTCACCCTCCAGACTTCACCTTCTCCTTCTCCTTCTTCTGCTTCTTCTGCTTTACCCTCCAGACTTCACCTTCTCCTTCTCCTTCTTCTGCTTCTTCTGCTTCACCCTCCTGACTTCACCTTCTCCTTCTCCTTCTTCTACTTCTTCTGATTCACCCTCCAGACTTCACCTTCTCCTTCTCCTTCTTCTGCTTCTTCTGCTTCGCCCTCCAGACTTTACCTTCTCCTTCTCCTTCTTCTGCTTCTTCTGCTTCACCCTCCAGACTTCACCTTCTCCTTCTCCTTCTTCTGCTTCTTCCGCTTCATCCTCCTGACTTCACCTTCTCCTTCTCCTTCTTCTACTTCTTCTGATTCACCCTCCAGACTTCACCTTCTCCTTCTCCTTCTTCTGCTTCTTCTGCTTCACCCTCCAGACTTCACCTTCTCCTTCTCCTTCTTCTCCTTCTTCTGATTCACCCTCCAGACTTCACCTTCTCCTTCTCCTTCTTCTACTTCTTCTGCTTCTCCCTCCAGACTTCACCTTCTGCTTCTCCTTCTTCTGGTTCTTCTGATTCACCCTCCAGACTTCACCTTCTCCTTCTCCTTCTTCTACTTCTTCTGCTTCTCCCTCCAGACTTCACCTTCTCCTTCTCCTTCTTCTGGTTCTTCTGATTCACCCTCCAGACTTCACCTTCTCCTTCTCCTTCTTCTACTTCTTCTGATTCACCCTCCAGACTTCACCTTCTTCTTCTCCTTCTTCTACTTCTTCTGATTCACCCTCCAGACTTCACCTTCTCCTTCGCCTTCTTCTACTTCTTCTGATTCACCCTCCAGACTTCACCTTCTCCTTCTCCTTCTTCTGGTTCTTCTGATTCACCCTCCAGACTTCACCTTCTCCTTCTCCTTCTTCTACTTCTTCTGATTCACCCTCCAGACTTCACCTTCTCCTTCTCCTTCTTCTGCTTCTTCTGCTTCACCCTCCAGACTTCACCTTCTCCTTCTCCTTCTTCTGCTTCTTCTGATTCACCCTCCAGACTTCACCTTCTCCTTCTTCTGCTTCTTCTGATTCTCCCTCCAGACTTCACCTTCTCCTTCTCCTTCTTCTGCTTCTTCTGATTCTCCCTCCAGACTTCACCTTCTCCTTCTCCTTCTTCTGCTTCTCCTGATTCACCCTCCTGACTTCACCTTCTCCTTCTCCTTCTTCTGCTTCTTCTGATTCCCCCTCCAGACTTCACCTTCTCCTTCTCCTTCTCCTACTTCTTCTGATTCACCCTCCAGACTTCACCTTCTCCTTCTACTTCTTCTGCTTCTTCTGATTCACCCTCCAGACTTCACCTTCTCCTTCTCCTTCTTCTGCTTCTTCTGATTCACCCTCCAGACTTCACCTTCTCCTTCTCCTTCTTCTGCTTCTTCTGATTCACCCTCCAGACATCACCTTCTCCTTCTCCTTCTTCTGCTTCTTCTGATTCACCCTCCAGACTTCACCTTCTCCTTCTCCTTCTTCTACTTCTTCTGATTCACTCTCCAGACTTCATCTTCTCCTTCTCCTTCTTCTGCTTCTTCTGATTCTCCCTCCAGACTTCACCTTCTCCTTCTCCTTCTTCTGCTTCTCCTGATTCACCCTCCTGACTTCACCTTCTCCTTCTCCTTCTTCTGCTTCTTCTGATTCACCCTCCAGACTTCACCTTCTCCTTCTCCTTCTCCTACTTCTTCTGATTCACCCTCCAGACTTCACCTTCTCCTTCTACTTCTTCTGCTTCTTCTGATTCACCCTCCAGACTTCACCTTCTCCTTCTCCTTCTTCTGCTTCTTCTGATTCACCCTCCAGACTTCACCTTCTCCTTCTCCTTCTTCTGCTTCTTCTGATTCACCCTCCAGACTTCACCTTCTCCTTCTCCTTCTTCTGCTTCTTCTGATTCACCCTCCAGACTTCACCTTCTCCTTCTCCTTCTTCTACTTCTTCTGATTCACCCTCCAGACTTCACCTTCTCCTTCTCCTTCTTCTGCTTCTTCTGATTCACCCTCCAGACTTCACCTTCTCCTTCTTCTTCGTCTACTTCTTCTGGTTCACCCTCCAGACTATACCTTCTCCTTCTCCTTCTTCTACTTCTTCTGATTCACCCTCCAGACTTCACCTTCTCCTTCTCCTTCTTCTACTTCTTCTGATTCACCCTCCAGACTTCACCTTCTCCTTCTACTTCTTCTACTTCTTCTGATTCACCCTCCAGACTTCACCTTCTCCTTCTCCTTCTTCTCCTTCTTCTGATTCACCCTCCAGACTTCACCTTCTCCTTCTCCTTCTTCTACTTCTTCTGCTTCTCCCTCCAGACTTCACCTTCTGCTTCTCCTTCTTCTGGTTCTTCTGATTCACCCTCCAGACTTCACCTTCTCCTTCTCCTTCTTCTACTTCTTCTGCTTCTCCCTCCAGACTTCACCTTCTCCTTCTCCTTCTTCTGGTTCTTCTGATTCACCCTCCAGACTTCACCTTCTCCTTCTCCTTCTTCTACTTCTTCTGCTTCACCCTCCAGACTTCACCTTCTTCTTCTCCTTCTTCTCCTTCTTCTGATTCACCCTCCAGACTTCACCTTCTCCTTCGCCTTCTTCTACGTCTTCTGATTCACCCTCCTGACTTCACCTTCTCCTTCTCCTTCTTCTGCATCTTCTGCTTCACCCTCCAGACTTCACCTTCTCCTTCTCCTTCTTCTGCTTCTTCTGCTTTACCCTCCAGACTTCACCTTCTCCTTCTCCTTCTTCTGCTTCTTCTGCTTCACCCTCCTGACTTCACCTTCTCCTTCTCCTTCTTCTACTTCTTCTGATTCACCCTCCAGACTTCACCTTCTCCTTCTCCTTCTTCTGCTTCTTCTGCTTCGCCCTCCAGACTTTACCTTCTCCTTCTCCTTCTTCTGCTTCTTCTGCTTCACCCTCCAGACTTCACCTTCTCCTTCTCCTTCTTCTGCTTCTTCCGCTTCATCCTCCTGACTTCACCTTCTCCTTCTCCTTCTTCTACTTCTTCTGATTCACCCTCCAGACTTCACCTTCTCCTTCTCCTTCTTCTGCTTCTTCTGCTTCACCCTCCAGACTTCACCTTCTCCTGCTCCTTCTTCTGCTCCTTCTGCTGCGCCCTCCAGACTTCACCTTCTCCTTGTCCTTCTTCTGCTTCTTCTGCTTCACCCTCCTGACTTCACCTTCTCCTTCTCCTTCTTCTACTTCTTCTGCTTCACCCCCCTGACTTCACCTTCTCCTTCTCCTTCTTCTGCTTCTTCTGATACACCCTCCTAACTTCACCTTCTCCTTCTCCTTCTTCTGCATCTTCTGATTCACCCTCCTGACTTCACCTTCTCCTTCTCCTTCTTCTGCTTCTTCTGATTCACCCTCCAGACTTAAACTTCTCCTTCTCCTTCTTCTGCTTCTTCTGATTCACCCTCCAGACTTCACCTTCTCCTTCTCCTTCTTCTGCTTCTTCTGATTCACCCTCCAGACCTCACCTTCTCCTTCTCTTTCTTCTACTTCTTCTGATTCACCCTCCAGACTTCATCTTCTCCTTCTCCTTCTTCTGCTTCTTCTGATTCACCCTCCAGCCTTCACCTTCTCCTTCTCCTTCTTCTGCTTCTTCTGATTCACCTCCAGACCTCACCTTCTCCTTCTCCTTCTTCTACTTCTTCTGATTCACCCTCCAGACTTCACCTTCTCCTTCTCTTTCTTCTGCTTCTTCTGATTCACCCTCCAGACTTCACCTTCTCCTTCTCCTTCTTCTGATTCTTCTGTTTCACGCTCCAGACTTCACCTTCTCCTTCTCCTTCTTCTGCTTCTTCTGATTGAACCTCCTGACTACACCTTCTCCTTCTCCTTCTTCTACTTCTTCTGATTCACCCTCCTGACTTCACCTTCTCCTTCTCCTTCTTCTACTTCTTCTGCTTCACCCTCCAGACTTCACCTTCTCCTTCTCCTTCTTCTACTTCTTCTGATTCACCCTCCAGACTTCACCTTCTCCTTCTCCTTCTTCTGCTTCTTCTGATTCACCCTCCAGACTTCACATTCTCCTTCTCCTTATTCTGCTTCTTCTGATTCACCCTCCAGACTTCACCTTCTCCTTCTCCTTCTTCTGCTTCTTCTGATTCACCCTCCAGACTTCACCTTCTCCTTCTCCTTCTTCTGCTTCTTCTGATTCACCCTCCAGACTTCACCTTCTCCTTCTCCTTCTTCTACTTCTTCTGATTCACCCTCCAGACTTCATCTTCTCCTTCTCCTTCTTCTGCTTCTTCTGATGCACCCTCCAGGCTTCACCTTCTCCTTCTCCTTCTTCTGCTTCTTCTGATTCACCCTCCAGACTTCACCTTCTCCTTCTCCTTCTTCTACTTCTTCTGATTCACCCTCCAGACTTCACCTTCTCCTTCTACTTCTTCTACTTCTTCTGATTCACCCTCCAGACTTCACCTTCTCCTTCTCCTTCTTCTGCTTCTTCTGATTCACCCTCCAGACTTCACCTTCTCCTTCTCCTTCTTCTGCTTCTTCTGATTCACCCTCCAGACTTCACCTTCTCCTTCTCCTTCTTCTGCTTCTTCTGATTCACCCTTCAGACTACACCTTCTCCTTCTCCTTCTTCTGCTTCTTCTGATTCACCCTCCAGACCTCACCTTCTCCTTCTCCTTCTTCTGCTTCTTCTGATTCACCCTCCAGACTTCAACTTCTCCTTCTCCTTCTTCTGCTTCTTCTGATTCACCCTCCAGACTTCACCTTCTCCTTCTCCTTCTTCTGCTTCTTCTGATTCACCCTCCAGACCTCACCTTCTCCTTCTCTTTCTTCTACTTCTTCTGATTCACCCTCCAGACTTCATCTTCTCCTTCTCCTTCTTCTGCTTCTTCTGATTCACCCTCCAGCCTTCACCTTCTCCTTCTCCTTCTTCTGCTTCTTCTGATTCACCTCCAGACCTCACCTTCTCCTTCTCCTTCTTCTACTTCTTCTGATTCACCCTCCAGACTTCACCTTCTCCTTCTCTTTCTTCTGCTTCTTCTGATTCACCCTCCAGACTTCACCTTCTCCTTCTCCTTCTTCTGATTCTTCTGTTTCACGCTCCAGACTTCACCTTCTCCTTCTCATTCTTCTGCTTCTTCTGATTCACCCTCCTGACTACACCTTCTCCTTCTCCTTCTTCTACTTCTTCTGATTCACCCTCCTGACTTCACCTTCTCCTTCTCCTTCTTCTACTTCTTCTGCTTCACCCTCCAGACTTCACCTTCTCCTTCTCCTTCTTCTACTTCTTCTGATTCACCCTCCAGACTTCACCTTCTCCTTCACCTTCTTCTGCTTCTTCTGATTCACCCTCCAGACTTCACATTCTCCTTCTCCTTATTCTGCTTCTTCTGATTCTCCCTCCAGACTTCACCTTCTCCTTCTCCTTCTTCTGCTTCTTCTGATTCTCCCTCCAGACTTCACCTTCTCCTTCTCCTTCTTCTGCTTCTTCTGATTCACCCTCCAGGCTTCACCTTCTCCTTCTCCTTCTTCTGCTTCTTCTGATTCACCCTCCAGACTTCACCTTCTCCTTCTCCTTCTTCTACTTCTTCTGATTCACCCTCCAGACTTCACCTTCTCCTTCTACTTCTTCTACTTCTTCTGATTCACCCTCCAGACTTCACCTTCTCCTTCTCCTTCTTCTGCTTCTTCTGATTCACCCTCCAGACTTCACCTTCTCCTTCTCCTTCTTCTGCTTCTTCTGATTCACCCTCCAGACTTCACCTTCTCCTTCTCCTTCTTCTGCTTCTTCTGATTCACCCTTCAGACTACACCTTCTCCTTCTCCTTCTTCTGCTTCTTCTGATTCACCCTCCAGACCTCACCTTCTCCTTCTCCTTCTTCTACTTCTTCTGATTCACCCTCCAGACTTCATCTTCTCTTTCTCCTTCTTCTGCTTCTTCTGATTCACCCTCCAGACTTCACCTTCTCCTTCTCCTTCTTCTGCTTCTTCTGATTCACCCTCCAGACTTCGCCTTCTCCTTCTCCTTCCTCTACTTCTTCTGATTCACCCTCCAGACTTCACCTTCTCCTTCTCCTTCTTCTACTTCTTCTGATTCACCCTCCAGTCTTCACCTTCTCCTTCCACTTCTTCTGCTTCTTCTGATTCACCCTCCAGACTTCACCTTCTCCTTCTCCTTCTTCTGCTTCTCCTGATTCACCCTCCTGACTTCACCTTCTCCTTCTCCTTCTTCTGCTTCTTCTGATTCACCCTCCAGACTTCACCTTCTCCTTCTCCTTCTCCTACTTCTTCTGATTCACCCTCCAGACTTCACCTTCTCCTTCTACTTCTTCTGCTTCTTCTGATTCACCCTCCAGACTTCACCTTCTCCTTCTCCTTCTTCTGCTTCTTCTGATTCACCCTCCAGACTTCACCTTCTCCTTCTCCTTCTTCTGCTTCTTCTGATTCACCCTCCAGACATCACCTTCTCCTTCTCCTTCTTCTGCTTCTTCTGATTCACCCTCCAGACTTCACCTTCTCCTTCTCCTTCTTCTACTTCTTCTGATTCACCCTCCAGACTTCACCTTCTCCTTCTCCTTCTTCTGCTTCTTCTGATTCACCCTCCAGACTTCACCTTCTCCTTCTCCTTCGTCTACTTCTTCTGATTCACCCTCCAGACTATACCTTCTCCTTCTCCTTCTTCTACTTCTTCTGATTCACCCTCCAGACTTCACCTTCTCCTTCTCCTTCTTCTACTTCTTAAATTCACCCTCCAGACTTCACCTTCTCCTTCTACTTCTTCTACTTCTTCTGATTCACCCTCCAGACTTCACCTTCTCCTTCTCCTTCTTCTACTTCTTCTGATTCACCCTCCAGACTTCACCTTCTCCTTCTCCTTCTTCTACTTCTTCTGCTTCTCCCTCCAGACTTCGCCTTCTCCTTCTCCTTCTTCTGGTTCTTCTGATTCACCCTCCAGACTTCACCTTCTCCTTCTCCTTCTTCTAATTCTTCTGCATCTCCCTCCAGACTTCACCTTCTCCTTCTCCTTCTTCTGGTTCTTCTGATTCACCCTCCAGACTTCACCTTCTCCTTCTCCTTCTTCTACTTCTTCTGATTCACCCTCCAGACTTCACCTTCTCCTTCTCCTTCTTCTACTTCTTCTGATTCACCCTCCAGACTTCACCTTCTCCTTCTCCTTCTTCTACTTCTTCTGATTCACCCTCCTGACTTCACCTTCTCCTTCTCCTTCTTCTGCTTCTTCTGCTTCACCCTCCAGACTTCACCTTCTCCTTCTCCTTCTTCTGCTTCTTCTGCTTCACCCTCCAGACTTCACCTTCTCCTTCTCCTTCGTCTGCTTCTTCTGCTTCACCCTCCTGACTTCACCTTCTCCTTCTCCTTCTTCTACTTCTTCTGATTCACCCTCCAGACTTCACCTTCTCCTTCTCCTTCTTCTGCTTCTTCTGCTTCACCCTCCAGACTTCACCTTCTCCTTCTCCTTCTTCTGCTTCTTCCGCTTCACCCTCCTGACTTCACCTTCTCCTTCTCCTTCTTCTACTTCTTCTGATTCACCCTCCAGACTTCACCTTCCCCTTCTCCTTGTTCTGCTTCTTCTGCTTCACCCTCCAGACTTCACCTTCTCCTTCTCCTTCTTCTGCTTCTTCTGCTGCGCCCTCCAGACTTCACCTTCTCCTTCTCCTTCTTCTGCTTCTTCTGCTTCACCCTGCAGACTTCACCTTCTCCTTCTCCTTCTTCTTCTTCTTCTGCTTCACCCTCCAGACTTCACCTTCTCCTTCTCCTTCTTCTGCTTCTTCTGCTGCGCCCTGCAGACTTCACCTTCTCCTTCTCCTTCTTCTGCTTCTTCTGCTTCACCCTCCTGACTTCACCTTCTCCTTCTCCTTCTTCTACTTCTACTGCTTCACCCCCCTGACTTCACCTTCTCCTTCTCCTTCTTCTGCTTCTTCTCATTCACCCTCCTAACTTCACCTTCTCCTTCTCCTTCTTCTGCTTCTTCTGATTCACCCTCCTAACTTCACCTTCTCCTTCTCCTTCTTCTGCTTCTTCTGATTCACCCTCCAGACTTCACCTTCTCCTTCTCCTTCTTCTGCTTCTTCTGATTCACCCTCCAGACTTCACCTTCTCCTTCTCCTTCTTCTGCTTCTTCTGATTCACCATCCAGACCTCACCTTCTCCTTCTCCTTCTTCAACTTCTTCTGATTCACCCTCCAGACTTCATCTTCTCCTTCTCCTTCTTCTGCTTCTTCTGATTCACCCTCCAGATTTCACCTTCTCCTTCTCCTTCCTCTGCCTCTTCTGATTCACCCTCCAGACTTCACCTTCTCCTTCTTCTACTTCTTCTGCTTCACCCTCCAGACTTCATCTTCTCCTTCTCCTTCTTCTCCTTCTTCTGCTTCACCCTCCAGACTTCACCTTCTCCTTCTCCTTCTTCTACTTCTTCTGATTCACCCTCCAGACTTCACCTTCTCCTTCCCCTTCTTCTGCTTCTTCTGATTCACCCTCCAGACTTCACCTTCTCCTTCTCCTTCTTCTGCTTCTTCTGATTCACCCTCCTGAATTCACCTTCTCCTTCTCCTTCTTCTGCTTCTTCTGATTCACCCTCTAGACTTCACCTTCTCCTTCTCCTTCTTCTACTTCTTCTGATTCACCCTCCAGACTTCACCTTCTCCTTCTCCTTCTTCAAATTCTTCTGATTCACCCTCCAGACGTCACCTTCTCCTTCTCCTTATTCTGCTTCTTCTGATTCACCCTCCAGACTTCACCTTCTCCTTCTCCTTCTTCTACTTTTTCTGCTTCTCCCTCCAGACTTCACCTTCTCCTTCTCCTTCTTCTGGTTCTTCTGATTCACCCTCCAGACTTCACCTTCTCCTTCTCCTTCTTCTACTTCTTCTGCTTCTCCCTCCAGACTTCACCTTCTCCTTCTCCTTCTTCTGGTTCTTCTGATTCACCCTCCAGACTTCACCTTCTCCTTCTCCTTCTTCTACTTCTTCTGATTCACCCTCCAGACTTCACCTTCTCCTTCTCCTTCTTCTACTTCTTCTGATTCACCCTCCAGACTTCACCTTCTCCTTCTCCTTCTTCTACTTCTTCTGATTCACCCTCCTGACTTTAGCTTCTCCTTCTCCTTCTTCTGCTTCTTCTGCTTCACCCTCCAGACTTCACCTTCTCCTTCTCCTTCTTCTGCTTCTTCTGCTTCACCCTCCAGACTTCACCTTCTCCTTCTCCTTCTTCTTCTTCTTCTGCTTCGCCCTCCAGACTTCACCTTCTCCTTCTCCTTCTTCTGCTTCTTCTGCTTCACCCTCCAGACTTCACCTTCTCCTTCTCCTTCTTCTGCTTCTTCTGCTTCACCCTCCAGACTTCACCTTCTCCTTCTCCTTCTTCTGCTTCTTCTGCTGCGCCCTCCAGACTTCACCTTCTCCTTCTCCTTCTTCTGCTTCTTCTGCTTCACCCTGCAGACTTCACCTTCTCCTTCTCCTTCTTCTTCTTCTTCTGCTTCGCCCTCCAGTCTTCACCTTCTCCTTCTCCTTCTTCTGCTTCTTCCGCTTCACCCTCCTGACTTCACCTTCTCCTTCTCCTTCTTCTACTTCTTCTGATTCACCCTCCAGACTTCACCTTCCCCTTCTCCTTCTTCTGCTTCTTCTGCTTCACCCTCCAGACTTCACCTTCTCCTTCTCCTTCTTCTGCTTCTTCTGCTGCGCCCTGCAGACTTCACCTTCTCCTTCTCCTTCTTCTGCTTCTTCTGCTTCACCCTCCTGACTTCACCCTCTCCTTCTCCTTCTTCTGCTTCTTCTGATTCACCCTCCTGACTTCACCTTCTCCTTCTCCTTCTTCTGCTTCTTCTGCTTCACCCTCCAGACTTCATCTTCTCCTTCTCCTTCTTCTGCTTCTTCTGCTTCACCCTCCAGACTTCACCTTCTCCTTCTCCTTCTTCTTCTTCTTCTGCTTCGCCCTCCAGACTTCACCTTCTCCTTCTCCTTCTTCTGCTTCTTCTGCTTCACCCTCCAGACTTCACCTTCTCCTTCTCCTTCTTCTGCTTCTTCTGATTCACCCTCCAGATTTCACCTTCTCCTTCTCCTTCCTCTGCCTCTTCTGATTCACCCTCCAGACTTCACCTTCTCCTTCTTCTACTTCTTCTGCTTCAACCTCCAGACTTCATCTTCTCCTTCTCCTTCTTCTCCTTCTTCTGCTTCACCCTCCAGACTTCACCTTCTCCTTCTCCTTCTTCTACTTCTTCTGATTCACCCTCCAGACTTCACCTTCTCCTTCTCCTTCTTCTGCTTCTTCTGATTCACCCTCCAGACTTCACCTTCTCCTTCTCCTTCTTCTGCTTCTTCTGATTCACCCTCCTGAATTCACCTTCTCCTTCTCCTTCTTCTGCTTCTTCTGATTCACCCTCCAGACTTCACCTTCTCCTTCTCCTTCTTCTGCTTCTTCTGATTCACCCTCCTGAATTCACCTTCTCCTTCTCCTTCTTCTGCTTCTTCTGATTCACCCTCCAGACTTCACCTTCTCCTTCTCCTTCTTCTACTTCTTCTGATTCACCCTCCAGACTTCACCTTCTCCTTCTCCTTCTCCAAATTCTTCTGATTCACCCTCCAGACGTCACCTTCTCCTTCTCCTTCTTCTGCTTCTTCTGATTCACCCTCCAGACTTCACCTTCTCCTTCTCCTTCTTCTACTTCTTCTGCTTCTCCCTCCAGACTTCACCTTCTCCTTCTCCTTCTTCTGGTTCTTCTGATTCACCCTCCAGACTTCACCTTCTCCTTCTCCTTCTTCTACTTCTTCTGATTCACCCTCCAGACTTCACCTTCTCCTTCTCCTTCTTCTACTTCTTCTGATTCACCCTCCAGACTTCACCTTCTCCTTCTCCTTCTTCTACTTCTTCTGATTCACCCTCCTGACTTCACCTTCTCCTTCTCCTTCTTCTGCTTCTTCTGCTTCACCCTCCAGACTTCACCTTCTCCTTCTCCTTCTTCTGCTTCTTCTGCTTCACCCTCCAGACTTCACCTTCTCCTTCTCCTTCTTCTTCTTCTTCTGCTTCGCCCTCCAGACTTCACCTTCTCCTTCTCCTTCTTCTGCTTCTTCTGCTTCACCCTCCAGACTTCACCTTCTCCTTCTCCTTCTTCTGCTTCTTCCGCTTCACCCTCCTGACTTCACCTTCTCCTTCTCCTTCTTCTACTTCTTCTGATTCACCCTCCAGACTTCACCTTCCCCTTCTCCTTCTTCTGCTTCTTCTGCTTCACCCTCCAGACTTCACCTTCTCCTTCTCCTTCTTCTGCTTCTTCTGCTGCGCCCTCCAGACTTCACCTTCTCCTTCTCCTTCTTCTGCTTCTTCTGCTTCACCCTGCAGACTTCACCTTCTCCTTCTCCTTCTTCTTCTTCTTCTGCTTCGCCCTCCAGACTTCACCTTCTCCTTCTCCTTCTTCTGCTTCTTCCGCTTCACCCTCCTGACTTCACCTTCTCCTTCTCCTTCTTCTACTTCTTCTGATTCACCCTCCAGACTTCACCTTCCCCTTCTCCTTCTTCTGCTTCTTCTGCTTCACCCTCCAGACTTCAACTTCTCCTTCTCCTTCTTCTGCTTCTTCTGCTGCGCCCTGCAGACTTCACCTTCTCCTTCTCCTTCTTCTGCTTCTTCTGCTTCACCCTCCTGACTTCACCTTCTCCTTCTCCTTCTTCTACTTCTACTGCTTCACCCCCCTGACTTCACCTTCTCCTTCTCCTTCTTCTGCTTCTTCTGATTCACCCTCCTCACTTCACCTTCTCCTTCTCCTTCTTCTGCTTCTTCTGATTCACCCTCCTGACTTCACCTTCTCCTTCTCCTTCTTCTGCTTCTTCTGATTCACCCTCCAGACTTCACCTTCTCCTTCTCCTTCTTCGGCTTCTTCTGATTCACCCTCCAGACTTCACCTTCTCCTTCTCCTTCTTCTGCTTCTTCTGATTCACCCTCCAGATTTCACCTTCTCCTTCTCCTTCCTCTGCCTCTTCTGATTCACCCTCCAGACTTCACCTTCTCCTTCTTCTACTTCTTCTGCTTCACCCTCCAGACTTCATCTTCTCCTTCTCCTTCTTCTCCTTCTTCTGCTTCACCCTCCAGACTTCACCTTCTCCTTCTCCTTCTTCTACTTCTTCTGATTCACCCTCCAGACTTCACCTTCTCCTTCTCCTTCTTCTGCTTCTTCTGATTCACCCTCCAGACTTCACCTTCTCCTTCTCCTTCTTCTGCTTCTTCTGATTCACCCTCCTGAATTCACCTTCTCCTTCTCCTTCTTCTGCTTCTTCTGATTCACGCTCCAGACTTCACCTTCTCCTTCTCCTTCTTCTACTTCTTCTGATTCACCCTCCAGACTTCACCTTCTCCTTCTCCTTCTTCAAATTCTTCTGATTCACCCTCCAGACTTCACCTTCTCCTTCTCCTTCTTCTGGTTCTTCTGATTCACCCTCCAGACTTCACCTTCTCCTTCTCCTTCTTCTACTTCTTCTGCTTCTCCCTCCAGACTTCACCTTCTCCTTCTCCTTCTTCTGGTTCTTCTGATTCACCCTCCAGACTTCACCTTCTCCTTCTCCTTCTTCTACTTCTTCTGATTCACCCTCCAGACTTCACCTTCTCCTTCTCCTTCTTCTACTTCTTCTGATTCACCCTCCAGACTTCACCTTCTCCTTCTCCTTCTTCTACTTCTTCTGATTCACCCTCCTGACTTCACCTTCTCCTTCTCCTTCTTCTGCTTCTTCTGCTTCACCCTCCAGACTTCACCTTCTCCTTCTCCTTCTTCTGCTTCTTCTGCTTCACCCTCCAGACTTCACCTTCTCCTTCTCCTTCTTCTTCTTCTTCTGCTTCGCCCTCCAGACTTCACCTTCTCCTTCTCCTTCTTCTGCTTCTTCCGCTTCACCCTCCTGACTTCACCTTCTCCTTCTCCTTCTTCTACTTCTTCTGATTCACCCTCCAGACTTCCCCTTCCCCTTCTCCTTCTTCTGCTTCTTCTGCTTCACCCTCCAGACTTCACCTTCTCCTTCTCCTTCTTCTGCTTCTTCTGCTGCGCCCTGCAGACTTCACCTTCTCCTTCTCCTTCTTCTGCTTCTTCTGCTTCACCCTCCTGACTTCACCTTCTCCTTCTCCTTCTTCTACTTCTACTGCTTCACCCCCCTGACTTCACCTTCTCCTTCTCCTTCTTCTGCTTCTTCTGATTCACCCTCCTCACTTCACCTTCTCCTTCTCCTTCTTCTGCTTCTTCTGATTCACCCTCCTGACTTCACCTTCTCCTTCTCCTTCTTCTGCTTCTACTGATTCACCCTCCAGACTTCACCTTCTCCTTCTCCTTCTTCTGCTTCTTCTGATTCACCCTCCAGACTTCACCTTCTCCTTCTCCTTCTTCTGCTTCTTCTGATTCACCATCCAGACCTCACCTTCTCCTTCTCCTTCTTCAACTTCTTCTGATTCACCCTCCAGACTTCATCTTCTCCTTCTCCTTCTTCTGCTTCTTCTGATTCACCCTCCAGATTTCACCTTCTCCTTCTCCTTCCTCTGCCTCTTCTGATTCACCCTCCAGACTTCACCTTCTCCTTCTTCTAATTCTTCTGCTTCACCCTCCAGACTTCACCTTCTCCTTCTCTTTCTTCTGCTTCTTCTGATTCACCCTCCAGACTTCACCTTCTCCTTCTGCTTCTTCTGATTCTTCTGATTCACCCTCCAGACTTCACCTTCTCCTTCTCCTTCTTCTGCTTCTTCTGATTCACCCTCCTGACTTCACCTTCTCCTTCTCCTTCTTCTACTTCTTCTGATTCACCCTCCTGACTTCACCTTCTCCTTCTCCTTCTTCTCCTTCTTCTGCTTCACCCTCCTGACTTCTCCTTCTCCTTCTCCTTCTTCTACTTCTTCTGATTCACCCTCCAGACTTCACCTTCTTCTTCTCCTTCTTCTGCTTCTTCTGTTTCACCCTCCAGACTTCACCTTCTCCTTCTCCTTCTTCTGCTTCTTCTGATTCACCATCCTGACTTCACCTTCTCCTTCTCCTTCTTCTGCTTCTTCTGATTCACCCTCCAGACTTCACCTTCTCCTTCTCCTTCTTCTACTTCTTCTGATTCACCCTCGAGACTTCACCTTCTCCTTCTCCTTCTTCTGCTTCTTCTGATTCACCCTCCAGACATCACCTTCTCCTTCTCCTTCTTCTGCTTCTTCTGATTCACCCTCCAGACTTCACCTTCTCCTTCTCCTTCTTCTGCTTCTTCTGATTCACCCTCCAGACTTCACCTTCTCCTTCTTCTCCTTCTTCTACTTCTTCTGATTCACCCTCCAGACTTCACCTTCTCCTTCTCCTTCTTCTGCTTCTTCTGATTCACCCTCCAGACTTCACCTTCTCCTTCTCCTTCGTCTACTTTTTCTGATTCACCCTCCAGACTACACCTTCTCCTTCTCCTTCTTCTACTTCTTCTGATTCACCCTCCAGACTTCACCTTCTCCTTCTCCTTCTTCTGCTTCTTCTGATTCACCCCCCAGACTTCACCTTCTCCTTCTCCTTCTTCTACTTCTTCTGATTCACCCTCCAGACTTCACCTTCTCCTTCTCCTTCTTTTACTTCTTCTGCTTCTCCCTCCAGACGTCACCTTCTCCTTCTCCTTCTTCTGCTTCTTCTGATTCACCCTCCAGACTTCACCTTCTCCTTCTCCTTCTTCTACTTCTTCTGATTCACCCGCCAGACCTCACCTTCTCCTTCTCCTTCTTCAAATTCTTCTGATTCACCCTCCAGACGTCACCTTCTCCTTCTCCTTCTTCTGCTTCTTCTGAATCACCCTCCAGACTTCACCTTCTACTTCTCCTTCTTCTGCTTCTTCTGCTTCACCCTCCAGACTTCACCTTCTCCTTCTCCTTCTTCTGCTTCTTCTGGTTCACCCTCCAGACTTCACCTTCTCCTTCCCCTTCTTCTACTTCTTCTGATTCACCCTCCAGACTTCATCTTCTCCTTCTCCTTCTTCTGCTTCTTCTGATTCACCCTCCAGACTTCACCTTCTCCTTCTCCTTCTTCTGCTTCTTCTGATTCACCCTCCAGACTTCACCTTCTCCTTCTCATTCTTCTGCTTCTTCTGCTTCACCCTCCTGACTTCACCTTCTCCTTCTCCTTCTTCTACTTCTTCTGATTCACCCTCCAGACTTCACCTTCTCCTTCTCCTTCTTCTGCTTCTTCTGCTTCACCCTCCAGACTTCACCTTCTCCTTCTCCTTCTACTGCTTCTTCTGCTTCTCCCTCCAGACCTCACCTTCTCCTTCTCCTTCTTCTGCTTCTTCCGCTTCACCCTCCAGACTTCACCTTCTCCTTCTCCTTCTTCTGGTTCTTCTGATTCACCCTCCAGACTTCACCTTCCCCGTCTCTTTCTTCTACTTCTTCTGATTCACCCTCCAGACTTCACCTTCTCCTTCTCCTTCTTCTGATTCTTCTGATTCACCCTCCAGACTTCACCTTCTCCTTCTCCTTCTTCTGCTTCTTCTGATTCACCCTCCTGACTTCACCTTCTCCTTCTCCTTCTTCTACTTCTTCTGATTCACCCTCCTGACTTCACCTTCTCCTTCTCCTTCTTCTACTTCTTCTGCTTCACCCTCCAGACTTCACCTTCTCCTTCTCCTTCTTCTACTTCTTCTGATTCACCCTCCAGACTTCACCTTCTCCTTCTCCTTCTTCTGCTTCTTCTGATTCACCCTCCAGACTTCACCTTCTCCTTCTCCTTCTTCTGCTTCTTCTGAATCACCCTCCTGACTTCACCTTCTCCTTCTCCTTCTTCTGCTTCTTCTGATTCACCCTCCAGACTTCACCTTCTCCTTCTCCTTCTTCTACTTCTTCTGATTCACCCTCCAGACTTCACCTTCTCCTTCAACTTCTTCTGCTTCTTCTGATTCACTCTCCAGACTTCACCTTCTCCTTCTCCTTCTTCTGCTTCTTCTGATTCACCCTCCAGACTTCACCTTCTCCTTCTCCTTCTTCTGCTTCTTCTGATTCACCCTCCAGACTTCACCTTCTCCTTCTCCTTCTTCTACTTCTTCTGATTCACCCTCCAGAATTCACCTTCTCCTTCTCCTTCGTCTACTTTTTCTGATTCACCCTCCAGACTACACCTTCTCCTTCTCCTTCTTCTACGTCTTCTGATTCACCCTCCAGACTTCACCTTCTCCTTCTCCTTCTTCTGCTTCTTCTGATTCACCCCCCAGACTTCACCTTCTCCTTCTCCTTCTTCTACTTCTTCTGATTCACCCTCCAGACTTCACCTTCTCCTTCTCCTTCTTCTACTTCTTCTGATTCACCCTCCAGACTTCACCTTCTCCTTCTCCTTCTTCTACTTCTTCTGCTTCTCCCTCCAGACTTCACCTTCTCCTTCTCCTTCTTCTGCTTCTTCTGATTCACCCTCCAGACTTCACCTTCTCCTTCTCCTTCTTCTACTTCTTCTGATTCACCCTCCAGACTTCACCTTCTCCTTCTCCTTCTTCAACTTCTTCTGATTCACCCTCCAGACTTCACCTTCTCCTTCTCCTTCTTCTACTTCTTCTGATTCACCCTCCTGACTTCACATTCTACTTCTCCTTCTTCTGCTTCTTCGGCTTCACCCTCCAGACTTCACCTTCTCCTTCTCCTTCTTCTGCTTCTTCTGCTTCTCCCTCCAGACTTCACCTTCTCCTTCTCCTCCTTCTGCTTCTTCTGCTTCACCCTCCTGACTTCACCTTCTCCTTCTCCTTCTTCTACTTCTTCTGATTCACCCTCCAGACTTCACCTTCTCCTTCTCCTTCTTCTGCTTCTTCTGCTTCACCCTCCAGACTTCACCTTCTCCTTATCCTTCTTCTGCTTCTTCTGCTTCGCCCTCCAGACTTCACCTTCTCCTTCTCCTTCTTCTGCTTCTTCTGCTTCACCCTCCAGACTTCACCTTCTCCTTCTCCTTCTTCTGCTTCTTCTTCTTCACCCTCCTGACTTCACCTTCTCCTTCTCCTTCTTCTACTTCTTCTGATTCACCCTCCGGACTTCACCTTCTCCTTCTCCTTCTTCTGCTTCTTCTGCTTCACCCTCCAGACTTCACCTTCTCCTTCTCCTTCTTCTGCTTCTTCTGCTGCGCCCTCCAGACTTCACCTTCTCCTTCTTCTGCTTCTTCTGCTTCACCCTCCTGACTTCACCTTCTCCTTCTCCTTGTTCTACTTCTTCTGCTTCACCCCCCTGACTTCACCTTCTCCTTCTCCTTCTTCTGCTTCTTCTGATTCACCCTCCTAACTTCACCTTCTCCTTCTCCTTCTTCTGCTTCTTCTGATTCACCCTCCTGACTTCACCTTCTCCTTCTCCTTCTTCTGCTTCTTCTGATTCACCCTCCAGACTTCACCTTCTCCTTCTCCTTCTTCTGCTTCTTCTGATTCACCCTCCAGACTTCACTTTCTCCTTCTCCTTCTTCTGCTTCTTCTGATTCACCCTCCAGACCTCACCTTCTCCTTCTCCTTATTCTACTTCTTCTGATTCACCCTCCAGACTTCATCTTCTCCTTCTCCTTCTTCTGCTTCTTCTGATTCACCCTCCAGACTTCACCTTCTCCTTCTTCTTCTTCTGCTTCTTCTGATTCACCCTCCAGACTTCACCTTCTCCTTCTCCTTCTTCTACTTCTTCTGATTCACCCTCCAGACTTCACCTTCTCCTTCTCCTTCTTCTACTTCTTCTGATTCACCCTCCAGTCTTCACCTTCTCCTTCTCCTTCTTCTGCTTCTTCTGCTTCACCCTCCAGACTTCACCTTCTCCTTCTCTTTCTTCTGCTTCTTCTGATTCACCCTCCAGACTTCACCTTCTCCTTCTCCTTCTTCTGATTCTTCTGATTCACCCTCCAGACTTCACCTTCTCCTTCTCCTTCTTCTGCTTCTTCTGTTTCACCCTCCTGACTTCACCTTCTCCTTCTCCTTCTTCTACTTCTTCTGATTCACCCTCCTGACTTCACCTTCTCCTTCTCCTTCTTCTACTTCTTCTGCTTCACCCTCCAGACTTCACCTTCTCCTTCTCCTTCTTCTACTTCTTCTGATTCACCGTCCAGACTTCACCTTCTCCTTCTCCTTCTTCTGCTTCTTCTGATTCACCCTCCAGACTTCACCTTCTCCTTCTCCTTATTCTGCTTCTTCTGATTCACCCTCCAGACTTCTCCTTCTCCTTCTCCTTCTTCTGCTCCTTCTGATTCACCCTCCAGACTTCACCTTCTCCTTCTCCTTCTTCTGCTTCTTCTGATTCACCCTCCAGACTTCACCTTCTCCTTCCCCTTCTTCTACTTCTTCTGATTCACCCTCCAGACTTCATCTTCTCCTTCTCCTTCTTCTGCTTCTTCTGATTCACCCTCCAGACTTCACCTTCTCCTTCTCCTTCTTCTGCTTCTTCTGATTCACCCTCCAGACTTCATCTTCTCCTTCTCCTTCTTCTACTTCTTCTGATTCACGCTCCAGACTTCACCTTCTCCTTCTCCTTCTTCTGCTTCTTCTGATTCACCCTCCAGACTTCACCTTCTCCTTCTTCTACTTCTTCTGATTCACCCTCCAGAATTCACCTTCTCCTTCTCCTTCGTCTACTTTTTCTGATTCTCCCTCCAGACTACACCTTCTCCTTCTCCTTCTTCTACGTCTTCTGATTCACCCTCCAGACTTCACCTTCTCCTTCTCCTTCTTCTGCTTCTTCTGATTCACCCTCCAGACTTCACCTTCTCCTTCTCCTTCTTCTACTTCTTCTGATTCACCCTCCAGACTTCACCTTCTCCTTCTCCTTCTTCTACTTCTTCTGATTCACCCTCCAGATTTCACCTTCTCCTTCTCCTTCTTCAACTTCTTCTGATTCACCCTCCAGACTTCACCTTCTCCTTCTCCTTCTTCTACTTCTTCTGATTCACCCTCCTGACTTCACCTTCTACTTCTCCTTCTTCTGCTTCTTCTGCTTCACCCTCCAGACTTCACCTTCTCCTTCTCCTTCTTCTGCTTCTTCTGCTTCTCCCTCCAGACTTCACCTTCTCCTTCTCCTCCTTCTGCTTCTTCTGCTTCACCCTCCTGACTTCACCTTCTCCTTCTCCTTCTTCTACTTCTTCTGATTCACCCTCCAGACTTCACCTTCTCCTTCTCCTTCTTCTGCTTCTTCTGCTTCACCCTCCAGACTTCACCTTCTCCTTCTCCTTCTTCTGCTTCTTCTGCTTCGCCCTCCAGACTTCACCTTCCCCTTCTCCTTCTTCTGCTTCTTCTGCTTCACCCTCCAGACTTCACCTTCTCCTTCTCCTTTTTCTGCTTCTTCTGCTTCACCCTCCTGACCTCACCTTCTCCTTCTCCTTCTTCTACTTCTTCTGATTCACCCTCCAGACTTCACCTTCTCCTTCTCCTTCTTCTGCTTCTTCTGCTTCACCCTCCAGACTTCGCCTTCTCCTTCTCCTTCTTCTGCTTCTTCTGCTGCGCCCTCCAGACTTCACCTTCTCCTTCTCCTTCTTCTGCTTCTTCTGCTTCACCCTCCTGACTTCATCTTCTCCTTCTCCTTCTTCTACTTCTTCTGCTTCACCCCCCTGACTTCACCTTCTCCTTCTCCTTCTTCTGCTTCTTCTGATTCACCCTCCTAACTTCACCTTCTCCTTCTCCTTCTTCTGCTTCTTCTGATTCACCCTCCTGACTTCAACTTCTCCTTCTCCTTCTTCTGCTTCTTCTGATTCACCCTCCAGACTTCACCTTCTCCTTCTCCTTCTTCTGCTTCTTCTGATTCACCCTCCAGACTTCACTTTCTCCTTCTCCTTCTTCTGCTTCTTCTGATTCACCCTCCAGACCTCACCTTCTCCTTCTCCTTATTCTACTTCTGCTGATTCACCCTCCAGACTTCATCTTCTCCTTCTCCTTCTTCTGCTTCTTCTGATTCACCCTCCAGACTTCACCTTCTCCTTCTTCTTCTTCTGCTTCTTCTGATTCACCCTCCAGACTTCACCTTCTCCTTCTCCTTCTTCTACTTCTTCTGATTCACCCTCCAGACTTCACCTTCTCCTTCTCCTTCTTCTACTTCTTCTGATTCACCCTCCAGTCTTCACCTTCTCCTTCTCCTTCTTCTGCTTCTTCTGCTTCACCCTCCAGACTTCACCTTCTCCTTCTCTTTCTTCTGCTTCTTCTGATTCACCCTCCAGACTTCACCTTCTCCTTCTCCTTCTTCTGATTCTTCTGATTCACCCTCCAGACTTCACCTTCTCCTTCTCCTTCTTCTGCTTCTTCTGATTCACCCTCCTGACTTCACCTTCTCCTTCTCCTTCTTCTACTTCTTCTGATTCACCCTCCTGACTTCACCTTCTCCTTCTCCTTCTTCTACTTCTTCTGCTTCACCCTCCAGACTTCACCTTCTCCTTCTCCTTCTTCTACTTCTTCTGATTCACCGTCCAGACTTCACCTTCTCCTTCTCCTTCTTCTGCTTCTTCTGATTCACCCTCCAGACTTCACCTTCTCCTTCTCCTTATTCTGCTTCTTCTGATTCACCCTCCAGACTTCTCCTTCTCCTTCTCCTTCTTCTGCTCCTTCTGATTCACCCTCCAGACTTCACCTTCTCCTTCTCCTTCTTCTGCTTCTTCTGATTCACCCTCCAGACTTCACCTTCTCCTTCACCTTCTTCTACTTCTTCTGATTCACCCTCCAGACTTCATCTTCTCCTTCTCCTTCTTCTGCTTCTTCTGATTCACCCTCCAGACTTCACCTTCTCCTTCTCCTTCTTCTGCTTCTTCTGATTCACCCTCCAGATTTCATCTTCTCCTTCTCCTTCTTCTACTTCTTCTGATTCACCCTCCAGACTTCACCTTCTCCTTCTCCTTCTTCTACTTCTTCCGATTCACCCTCCAGACTTCACCTTCTCCTTCTCCTTCTTCTGCTTCTTCTGATTCACCCTCCAGACTTCACCTTCTCCTTCTCCTTCTTCTGCTTCTTCTGATTCACCCTTCAGACTTCACCTTCTCCTTCTCCTTCTTCTGCTTCATCCGATTCACCCTCCAGACCTCACCTTCTCCTTCTCCTTCTTCTACTTCTGATTCACCCTCCAGACTTCATCTTCTCCTTATCCTTCTTCTACTTCTTCTGATTCACCCTCCAGACTTCACCTTCTCCTTCTCCTTCTTCTGCTTCTTCTGATTCGCCCTCCAGTCTTTGCCTTCTCCTTCTCCTTCTTCTCCTTCTTCTGATTCACACTCCAGACTTCACCTTCCCCTTCTCCTTCTTCTGCTTCTTCTGATTCACCCTCCTGACTTCACCTTCTCCTTCTCCTTCTTCTGCTTCTTCTGATTCACCCTCCAGACTTCACCTTCTCCTTCTCCTTCTTCTGCTTCTTCTGATTCACCCTCCAGACTTCACCTTCTCCTTCTACTTCTTCTGCTTCTTCTGATTCACCCTCCAGACTTCACCTTCTCCTTCTCCTTCATCTGCTTCTTCTGATTCACCCTCCAGTCGTCACCTTCTCCTTCTCCTTCTGCTTCTTCTGATTCACCCTCCAGACTTCACCTTCTCCTTCTCCTTCTTCTGCTTCTTCTGATTCACCCTCCAGACTTCACCTTCTCCTTCTCCTTCTACTCCTTCTGATTCACCCTCCAGACTTCACCTTCTCCTTCTCCTTCTTCAACTTCTTCTGATTCACCCTCCAGACTTCACCTTCTCCTTCTCCTTCTTCTACTTCTTCTGATTCACCCTCCTGACTTCACCTTCTACTTCTCCTTCTTCTGCTTCTTCTGCTTCACCCTCCAGACTTCACCTTCTCCTTCTCCTTCTTCTGCTTCTTCTGCTTCTCCCTCCAGACTTCACCTTCTCCTTCTCCTGCTTCTGCTTCTTCTGCTTCACCCTCCTGACTTCACCTTCTCCTTCTCCTTCTTCTACTTCTTCTGATTCACCCTCCAGACTTCACCTTCTCCTTCTCCTTCTTCTGCTTCTTATGCTTCACCCTCCAGACTTCACCTTCTCCTTCTCCTTCTTCTGCTTCTTCTGCTTCGCCCTCCAGACTTCACCTTCTCCTTCTCCTTCTTCTGCTTCTTCTGCTTCACCCTCCAGACTTCACCTTCTCCTTCTCCTTCTTCTGCTTCTTCTGCTTCACCCTCCTGACCTCACCTTCTCCTTCTCCTTCTTCTACTTCTTCTGATTCACCCTCCAGACTTCACCTTCTCCTTCTCCTTCTTCTGCTTCTTCTGCTTCACCCTCCAGACTTCGCCTTCTCCTTCTCCTTCTTCTGCTTCTTCTGCTGCGCCCTCCAGACTTCACCTTCTCCTTCTCCTTCTTCTGCTTCTTCTGCTTCACCCTCCTGACTTCACCTTCTCCTTCTCCTTCTTCTACTTCTTCTGCTTCACCCCCCTGACTTCACCTTGTCCTTCTCCTTCTTCTGCTTCTTCTGATTCACCCTCCTAACTTCACCTTCTCCTTCTCCTTCTTCTGCTTCTTCTGATTCACCCTCCTGACTTCACCTTCTCCTTCTCCTTCTTCTGCTTCTTCTGATTCACCCTCCAGACTTCACCTTCTCCTTCTCCTTCTTCTGCTTCTTCTGATTCACCCTCCAGACTTCACTTTCTCCTTCTCCTTCTTCTGCTTCTTCTGATTCACCCTCCAGACCTCACCTTCTCCTTCTCCTTATTCTACTTCTGCTGATTCACCCTCCAGACTTCATCTTCTCCTTCTCCTTCTTCTGCTTCTTCTGATTCACCCTCCAGACTTCACCTTCTCCTTCTTCTTCTTCTGCTTCTTCTGATTCACCCTCCAGACTTCACCTTCTCCTTCTCCTTCTTCTACTTCTTCTGATTCACCCTCCAGACTTCACCTTCTCCTTCTCCTTCTTCTACTTCTTCTGATTCACCCTCCAGTCTTCACCTTCTCCTTCTCCTTCTTCTGCTTCTTCTGCTTCACCCTCCAGACTTCACCTTCTCCTTCTCTTTCTTCTGCTTCTTCTGATTCACCCTCCAGACTTCACCTTCTCCTTCTCCTTCTTCTGATTCTTCTGATTCACCCTCCAGACTTCACCTTCTCCTTCTCCTTCTTCTGCTTCTTCTGATTCACCCTCCTGACTTCGCCTTCTCCTTCTCCTTCTTCTACTTCTTCTGATTCACCCTCCTGACTTCACCTTCTCCTTCTCCTTCTTCTACTTCTTCTGCTTCACCCTCCAGACTTCACCTTCTCCTTCTCCTTCTTCTACTTCTTCTGATTCACCGTCCAGACTTCACCTTCTCCTTCTCCTTCTTCTGCTTCTTCTCATTCACCCTCCAGACTTCACCTTCTCCTTCTCCTTATTCTGCTTCTTCTGATTCACCCTCCAGACTTCTCCTTCTCCTTCTCCTTCTTCTGCTTCTTCTGATTCACCCTCCGGACTTCACCTTCTCCTTCCCCTTCTTCTACTTCTTCTGATTCACCCTCCAGACTTCATCTTCTCCTTCTCCTTCTTCTGCTTCTTCTGATTCACCCTCCAGACTTCACCTTCTCCTTCTCCTTCTTCTGCTTCTTCTGATTCACCCTCCAGACTCATCTTCTCCTTCTCCTTCTTCTACTTCTTCTGATTCACCCTCCAGACTTCACCTTCTCCTTCTCCTTCTTCTACTTCTTCCGATTCACCCTCCAGACTTCACCTTCTCCTTCTCCTTCTTCTGCTTCTTCTGATTCACCCTCCAGACTTCACCTTCTCCTTCTCCTTCTTCTGCTTCTTCTGATTCACCCTTCAGACTTCACCTTCTCCTTCTCCTTCTTCTGCTTCATCTGATTCACCCTCCAGACCTCACCTTCTCCTTCTCCTTCTTCTACTTCTGATTCACCCTCCAGACTTCATCTTCTACTTCTCCTTCTTCTGCTTCTTCTGATTCACCCTCCAGACTTCACCTTCTCCTTCTCCTTCTTCTGCTTCTTCTGATTCACCCTCCAGTCTTTGCCTTCTCCTTCTCCTTCTTCTCCTTCTTCTGATTCACACTCCAGACTTCCCCTTCTCCTTCTCCTTCTTCTGCTTCTTCTGATTCATTCTCCTGACTTCACCTTCTCCTTCTTCTGCTTCTTCTGATTCACCCTCCAGACTTCACCTTCCCCTTCTCCTTCTTCTGCTTCTTCTGATTCACCCTCCAGACTTCACCTTCTCCTTCTACTTCTTCTGCTTCTTCTGATTCACCCTCCAGACTTCACCTTCTCCTTCTCCTTCATCTGCTTCTTCTGATTCACCCTCAAGTCGTCACCTTCTCCTTCTCCTTCTGCTTCTTCTGATTCACCCTCCAGACTTCACCTTCTCCTTCTCCTTCTTCTGCTTCTTCTGATTCACCCTCCAGACTTCACCTTCTCCTTCTCCTTCTACTTCTTCTGATTCACCCTCCAGACTTCACCTTCTCCTTCTCCTTCATCTGCTTCTTCTGATTCACCCTCCAGACTTCACCTTCTCCTTCTCCTTCGTCTACTTCTTCTGATTCACCCTCCAGACTACACCTTCTCCTTCTCCTTCTTCTACTTCTTCTGATTCACCCTCCAGACTTCACCTTCTCCTTCTCCTTCTTCTGCTTCTTCTGATTCACCCTTCAGACTTCACCTTCTCCTTCTCCTTCTTCTGCTTCTTCTGATTCACCCTCCAGACCTCACCTTCTCCTTCTCCTTCTTCTACTTCTTCTGATTCTCCCTCCAGACTTCATCTTCTCCTTCTCCTTCTTCTGCTTCTTCTGATTCACCCTCCAGACTTCACCTTCTCCTTCTCCTTCTTCTGCTTCTTCTGATTCACCCTCCAGACTTCACCTTCTCCTTCTCCTTCTTCTGCTTCTTCTGATTCGCCCTCCAGTCTTTGCCTTCTCCTTCTCCTTCTTCTCCTTCTTCTGATTCACACTCCAGACTTCACCTTCCCCTTCTCCTTCTTCTGCTTCTTCTGATTCACCCTCCTGACTTCACCTTCTCCTTCTCCTTCTTCTGCTTCTTCTGATTCACCCTCCAGACTTCACCTTCTCCTTCTCCTTCTTCTGCTTCTTCTGATTCACCCTCCAGACTTCACCTTCTCCTTCTACTTCTTCTGCTTCTTCTGATTCACCCTCCAGACTTCACCTTCTCCTTCTCCTTCATCTGCTTCTTCTGATTCACCCTCCAGTCGTCACCTTCTCCTTCTCCTTCTGCTTCTTCTGATTCACCCTCCAGACTTCACCTTCTCCTTCTCCTTCTTCTGCTTCTTCTGATTCACCCTCCAGACTTCACCTTCTCCTTCTCCTTCTACTCCTTCTGATTCACCCTCCAGACTTCACCTTCTCCTTCTCCTTCTTCAACTTCTTCTGATTCACCCTCCAGACTTCACCTTCTCCTTCTCCTTCTTCTACTTCTTCTGATTCACCCTCCTGACTTCACCTTTTACTTCTCCTTCTTCTGCTTCTTCTGCTTCACCCTCCAGACTTCACCTTCTCCTTCTCCTTCTTCTGCTTCTTCTGCTTCTCCCTCCAGACTTCACCTTCTCCTTCTCCTCCTTCTGCTTCTTCTGCTTCACCCTCCTGACTTCACCTTCTCCTTCTCCTTCTTCTACTTCTTCTGATTCACCCTCCAGACTTCACCTTCTCCTTCTCCTTCTTCTGCTTCTTCTGCTTCACCCTCCAGACTTCACCTTCTCCTTCTCCTTCTTCTGCTTCTTCTGCTTCGCCCTCCAGACTTCACCTTCTCCTTCTCCTTCTTCTGCTTCTTCTGCTTCACCCTCCAGACTTCACCTTCTCCTTCTCCTTCTTCTGCTTCTTCTGCTTCACCCTCCTGACCTCACCTTCTCCTTCTCCTTCTTCTACTTCTTCTGATTCACCCTCCAGACTTCACCTTCTCCTTCTCCTTCTTCTGCTTCTTCTGCTTCACCCTCCAGACTTCGCCTTCTCCTTCTCCTTCTTCTGCTTCTTCTGCTGCGCCCTCCAGACTTTACCTTCTCCTTCTCCTTCTTCTGCTTCTTCTGCTTCACCCTCCTGACTTCACCTTCTCCTTCTCCTTCTTCTACTTCTTCTGCTTCACCCCCCTGACTTCACCTTGTCCTTCTCCTTCTTCTGCTTCTTCTGATTCACCCTCCTAACTTCACCTTCTCCTTCTCCTTCTTCTGCTTCTTCTGATTCACCCTCCTGACTTCACCTTCTCCTTCTCCTTCTTCTGCTTCTTCTGATTCACCCTCCAGACTTCACCTTCTCCTTCTCCTTCTTCTGCTTCTTCTGATTCACCCTCCAGACTTCACTTTCTCCTTCTCCTTCTTCTGCTTCTTCTGATTCACCCTCCAGACCTCACCTTCTCCTTCTCCTTATTCTACTTCTGCTGATTCACCCTCCAGACTTCATCTTCTCCTTCTCCTTCTTCTGCTTCTTCTGATTCACCCTCCAGACTTCACCTTCTCCTTCTTCTTCTTCTGCTTCTTCTGATTCACCCTCCAGACTTCACCTTCTCCTTCTCCTTCTTCTACTTCTTCTGATTCACCCTCCAGACTTCACCTTCTCCTTCTCCTTCTTCTACTTCTTCTGATTCACCCTCCAGTCTTCACCTTCTCCTTCTCCTTCTTCTGCTTCTTCTGCTTCACCCTCCAGACTTCACCTTCTCCTTCTCTTTCTTCTGCTTCTTCTGATTCACCCTCCAGACTTCACCTTCTCCTTCTCCTTCTTCTGATTCTTCTGATTCACCCTCCAGACTTCACCTTCTCCTTCTCCTTCTTCTGCTTCTTCTGATTCACCCTCCTGACTTCACCTTCTCCTTCTCCTTCTTCTACTTCTTCTGATTCACCCTCCTGACTTCACCTTCTCCTTCTCCTTCTTCTACTTCTTCTGCTTCACCCTCCAGACTTCACCTTCTCCTTCTCCTTCTTCTACTTCTTCTGATTCACCGTCCAGACTTCACCTTCTCCTTCTCCTTCTTCTGCTTCTTCTGATTCACCCTCCAGACTTCACCTTCTCCTTCTCCTTATTCTGCTTCTTCTGATTCACCCTCCAGACTTCTCCTTCTCCTTCTCCTTCTTCTGCTTCTTCTGATTCACCCTCCAGACTTCACCTTCTCCTTCCCCTTCTTCTACTTCTTCTGATTCACCCTCCAGACTTCATCTTCTCCTTCTCCTTCTTCTGCTTCTTCTGATTCACCCTCCAGACTTCACCTTCTCCTTCTCCTTCTTCTGCTTCTTCTGATTCACCCTCCAGACTCCATCTTCTCCTTCTCCTTCTTCTACTTCTTCTGATTCACCCTCCAGACTTCACCTTCTCCTTCTCCTTCTTCTACTTCTTCCGATTCACCCTCCAGACTTCACCTTCTCCTTCTCCTTCTTCTGCTTCTTCTGATTCACCCTCCAGACTTCACCTTCTCCTTCTCCTTCTTCTGCTTCTTCTGATTCACCCTTCAGACTTCACCTTCTCCTTCTCCTTCTTCTGCTTCATCTGATTCACCCTCCAGACCTCACCTTCTCCTTCTCCTTCTTCTATTTCTGATTCACCCTCCAGACTTCATCTTCTACTTCTCCTTCTTCTGCTTCTTCTGATTCACCCTCCAGACTTCACCTTCTCCTTCTCCTTCTTCTGCTTCTTCTGATTCACCCTCCAGTCTTTGCCTTCTCCTTCTCCTTCTTCTCCTTCTTCTGATTCACACTCCAGACTTCCCCTTCTCCTTCTCCTTCTTCTGCTTCTTCTGATTCATTCTCCTGACTTCACCTTCTCCTTCTTCTGCTTCTTCTGATTCACCCTCCAGACTTCACCTTCCCCTTCTCCTTCTTCTGCTTCTTCTGATTCACCCTCCAGACTTCACCTTCTCCTTCTACTTCTTCTGCTTCTTCTGATTCACCCTCCAGACTTCACCTTCTCCTTCTCCTTCTTCTGCTTCTTCTGCTTCACCCTCCAGACTTCACCTTCTCCTTCTACTTCTTCTACTTCTTCTGATTCACCCTCCAGACTTCACCTTCCCCTTCTCCTTCTTCTGCTTCTTCTGCTTCACCCTCCAGACTTCACCTTCTCCTTCTCCTTCTTCTGCTTCTTCTGCTGCGCCCTCCAGACTTCACCTTCTCCTTCTCCTTCTTCTGCTTCTTCTGCTTCACCCTGCAGACTTCACCTTCTCCTTCTCCTTCTTCTTCTTCTTCTGCTTCGCCCTCCAGACTTCACCTTCTCCTTCTCCTTCTTCTGCTTCTTCTGCTTCACCCTCCAGACTTCACCTTCTCCTTCTCCTTTTTCTGCTTCTCCTGATTCACCCTCCTGACTTCACCTTCTCCTTCTCCTTCTTCTGCTTCTTCTGATTCACCCTCCAGACTTCACCTTCTCCTTCTCCTTCTCCTACTTCTTCTGATTCACCCTCCAGACTTCACCTTCCCCTTCTCCTTCTTCTGCTTCTTCTGATTCACTCTCCAGATTTCACCTTCTCCTTCTCCTTCTTCTTCTTCTTCTGCTTCGCCCTCCAGACTTCACCTTCTCCTTCTCCTTCTTCTGCTTCTTCTGATTCACCCTCCAGACTTCACCTTCTCCTTCTCCTTCTTCTGCTTCTCCTGATTCACCCTCCTGACTTCACCTTCTCCTTCTCCTTCTTCTGCTTCTTCTGATTCACCCTCCAGACTTCACCTTCTCCTTCTCCTTCTCCTACTTCTTCTGATTCACCCTCCAGACTTCACCTTCTCCTTCTACTTCTTCTGCTTCTTCTGATTCACCCTCCAGACTTCACCTTCTCCTTCTCCTTCTTCTGCTTCTTCTGATTCACCCTCCAGACTTCACCTTCTCCTTCTCCTTCTTCTGCTTCTTCTGCTGCGCCCTGCAGACTTCACCTTCTCCTTCTCCTTCTTCTGCTTCTTCTGCTTCACCCTCCTGACTTCACCTTCTCCTTCTCCTTCTTCTACTTCTACTGCTTCACCCCCCTGACTTCACCTTCTCCTTCTCCTTCTTCTGCTTCTTCTGATTCACCCTCCTAACTTCACCTTCTCCTTCTCCTTCTTCTGCTTCTTCTGATTCACCCTCCTGACTTCACCTTCTCCTTCTCCTTCTTCTTCTTCTTCTGATTCACCCTCCAGACTTCACCTTCTCCTTCTCCTTCTTCTGCTTCTTCTGATTCACCATCCAGACCTCACCTTCTCCTTCTCCTTCTTCAACTTCTTCTGATTCACCCTCCAGACTTCATCTTCTCCTTCTCCTTCTTCTGCTTCTTCTGATTCACCCTCCAGATTTCACCTTCTCCTTCTCCTTCCTCTGCCTCTTCTGATTCACCCTCCAGACTTCACCTTCTCCTTCTTCTACTTCTTCTGCTTCACCCTCCAGACTTCACCTTCTCCTTCTCTTTCTTCTGCTTCTTCTGATTCACCCTCCAGACTTCACCTTCTCCTTCTCCTTCTTCTGCTTCTTCTGATTCACCCTCCAGACTTCACCTTCCCCTTCTCCTTCTTCTGCTTCTTCTGATTCACTCTCCAGATTTCACCTTCTCCTTCTCCTTCTTCTTCTTCTTCTGCTTCGCCCTCCAGACTTCACCTTCTCCTTCTCCTTCTTCTGCTTCTTCTGATTCACCCTCCAGACTTCACCTTCTCCTTCTCCTTCTTCTGCTTCTCCTGATTCACCCTCCTGACTTCACCTTCTCCTTCTCCTTCTTCTGCTTCTTCTGATTCACCCTCCAGACTTCACCTTCTCCTTCTCCTTCTCCTACTTCTTCTGATTCACCCTCCAGACTTCACCTTCTCCTTCTACTTCTTCTGCTTCTTCTGATTCACCCTCCAGACTTCACCTTCTCCTTCTCCTTCTTCTGCTTCTTCTGATTCACCCTCCAGACTTCACCTTCTCCTTCTCCTTCTTCTGCTTCTTCTGCTGCGCCCTGCAGACTTCACCTTCTCCTTCTCCTTCTTCTGCTTCTTCTGCTTCACCCTCCTGACTTCACCTTCTCCTTCTCCTTCTTCTACTTCTACTGCTTCACCCCCCTGACTTCACCTTCTCCTTCTCCTTCTTCTGCTTCTTCTGATTCACCCTCCTAACTTCACCTTCTCCTTCTCCTTCTTCTGCTTCTTCTGATTCACCCTCCTGACTTCACCTTCTCCTTCTCCTTCTTCTTCTTCTTCTGATTCACCCTCCAGACTTCACCTTCTCCTTCTCCTTCTTCTGCTTCTTCTGATTCACCATCCAGACCTCACCTTCTCCTTCTCCTTCTTCAACTTCTTCTGATTCACCCTCCAGACTTCATCTTCTCCTTCTCCTTCTTCTGCTTCTTCTGATTCACCCTCCAGATTTCACCTTCTCCTTCTCCTTCCTCTGCCTCTTCTGATTCACCCTCCAGACTTCACCTTCTCCTTCTTCTACTTCTTCTGCTTCACCCTCCAGACTTCACCTTCTCCTTCTCTTTCTTCTGCTTCTTCTGATTCACCCTCCAGACTTCACCTTCTCCTTCTCCTTCTTCTGCTTCTTCTGATTCACCCTCCAGACTTCACCTTCTCCTTCTCCTTCTTCTGCTTCTTCTGATTCACCCTCCTGACTTCACCTTCTCCTTCTCCTTCTTCTACTTCTTCTGATTCACCCTCCTGACTTCACCTTCTCCTTCTCCTTCTTCTCCTACTTCTGCTTCACCCTCCAGACTTCACCTTCTCCTTCTCCTTCTTCTACTTCTTCTGATTCACCCTCCAGACTTCACCTTCTCCTTCTCCTTCTTGTGCTTCTTCTGATTCACCCTCCAGATTTCACCTTCTCCTTCTCCTTCTTCTGCTTCTTCTGATTCACCCTCCTGACTTCACCTTCTCCTTCTCCTTCTTCTGCTTCTTCTGATTCACCCTCCAGACTTCACCTTCTCCTTCTCCTTCTTCTACTTCTTCTGATTCACCCTCCAGACTTCACCTTCTCCTTCTCCTTCTTCTGCTTCTTCTGATTCACCCTCCAGACTTCACCTTCTCCTTCTCCTTCTTCTGCTTCTTCTGATTCACCCTGCAGACTTCACCTTCTCCTTCTCCTTCTTCTGCTTCTTCTGATTCACCCTCCAGACTTCACCTTCTCCTTTTCCTTTTTCTGCTTCTTCTTATTCACCCTCCAGACTTCACCTTCTCCTTCTCCTTCGTCTACTTTTTCTGATTCACCCTCCAGACTACACCTTCTCCTTCTCCTTCTTCTACTTCTTCTGATTCACCCTCCAGACTTCACCTTCTCCTTCTCCTTCTTCTGCTTCTTCTGATTCAACCCCCAGACTTCACCTTCTCCTTCTCCTTCTTCTACTTCTTCTGATTCACCCTCCAGACTTCACCTTCTCCTTCTCCTTCTTCTACTTCTTCTGATTCACCCTCCAGACTTCACCTTCTCCTTCTCCTTCTTTTACTTCTTCTGCTTCTCCCTCCAGACATCAACTTCTCCTTCTCCTTCTTCTGCTTCTTCTGATTCACCCTCCAGACTTCACCTTCTCCTTCTCCTTCTTCTACTTCTTCTGATTCACCCTCCAGACTTCACCTTCTCCTTCTCCTTCTTCAACTTCTTCTGATTCACCCTCCAGACGTCACCTTCTCCTTCTCCTTCTTCTGCTTCTTCTGAATCACCATCCAGACTTCACCTTCTCCTTCTCCTTCTTCTGCTTCTTCTGCTTCGCCCACCAGACTTCACCTTCTCCTTCTCCTTCTTCTGCTTCTTCTGCTTCACCCTCCTGACTTCACCTTCTCCTTCTCCTTCTTCTACTTCTTCTGATTCACCCTCCAGACTTCACCTTCTCCTTCTCCTTCTTCTGCTTCTTCTGCTTCACCCTCCAGACCTCACCTTCTCCTTCTCCTTCTTCTTCTTCTTCTTCTGCTTCGCCCTCCAGACTTCACCTTCTCCTTCTCCTTCTTCTGCTTCTTCTGCTTCACCCTCCAGACTTCACCTTCTCCTTCTACTTCTTCTACTTCTTCTGATTCACCCTCCAGACTTCACCTTCCCCTTCTCCTTCTTCTGCTTCTTCTGCTTCACCCTCCAGACTTCACCTTCTCCTTCTCCTTCTTCTGCTTCTTCTGCTGCGCCCTCCAGACTTCACCTTCTCCTTCTCCTTCTTCTGCTTCTTCTGCTTCACCCTGCAGACTTCACCTTCTCCTTCTCCTTCTTCTTCTTCTTCTGCTTCGCCCTCCAGACTTCACCTTCTCCTTCTCCTTCTTCTGCTTCTTCTGCTTCACCCTCCAGACTTCACCTTCTCCTTCTCCTTCTTCTGCTTCTCCTGATTCACCCTCCTGACTTCACCTTCTCCTTCTCCTTCTTCTGCTTCTTCTGATTCACCCTCCAGACTTCACCTTCTCCTTCTCCTTCTCCTACTTCTTCTGATTCACCCTCCAGACTTCACCTTCCCCTTCTCCTTCTTCTGCTTCTTCTGATTCACTCTCCAGATTTCACCTTCTCCTTCTCCTTCTTCTTCTTCTTCTGCTTCGCCCTCCAGACTTCACCTTCTCCTTCTCCTTCTTCTGCTTCTTCTGATTCACCCTCCAGACTTCACCTTCTCCTTCTCCTTCTTCTGCTTCTCCTGATTCACCCTCCTGACTTCACCTTCTCCTTCTCCTTCTTCTGCTTCTTCTGATTCACCCTCCAGACTTCACCTTCTCCTTCTCCTTCTCCTACTTCTTCTGATTCACCCTCCAGACTTCACCTTCTCCTTCTACTTCTTCTGCTTCTTCTGATTCACCCTCCAGACTTCACCTTCTCCTTCTCCTTCTTCTGCTTCTTCTGATTCACCCTCCAGACTTCACCTTCTCCTTCTCCTTCTTCTGCTTCTTCTGCTGCGCCCTGCAGACTTCACCTTCTCCTTCTCCTTCTTCTGCTTCTTCTGCTTCACCCTCCTGACTTCACCTTCTCCTTCTCCTTCTTCTACTTCTACTGCTTCACCCCCCTGACTTCACCTTCTCCTTCTCCTTCTTCTGCTTCTTCTGATTCACCCTCCTAACTTCACCTTCTCCTTCTCCTTCTTCTGCTTCTTCTGATTCACCCTCCTGACTTCACCTTCTCCTTCTCCTTCTTCTTCTTCTTCTGATTCACCCTCCAGACTTCACCTTCTCCTTCTCCTTCTTCTGCTTCTTCTGATTCACCATCCAGACCTCACCTTCTCCTTCTCCTTCTTCAACTTCTTCTGATTCACCCTCCAGACTTCATCTTCTCCTTCTCCTTCTTCTGCTTCTTCTGATTCACCCTCCAGATTTCACCTTCTCCTTCTCCTTCCTCTGCCTCTTCTGATTCACCCTCCAGACTTCACCTTCTCCTTCTTCTACTTCTTCTGCTTCACCCTCCAGACTTCACCTTCTCCTTCTCTTTCTTCTGCTTCTTCTGATTCACCCTCCAGACTTCACCTTCTCCTTCTCCTTCTTCTGCTTCTTCTGATTCACCCTCCAGACTTCACCTTCTCCTTCTCCTTCTTCTGCTTCTTCTGATTCACCCTCCTGACTTCACCTTCTCCTTCTCCTTCTTCTACTTCTTCTGATTCACCCTCCTGACTTCACCTTCTCCTTCTCCTTCTTCTCCTACTTCTGCTTCACCCTCCAGACTTCACCTTCTCCTTCTCCTTCTTCTACTTCTTCTGATTCACCCTCCAGACTTCACCTTCTCCTTCTCCTTCTTCTGCTTCTTCTGATTCACCCTCCAGATTTCACCTTCTCCTTCTCCTTCTTCTGCTTCTTCTGATTCACCCTCCTGACTTCACCTTCTCCTTCTCCTTCTTCTGCTTCTTCTGATTCACCCTCCAGACTTCACCTTCTCCTTCTCCTTCTTCTACTTCTTCTGATTCACCCTCCAGACTTCACCTTCTCCTTCTCCTTCTTCTGCTTCTTCTGATTCACCCTCCAGACTTCACCTTCTCCTTCTCCTTCTTCTGCTTCTTCTGATTCACCCTGCAGACTTCACCTTCTCCTTCTCCTTCTTCTGCTTCTTCTGATTCACCCTCCAGACTTCACCTTCTCCTTCTCCTTTTTCTGCTTCTTCTTATTCACCCTCCAGACTTCACCTTCTCCTTCTCCTTCGTCTACTTTTTCTGATTCACCCTCCAGACTACACCTTCTCCTTCTCCTTCTTCTACTTCTTCTGATTCACCCTCCAGACTTCACCTTCTCCTTCTCCTTCTTCTGCTTCTTCTGATTCAACCCCCAGACTTCACCTTCTCCTTCTCCTTCTTCTACTTCTTCTGATTCACCCTCCAGACTTCACCTTCTCCTTCTCCTTCTTCTACTTCTTCTGATTCACCCTCCAGACTTCACCTTCTCCTTCTCCTTCTTTTACTTCTTCTGCTTCTCCCTCCAGACATCAACTTCTCCTTCTCCTTCTTCTGCTTCTTCTGATTCACCCTCCAGACTTCACCTTCTCCTTCTCCTTCTTCTACTTCTTCTGATTCACCCTCCAGACTTCACCTTCTCCTTCTCCTTCTTCAACTTCTTCTGATTCACCCTCCAGACGTCACCTTCTCCTTCTCCTTCTTCTGCTTCTTCTGAATCACCATCCAGACTTCACCTTCTCCTTCTCCTTCTTCTGCTTCTTCTGCTTCGCCCACCAGACTTCACCTTCTCCTTCTCCTTCTTCTGCTTCTTCTGCTTCACCCTCCAGACTTCACCATCTCCTTCTCCGTCTTCTGCTTCTTCTGCTTCACCCTCCTGACTTCACCTTCTCCTTCTCCTTCTTCTACTTCTTCTGATTCACCCTCCGGACTTCACCTTCTCCTTCTCCTTCTTCTGCTTCTTCTGCTTCACCCTCCAGACTTCACCTTCTCCTTCTCCTTCTTCTGCTTCTTCTGCTTCACCCTCCAGACCTCACCTTCTCCTTCTCCTTCTTCTGCTTCTTCCGCTTCACCCTCCAGACTTCACCTTCTCCTTCTCCTTCTTCTGCTTCTTCTGCTTCACCCTCCAGACCTCACCTTCTCCTTCTCCTTCTTCTGCTTCTTCCGCTTCACCCTCCAGACTTCACCTTCTCCTTCTCCTTCTTCTGGTTCTTCTGATTCACCCTCCAGACTTCACCTTCTCCTTCTCTTTCTTCTACTTCTTCTGATTCACCATCCAGACTACACCTTCTCCTTCTCCTTCTTCAACTTCTTCTGATTCACCCTCCAGACTTCATCTTCTCCTTCTCCTTCTTCAACTTCTTCTGATTCACCCTCCAGACTTCATCTTCTCCTTCTCCTTCTTCTGCTTCTTCTGATTCACCCTCCAGATTTCACCTTCTCCTTCTCCTTCCTCTGCCTCTTCTGGTTCACCCTCCATACTTCACCTTCTCCTTCTTCTACTTCTTCTGCTTCACCCTCCAGACTTCACCTTCTCCTTCTCTTTCTTCTGCTTCTTCTGATTCACCCTCCAGACTTCACCTTCTCCTTCTCCTTCTTCTGCTTCTTCTGATTCACCCTCCAGACTTCACCTTCTCCTTCTCCTTCTTCTGCTTCTTCTGATTCACCCTCCTGACTTCACCTTCTCCTTCTCCTTCTTCTACTTCTTCTGATTCACCCTCCTGACTTCACCTTCTCCTTCTCCTTCTTCTCCTACTTCTGCTTCACCCTCCAGACTTCACCTTCTCCTTCTCCTTCTTCTACTTCTTCTGGTTCACCCTCCAGACTTCACCTTCTCCTTCTCCTTCTTCTGCTTCTTCTGATTCACCCTCCAGTCGTCACCTTCTCCTTCTCCTTCTGCTTCTTCTGATTCACCCTCCAGACTTCAGCTTCTCCTTCTCCTTCTTCTGCTTCTTCTGATTCACCCTCCAGACTTCACCTTCTCCTTCTCCTTCTACTCCTTCTGATTCACCCTCCAGACTTCACCTTCTCCTTCTCCTTCTTCAACTTCTTCTGATTCACCCTCCAGACTTCACCTTCTCCTTCTCCTTCTTCTACTTCTTCTGATTCACCCTCCTGACTTCACCTTCTACTTCTCCTTCTTCTGCTTCTTCTGCTACACCCTCCAGACTTCACCTTCTCCTTCTCCTTCTTCTGCTTCTTCTGCTTCTCCCTCCAGACTTCACCTTCTCCTTCTCCTCCTTCTGCTTCTTCTGCTTCACCCTCCAGACTTCACCTTCTCCTTCTCCTTCTTCTGCTTCTTCTGCTTCACCCTCCTGACCTCACCTTCTCCTTCTCCTTCTTCTGCTTCTTCTGATTCACCCTCCAGACTTCACCTTCTCCTTCTCTTTCTTCTGCTTCTTCTGCTTCACCCTCCAGACTTCGCCTTCTCCTTCTCCTTCTTCTGCTTCTTCTGCTGCGCCCTCCAGACTTCACCTTCTCCTTCTCCTTCTTCTGCTTCTTCTGCTTCACCCTCCTGACTTCACCTTCTCCTTCTCCTTCTTCTACTTCTTCTGCTTCACCCCCTGACTTCACCTTGTCCTTCTCCTTCTTCTGCTTCTTCTGATTCACCCTCCTAACTTCACCTTCTCCTTCTCCTTCTTCTGCTTCTTCTGATTCACCCTCCTGACTTCACCTTCTCCTTCTCCTTCTTCTGCTTCTTCTGATTCACCCTCCAGACTTCACCTTCTCCTTCTCCTTCTTCTGCTTCTTCTGATTCACCCTCCAGACTTCACTTTCTCCTTCTCCTTCTTCTGCTTCTTCTGATTCACCCTCCAGACCTCACCTTCTCCTTCTCCTTATTCTACTTCTGCTGATTCACCCTCCAGACTTCATCTTCTCCTTCTCCTTCTTCTGCTTCTTCTGATTCACCCTCCAGACTTCACCTTCTCCTTCTTCTTCTTCTGCTTCTTCTGATTCACCCTCCAGACTTCACCTTCTCCTTCTCCTTCTTCTACTTCTTCTGATTCACCCTCCAGACTTCACCTTCTCCTTCTCCTTCTTCTACTTCTTCTGATTCACCCTCCAGTCTTCACCTTCTCCTTCTCCTTCTTCTGCTTCTTCTGCTTCACCCTCCAGACTTCACCTTCTCCTTCTCTTTCTTCTGCTTCTTCTGATTCACCCTCCAGACTTCACCTTCTCCTTCTCCTTCTTCTGATTCTTCTGATTCACCCTCCAGACTTCACCTTCTCCTTCTCCTTCTTCTGCTTCTTCTGATTCACCCTCCTGACTTCAACTTCTCCTTCTCCTTCTTCTACTTCTTCTGATTCACCCTCCTGACTTCACCTTCTCCTTCTCCTTCTTCTACTTCTTCTGCTTCACCCTCCAGTCTTCACCTTCTCCTTGTCCTTCTTCTACTTCTTCTGATTCACCGTCCAGACTTCACCTTCTCCTTCTCCTTCTTCTGCTTCTTCTGATTCACCCTCCAGACTTCACCCTCTCCTTCTCCTTTTTCTGCTTCTTCTGATTCACCCTCCAGACTTCTCCTTCTCCTTCTCCTTCTTCTGCTTCTTCTGATTCACCCTCCAGACTTCACCTTCTCCTTCCCCTTCTTCTACTTCTTCTGATTCACCCTCCAGACTTCATCTTCTCCTTCTCCTTCTTCTGCTTCTTCTGATTCACCCTCCAGACTTCACCTTCTCCTTCTCCTTCTTCTGCTTCTTCTGATTCACCCTCCAGACTTCATCTTCTCCTTCTCCTTCTTCTACTTCTTCTGATTCACCCTCCAGACTTCACCTTCTCCTTCTCCTTCTTCTACTTCTTCCGATTCACCCTCCAGACTTCACCTTCTCCTTCTCCTTCTTCTGCTTCTTCTGCTTCACCCTCCAGACTTCGCCTTCTCCTTCTCCTTCTTCTGCTTCTTCTGCTGCGCCCTCCAGACTTCACCTTCTCCTTCTCCTTCTTCTGCTTCTTCTGCTTCACCCTCCTGACTTCACCTTCTCCTTCTCCTTCTTCTACTTCTTCTGCTTCACCCCCTGACTTCACCTTGTCCTTCTCCTTCTTCTGCTTCTTCTGATTCACCCTCCTAACTTCACCTTCTCCTTCTCCTTCTTCTGCTTCTTCTGATTCACCCTCCTGACTTCACCTTCTCCTTCTCCTTCTTCTGCTTCTTCTGATTCACCCTCCAGACTTCACCTTCTCCTTCTCCTTCTTCTGCTTCTTCTGATTCACCCTCCAAACTTCACTTTCTCCTTCTCCTTCTTCTGCTTCTTCTGATTCACCCTCCAGACCTCACCTTCTCCTTCTCCTTATTCTACTTCTGCTGATTCACCCTCCAGACTTCATCTTCTCCTTCTCCTTCTTCTGCTTCTTCTGATTCACCCTCCAGACTTCACCTTCTCCTTCTTCTTCTTCTGCTTCTTCTGATTCACCCTCCAGACTTCACCTTCTCCTTCTCCTTCTTCTACTTCTTCTGATTCACCCTCCAGACTTCACCTTCTCCTTCTCCTTCTTCTACTTCTTCTGATTCACCCTCCAGTCTTCACCTTCTCCTTCTCCTTCTTCTGCTTCTTCTGCTTCACCCTCCAGACTTCACCTTCTCCTTCTCTTTCTTCTGCTTCTTCTGATTCACCCTCCAGACTTCACCTTCTCCTTCTCCTTCTTCTGATTCTTCTGATTCACCCTCCAGACTTCACCTTCTCCTTCTCCTTCTTCTGCTTCTTCTGATTCACCCTCCTGACTTCACCTTCTCCTTCTCCTTCTTCTACTTCTTCTGATTCACCCTCCTGACTTCACCTTCTCCTTCTCCTTCTTCTACTTCTTCTGCTTCACCCTCCAGTCTTCACCTTCTCCTTCTCCTTCTTTTACTTCTTCTGATTCACCGTCCAGACTTCACCTTCTCCTTCTCCTTCTTCTGCTTCTTCTGATTCACCCTCCAGACTTCACCTTCTCCTTCTCCTTTTTCTGCTTCTTCTGATTCACCCTCCAGACTTCTCCTTCTCCTTCTCCTTCTTCTGCTTCTTCTGATTCACCCTCCAGACTTCACCTTCTCCTTCCCCTTCTTCTACTTCTTCTGATTCACCCTCCAGACTTCATCTTCTCCTTCTCCTTCTTCTGCTTCTTCTGATTCACCCTCCAGACTTCACCTTCTCCTTCTCCTTCTTCTGCTTCTTCTGATTCACCCTCCAGACTTCATCTTCTCCTTCTCCTTCTTCTACTTCTTCTGATTCACCCTCCAGACTTCACCTTCTCCTTCTCCTTCTTCTACTTCTTCCGATTCACCCTCCAGACTTCACCTTCTCCTTCTCCTTCTTCTGCTTCTTCTGATTCACCCTCCAGACTTCAACTTCTCCTTCTCCTTCTTCTGCTTCTTCTGATTCACCCTCCAGACCTCACCTTCTCCTTCTCCTTCTTCTACTTCTGATTCACCCTCCAGACTTCATCTTCTACTTCTCCTTCTTCTGCTTCTTCTGATTCACCCTCCAGACTTCACCTTCTCCTTCTCCTTCTTCTGCTTCTTCTGATTCACCCTCCAGTCTTTGCCTTCTCCTTCTCCTTCTTCTCCTTCTTCTGATTCACACTCCAGACTTCACCTTATCCTTCTCCTTCTTCTGCTTCTTCTGATTCATTCTCCTGACTTCACCTTCTCCTTCTCCTTCTTCTGCTTCTTCTGATTCACCCTCCAGACTTCACCTTCTCCTTCTCCTTCTTCTGCTTCTTCTGATTCACCCTCCAGGCTTCACCTTCTCCTTCTACTTCTTCTGCTTCTTCTGATTCACCCTCCAGACTTCACCTTCTCCTTCTCCTTCATCTGCTTCTTCTGATTCACCCTCCAGTCGTCACCTTCTCCTTCTCCTTCTGCTTCTTCTGATTCACCCTCCAGACTTCACCTTCTCCTTCTCCTTCTTCTGCTTCTTCTGATTCACCCTCCAGACTTCACCTTCTCCTTCTCCTTCTACTTCTTCTGATTCACCCTCCAGACTTCACCTTCTCCTTCTCCTTCATCTGCTTCTTCTGATTCACCCTCCAGACTTCACCTTCTCCTTCTCCTTCGTCTACTTCTTCTGATTCACCCTTCAGACTACACCTTCTCCTTCTCCTTCTTCTACTTCTTCTGATTCACCCTCCAGACTTCACCTTCTCCTTCTCCTTCTTCTGCTTCTTCTGATTCACCCTTCAGACTTCACCTTCTCCTTCTCCTTCTTCTGCTTCTTCTGATTCAACCTCCAGACCTCACCTTCTCCTTCTCCTTCTTCTACTTCTTCTGATTCTCCCTCCAGACTTCATCTTCTCCTTCTCCTTCTTCTGCTTCTTCTGATTCACCCTCCAGACTTCGCCTTCTCCTTCTCCTTCTTCTACTTCTTCTGATTCACCCTCCAGACTTCACCTTCTACTTCTCCTTCTTCTACTTCTTCTGATTCACCCTCCAGTCTTCACCTTCTCCTTCTCCTTCTTCTGCTTCTTCTGATTCACCCTCCAGACTTCACCTTCTCCTTCTCCTTCTTCTGCTTCTCCTGATTCACCCTCCTGACTTCACCTTCTCCTTCTCCTTCTTCTGCTTCTTCTGATTCACCCTCCAGACTTCACCTTCTCCTTCTCCTTCTCCTACTTCTTCTGATTCACCCTCCAGACTTCACCTTCTCCTTCTACTTCTTCTGCTTCTTCTGATTCACCCTCCAGACTTCACCTTCTCCTTCTCCTTCTTCTGCTTCTTCTGATTCACCCTCCAGACTTCACCTTCTCCTTCTCCTTCATCTGCTTCTTCTGATTCACCCTCCAGACATCACCTTCTCCTTCTCCTTCTTCTGCTTCTTCTGATTCACCCTCGAGACTTCACCTTCTCCTTCTCCTTCTTCTACTTCTTCTGATTCACCCTCCAGACTTCACCTTCTCCTTCTCCTTCTTCTGCTTCTTCTGATTCACCCTCCAGACTTCACCTTCTCCTTCTCCTTCGTCTACTTCTTCTGATTCACCCTCCAGACTATACCTTCTCCTTCTCCTTCTTCTACTTCTTCTGATTCACCCTCCAGACTTCACCTTCTCCTTCTCCTTCTTCTACTACTTAAATTCACCCTCCAGACTTCACCTTCTCCTTCTACTTCTTCTACTTCTTCTGATTCACCCTCCAGACTTCACCTTCTCCTTCTCCTTCTTCTACTTCTTCTGATTCACCCTCCAGACTTCACCTTCTCCTTCTCCTTCTTCTACTTCTTCTGCTTCTCCCTCCAGACTTCACCTTCTCCTTCTCCTTCTTCTGGTTCTTCTGATTCACCCTCCAGACTTCACCTTCTCCTTCTCCTTCTTCTACTTCTTCTGCTTCTCCCTCCAGACTTCACCTTCTCCTTCTCCTTCTTCTGGTTCTTCTGATTCACCCTCCAGACTTCACCTTCTCCTTCTCCTTCTTCTACTTCTTCTGATTCACCCTCCAGACTTCACCTTCTCCTTCTCCTTCTTCTACTTCTTCTGATTCACCCTCCAGACTTCACCTTCTCCTTCTCCTTCTTCTACTTCTTCTGATTCACCCTCCTGACTTCACCTTCTCCTTCTCCTTCTTCTGCTTCTTCTGCTTCACCCTCCAGACTTCACCTTCTCCTTCTCCTTCTTCTGCTTCTTCTGCTTCACCCTCCAGACTTCACCTTCTCCTTCTCCTTCTTCTGCTTCTTCTGCTTCACCCTCCTGACTTCACCTTCTCCTTCTCCTTCTTCTACTTCTTCTGATTCACCCTCCAGACTTCACCTTCTCCTTCTCCTTCTTCTGCTTCTTCTGCTTCACCCTCCAGACTTCACCTTCTCCTTCTCCTTCTTCTTCTTCTTCTTCTGCTTCGCCCTCCAGACTTCACCTTCTCCTTCTCCTTCTTCTGCTTCTTCTGCTTCACCCACCAGACTTCACCTTCTCCTTCTCCTTCTTCTGCTTCTTCCGCTTCACCCTCCTGACTTCACCTTCTCCTTCTCCTTCTTCTACTTCTTCTGATTCACCCTCCACACTTCACCTTCCCCTTCTCCTTCTTCTGCTTCTTCTGCTTCACCCTCCAGACTTCACCTTCTCCTTCTCCTTCTTCTGCTTCTTCTGCTGCGCCCTCCAGACTTCACCTTCTCCTTCTCCTTCTTCTGCTTCTTCTGCTTCACCCTGCAGACTTCACCTTCTCCTTCTCCTTCTTCTTCTTCTTCTGCTTCGCCCTCCAGACTTCACCTTCTCCTTCTCCTTCTTCTGCTTCTTCTGCTTCACCCTCCAGACTTCACCTTCTCCTTCTCCTTCTTCTGCTTCTTCCGCTTCACCCTCCTGACTTCACCTTCTCCTTCTCCTTCTTCTACTTCTTCTGATTCACCCTCCAGACTTCACCTTCCCCTTCTCCTTCTTCTGCTTCTTCTGATTCACTCTCCAGATTTCACCTTCTCCTTCTCCTTCTTCTTCTTCTTCTGCTTCGCCCTCCAGACTTCACCTTCTCCTTCTCCTTCTTCTGCTTCTTCTGATTCACCCTCCAGACTTCACCTTCTCCTTCTCCTTCTTCTGCTTCTCCTGATTCACCCTCCTGACTTCACCTTCTCCTTCTCCTTCTTCTGCTTCTTCTGATTCACCCTCCAGACTTCACCTTCTCCTTCTCCTTCTCCTACTTCTTCTGATTCACCCTCCAGACTTCACCTTCTCCTTCTACTTCTTCTGCTTCTTCTGATTCACCCTCCAGACTTCACCTTCTCCTTCTCCTTCTTCTGCTTCTTCTGATTCACCCTCCAGACTTCACCTTCTCCTTCTCCTTCTTCTGCTTCTTCTGCTGCGCCCTGCAGACTTCACCTTCTCCTTCTCCTTCTTCTGCTTCTTCTGCTTCACCCTCCTGACTTCACCTTCTCCTTCTCCTTCTTCTACTTCTACTGCTTCACCCCCCTGACTTCACCTTCTCCTTCTCCTTCTTCTGCTTCTTCTGATTCACCCTCCTAACTTCACCTTCTCCTTCTCCTTCTTCTGCTTCTTCTGATTCACCCTCCTGACTTCACCTTCTCCTTCTACTTCTTCTACTTCTTCTGATTCACCCTCCAGACTTCACCTTCTCCTTCTCCTTCTTCTACTTCTTCTGATTCACCCTCCAGACTTCACCTTCTCCTTCTCCTTCTTCTACTTCTTCTGCTTCTCCCTCCAGACTTCACCTTCTCCTTCTCCTTCTTCTGGTTCTTCTGATTCACCCTCCAGACTTCACCTTCTCCTTCTCCTTCTTCTACTTCTTCTGCTTCTCCCTCCAGACTTCACCTTCTCCTTCTCCTTCTTCTGGTTCTTCTGATTCACCCTCCAGACTTCACCTTCTCCTTCTCCTTCTTCTACTTCTTCTGATTCACCCTCCAGACTTCACCTTCTCCTTCTCCTTCTTCTACTTCTTCTGATTCACCCTCCAGACTTCACCTTCTCCTTCTCCTTCTTCTACTTCTTCTGATTCACCCTCCTGACTTCACCTTCTCCTTCTCCTTCTTCTGCTTCTTCTGCTTCACCCTCCAGACTTCACCTTCTCCTTCTCCTTCTTCTGCTTCTTCTGCTTCACCCTCCAGACTTCACCTTCTCCTTCTCCTTCTTCTGCTTCTTCTGCTTCACCCTCCTGACTTCACCTTCTCCTTCTCCTTCTTCTACTTCTTCTGATTCACCCTCCAGACTTCACCTTCTCCTTCTCCTTCTTCTGCTTCTTCTGCTTCACCCTCCAGACTTCATCTTCTCCTTCTCCTTCTTCTTCTTCTTCTTCTGCTTCGCCCTCCAGACTTCACCTTCTCCTTCTCCTTCTTCTGCTTCTTCTGCTTCACCCACCAGACTTCACCTTCTCCTTCTCCTTCTTCTGCTTCTTCCGCTTCACCCTCCTGACTTCACCTTCTCCTTCTCCTTCTTCTACTTCTTCTGATTCACCCTCCAGACTTCACCTTCCCCTTCTCCTTCTTCTGCTTCTTCTGCTTCACCCTCCAGACTTCACCTTCTCCTTCTCCTTCTTCTGCTTCTTCTGCTGCGCCCTCCAGACTTCACCTTCTCCTTCTCCTTCTTCTGCTTCTTCTGCTTCACCCTGCAGACTTCACCTTCTCCTTCTCCTTCTTCTTCTTCTTCTGCTTCGCCCTCCAGACTTCACCTTCTCCTTCTCCTTCTTCTGCTTCTTCTGCTTCACCCTCCAGACTTCACCTTCTCCTTCTCCTTCTTCTGCTTCTTCCGCTTCACCCTCCTGACTTCACCTTCTCCTTCTCCTTCTTCTACTTCTTCTGATTCACCCTCCAGACTTCACCTTCCCCTTCTCCTTCTTCTGCTTCTTCTGATTCACTCTCCAGATTTCACCTTCTCCTTCTCCTTCTTCTTCTTCTTCTGCTTCGCCCTCCAGACTTCACCTTCTCCTTCTCCTTCTTCTGCTTCTTCTGATTCACCCTCCAGACTTCACCTTCTCCTTCTCCTTCTTCTGCTTCTCCTGATTCACCCTCCTGACTTCACCTTCTCCTTCTCCTTCTTCTGCTTCTTCTGATTCACCCTCCAGACTTCACCTTCTCCTTCTCCTTCTCCTACTTCTTCTGATTCACCCTCCAGACTTCACCTTCTCCTTCTACTTCTTCTGCTTCTTCTGATTCACCCTCCAGACTTCACCTTCTCCTTCTCCTTCTTCTGCTTCTTCTGATTCACCCTCCAGACTTCACCTTCTCCTTCTCCTTCTTCTGCTTCTTCTGCTGCGCCCTGCAGACTTCACCTTCTCCTTCTCCTTCTTCTGCTTCTTCTGCTTCACCCTCCTGACTTCACCTTCTCCTTCTCCTTCTTCTACTTCTACTGCTTCACCCCCCTGACTTCACCTTCTCCTTCTCCTTCTTCTGCTTCTTCTGATTCACCCTCCTAACTTCACCTTCTCCTTCTCCTTCTTCTGCTTCTTCTGATTCACCCTCCTGACTTCACCTTCTCCTTCTCCTTCTTCTGCTTCTTCTGATTCACCCTCCAGACTTCACCTTCTCCTTCTCCTTCTTCTGCTTCTTCTGATTCACCATCCAGACCTCACCTTCTCCTTCTCCTTCTTCAACTTCTTCTGATTCACCCTCCAGACTTCATCTTCTCCTTCTCCTTCTTCTGCTTCTTCTGATTCACCCTCCAGATTTCACCTTCTCCTTCTCCTTCCTCTGCCTCTTCTGATTCACCCTCCAGACTTCACCTTCTCCTTCTTCTACTTCTTCTGCTTCACCCTCCAGACTTCACCTTCTCCTTCTCTTTCTTCTGCTTCTTCTGATTCACCCTCCAGACTTCACCTTCTCCTTCTCCTTCTTCTGCTTCTTCTGATTCACCCTCCAGACTTCACCTTCTCCTTCTCCTTCTTCTGCTTCTTCTGATTCACCCTCCTGACTTCACCTTCTCCTTCTCCTTCTTCTACTTCTTCTGATTCACCCTCCTGACTTCACCTTCTCCTTCTCCTTCTTCTCCTACTTCTGCTTCACCCTCCAGACTTCACCTTCTCCTTCTCCTTCTTCTGCTTCTTCTGCTTCGCCCACCAGACTTCACCTTCTCCTTCTCCTTCTTCTGCTTCTTCTGCTTCACCCTCCAGACTTCACCTTCTCCTTCTCCTTCTTCTGCTTCTTCTGCTTCACCCTCCTGACTTCACCTTCTCCTTCTCCTTCTTCTACTTCTTCCGATTCACCCTCCGGACTTCACCTTCTCCTTCTCCTTCTTCTGCTTCTTCTGCTTCACCCTCCAGACTTCACCTTCTCCTTCTCCTTCTTCTGCTTCTTCTGCTTCACCCTCCAGACCTCACCTTCTCCTTCTCCTTCTTCTGCTTCTTCCGCTTCACCCTCCAGACTTCACCTTCTCCTTCTCCTTCTTCTGCTTCTTCTGATTCAACCCCCAGACTTCACCTTCTCCTTCTCCTTCTTCTCCTTCTTCTGATTCACCCTCCAGACTTCACCTTCTCCTTCTCCTTCTTCTACTTCTTCTGATTCACCCTCCAGACTTCACCTTCTCCTTCTCCTTCTTTTACTTCTTCTGCTTCTCCCTCCAGACGTCACCTTCTCCTTCTCCTTCTTCTGCTTCTTCTGATTCACCCTCCAGACTTCACCTTCTCCTTCTCCTTCTTCTACTTCTTCTGATTCACCCTCCAGACTTCACCTTCTCCTTCTCCTTCTTCAACTTCTTCTGATTCACCCTCCAGACGTCACCTTCTCCTTCTCCTTCTTCTGCTTCTTCTGAATCACCCTCCAGACTTCACCTTCTCCTTCTCCTTCTTCTGCTTCTTCTGCTTCGCCCACCAGACTTCACCTTCTCCTTCTCCTTCTTCTGCTTCTTCTGCTTCACCCTCCAGACTTCACCTTCTCCTTCTCCTTCTTCTGCTTCTTCTGCTTCACCCTCCTGACTTCACCTTCTCCTTCTCCTTCTTCTACTTCTTCTGATTCACCCTCCGGACTTCACCTTCTCCTTCTCCTTCTTCTGCTTCTTCTGCTTCACCCTCCAGACTTCACCTTCTCCTTCTCCTTCTTCTGCTTCTTCTGCTTCACCCTCCAGACCTCACCTTCTCCTTCTCCTTCTTCTGCTTCTTCCGCTTCACCCTCCAGACTTCACCTTCTCCTTCTTCTTCTTCTGGTTCTTCTGATTCACCCTCCAGACTTCACCTTCTCCTTCTCTTTCTTCTACTTCTTCTGATTCACCCTCCAGACTTCACCTTCTCCTTCTCCTTCTTCTGATTCTTCTGATTCACCCTCCAGACTTCACCTTCTCCTTCTCCTTCTTCTGCTTCTTCTGATTCACCCTCCTGACTTCACCTTCTCCTTCTCCTTCTTCTATTTCTTCTGATTCACCCTCCTGACTTCAACTTCTCCTTCTCCTTCTTCTACTTCTTCTGCTTCACACTCCAGACTTCACCTTCTCCTTCTCCTTCTTCTACTTCTTCTGATTCACCCTCCAGACTTCACCTTCTCCTTCTCCTTCTTCTGCTTCTTCTGATTCACCCTCCAGACTTCACCTTCTCCTTCTCCTTCTTCTGCTTCTTCTGATTCACCCTCCTGACTTCACCTTCTCCTTCTCCTTCTTCTGCTTCTTCTGATTCACCCTCCAGACTTCACCTTCTCCTTCTCCTTCTTCTACTTCTTCTGATTCACCCTCCAGACTTCACCTTCTCCTTCTCCTTCTTCTGCTTCTTCTGATTCACTCTCCAGACTTCACCTTCTCCTTCTCCTTCTTCTGCTTCTTCTGATTCACCCTCCAGACTTCACCTTCTCCTTCTCCTTCTTCTGCTTCTTCTGATTCACCCTCCAGACTTCACCTTCTCCTTCTCCTTCTTCTACTTCTTCTGATTCACCCTCCAGAATTCACCTTCTCCTTCTCCTTCGTCTACTTTTTTTGATTCACCCTCCAGACTACACCTTCTCCTTCTCCTTCTTCTACGTCTTCTGATTCACCCTCCAGACTTCACCTTCTCCTTCTCCTTCTTCTGCTTCTTCTGATTCACCCCCCAGACTTCACCTTCTCCTTCTTCTACTTCTTCTGATTCACCCTCCAGACTTCACCTTCTGCTTCTCCTTCTTCTACTTCTTCTGATTCGCCCTCCAGACTTCACCTTCTCCTTCTCCTTCATCTACTTCTTCTGCTTCTCCCTCCAGACTTCACCTTCTCCTTCTCCTTCTTCTGCTTCTTCTGATTCACCCTCCAGACTTCACCTTCTCCTTCTCCTTCTTCTACTTCTTCTGATTAACCCTCCAGACTTCACCTTCTCCTTCTCCTTCTTCAACTTCTTCTGATTCACCCTCCAGACTTCACCTTCTCCTTCTCCTTCTTCTACTTCTTCTGATTCACCCTCCAGACTTCACCTTCTCCTTCTCCTTCTTCAACTTCTTCTGATTCACCCTCCAGACTTCACCTTCTCCTTCTCCTTCTTCTGCTTCTTCTGCTTCACCCTCCTGACTTCACCTTCTCCTTCTCCTTCTTCTACTTCTTCTGATTCACGCTCCAGACTTCACCTTCTCCTTCTCCTTCTTCTGCTTCTTCTTCTTCACCCTCCAGACTTCACCTTCTCCTTCTCCTTCTTCTGCTTCTTCTGCTGCGCCCTCCAGACTTCACCTTCTCCTTCTCCTTCTTCTGCTTCTTCTGCTTCACCCTCCTGACTTCACCTTCTCCTTCTCCTTCTTCTACTTCTTCTGCTTCACCCCCCTGACTTCACCTTTTCCTTCTCCTTCTTCTGCTTCTTCTGATTCACCCTCCTAACTTCACCTTCTCCTTCTCCTTCTTCTGCTTCTTCTGATACACCCTCCTGACTTCACCTTCTCCTTCTCCTTCTTCTACTTCTTCTGATTCACCCTCCTGACTTCACCTTCTCCTTCTCCTTCTTCTACTTCTTCTGCTTCACCCTCCAGACTTCACCTTCTCCTTCTCCTTCTTCTACTTCTTCTGATTCACCCTCCAGACTTCACCTTCTCCTTCTCCTTCTTCTACTTCTTCTGATTCACCCTCCAGACTTCACTTTCTCCTTCTCCTTCTTCTGCTTCTTCTGATTCACCCTCCAGACCTCTCCTTCTCCTTCTCCTTATTCTACTTCTTCTGATTCACCCTCCAGACTTCATCTTCTCCTTCTCCTTCTTCTGCTTCTTCTGATTCACCCTCCAGACTTCACCTTCTCCTTCTTCTTCTTCTGCTTCTTCTGATTCACCCTCCAGACTTCACCTTCTCCTTCTCCTTCTTCTACTTCTTCTGATTCACCCTCCAGACTTCACCTTCTCCTTCTCCTTCTTCTACTTCTTCTGATTCACCCTCCAGTCTTCACCTTCTCCTTCTCCTTCTTCTGCTTCTTCTGCTTCACCCTCCAGACTTCACCTTCTCCTTCTCTTTCTTCTGCTTCTTCTGATTCACCCTCCAGACTTCACCTTCTCCTTCTTCTTCTTCTGATTCTTCTGATTCACCCTCCAGACTTCACCTTCTCCTTCTCCTTCTTCTGCTTCTTCTGATTCACCCTCCTGACTTCACCTTCTCCTTCTTCTACTTCTTCTGATTCACCCTCCTGACTTCACCTTCTCCTTCTCCTTCTTCTACTTCTTCTGCTTCACCCTCCAGACTTCACCTTCTCCTTCTCCTTCTTCTACTTCTTCTGATTCACCGTCCAGACTTCACCTTCTCCTTCTCCTTCTTCTGCTTCTTCTGATTCACCCTCCAGACTTCTCCTTCTCCTTCTCCTTCTTCTGCTCCTTCTGATTCACCCTCCAGACTTCACCTTCTCCTTCCCCTTCTTCTACTTCTTCTGATTCACCCTCCAGACTTCATCTTCTCCTTCTCCTTCTTCTGCTTCTTCTGATTCACCCTCCAGACTTCACCTTCTCCTTCTCCTTCTTCTGCTTCTTCTGATTCACCCTCCAGACTGCATCTTCTCCTTCTCCTTCTTCTACTTCTTCTGATTCACCCTCCAGACTTCACCTTCTCCTTCTCCTTCTTCTCCTTCTTCCGATTCACCCTCCAGACTTCACCTTCTCCTTCTCCTTCTTCTGCTTCTTCTGATTCACCCTCCTAACTTCACCTTCTCCTTCTCCTTCTTCTGCTTCTTCTGATACACCCTCCTGACTTCACCTTCTCCTTCTCCTTCTTCTACTTCTTCTGATTCACCCTCCTGACTTCACCTTCTCCTTCTCCTTCTTCTACTTCTTCTGCTTCACCCTCCAGACTTCACCTTCTCCTTCTCCTTCTCCTACTTCTTCTGATTCACCCTCCAGACTTCACCTTCTCCTTCTACTTCTTCTGCTTCTTCTGATTCACCCTCCAGACTTCACCTTCTCCTTCTCCTTCTTCTGCTTCTTCTGATTCACCCTCCAGACTTCACCTTCTCCTTCTCCTTCTTCTGCTTCTCCTGATTCACCCTCCTGACTTCACCTTCTCCTTCTCCTTCTTCTGCTTCTTCTGATTCACCCTCCAGACTTCACCTTCTCCTTCTCCTTCTCCTACTTCTTCTGATTCACCCTCCAGACTTCACCTTCTCCTTCTACTTCTTCTGCTTCTTCTGATTCACCCTCCAGACTTCACCTTCTCCTTCTCCTTCTTCTGCTTCTTCTGATTCACCCTCCAGACTTCACCTTCTCCTTCTCCTTCTTCTGCTTCTTCTGCTGCGCCCTGCAGACTTCACCTTCTCCTTCTCCTTCTTCTGCTTCTTCTGCTTCACCCTCCTGACTTCACCTTCTCCTTCTCCTTCTTCTACTTCTACTGCTTCACCCCCCTGACTTCACCTTCTCCTTCTCCTTCTTCTGCTTCTTCTGATTCACCCTCCTAACTTCACCTTCTCCTTCTCCTTCTTCTGCTTCTTCTGATTCACCCTCCTGACTTCACCTTCTCCTTCTCCTTCTTCTGCTTCTTCTGATTCACCCTCCAGACTTCACCTTCTCCTTCTCCTTCTTCTGCTTCTTCTGATTCACCATCCAGACCTCACCTTCTCCTTCTCCTTCTTCAACTTCCTCTGATTCACCCTCCAGACTTCATCTTCTCCTTCTCCTTCTTCTGCTTCTTCTGATTCACCCTCCAGATTTCACCTTCTCCTTCTCCTTCCTCTGCCTCTTCTGATTCACCCTCCAGACTTCACCTTCTCCTTCTTCTACTTCTTCTGCTTCACCCTCCAGACTTCACCTTCTCCTTCTCTTTCTTCTGCTTCTTCTGATTCACCCTCCAGACTTCACCTTCTCCTTCTCCTTCTTCTGCTTCTTCTGATTCACCCTCCAGACTTCACCTTCTCCTTCTCCTTCTTCTGCTTCTTCTGATTCACCCTCCTGACTTCACCTTCTCCTTCTCCTTCTTCTACTTCTTCTGATTCACCCTCCTGACTTCACCTTCTCCTTCTCCTTCTTCTCCTACTTCTGCTTCACCCTCCAGACTTCACCTTCTCCTTCTCCTTCTTCTGCTTCTTCTGCTTCGCCCACCAGACTTCACCTTCTCCTTCTCCTTCTTCTGCTTCTTCTGCTTCACCCTCCAGACTTCACCTTCTCCTTCTCCTTCTTCTGCTTCTTCTGCTTCACCCTCCTGACTTCACCTTCTCCTTCTCCTTCTTCTACTTCTTCTGATTCACCCTCCGGACTTCACCTTCTCCTTCTCCTTCTTCTGCTTCTTCTGCTTCACCCTCCAGACTTCACCTTCTCCTTCTCCTTCTTCTGCTTCTTCTGCTTCACCCTCCAGACCTCACCTTCTCCTTCTCCTTCTTCTGCTTCTTCCGCTTCACCCTCCAGACTTCACCTTCTCCTTCTCCTTCTTCTGCTTCTTCTGATTCAACCCCCAGACTTCACCTTCTCCTTCTCCTTCTTCTACTTCTTCTGATTCACCCTCCAGACTTCACCTTCTCCTTCTCCTTCTTCTACTTCTTCTGATTCACCCTCCAGACTTCACCTTCTCCTTCTCCTTCTTTTACTTCTTCTGCTTCTCCCTCCAGACGTCACCTTCTCCTTCTCCTTCTTCTGCTTCTTCTGATTCACCCTCCAGACTTCACCTTCTCCTTCTCCTTCTTCTACTTCTTCTGATTCACCCTCCAGACTTCACCTTCTCCTTCTCCTTCTTCAACTTCTTCTGATTCACCCTCCAGACGTCACCTTCTCCTTCTCCTTCTTCTGCTTCTTCTGAATCACCCTCCAGACTTCACCTTCTCCTTCTCCTTCTTCTGCTTCTTCTGCTTCGCCCACCAGACTTCACCTTCTCCTTCTCCTTCTTCTGCTTCTTCTGCTTCACCCTCCAGACTTCACCTTCTCCATCTCCTTCTTCTGCTTCTTCTGCTTCACCCTCCTGACTTCACCTTCTCCTTCTCCTTCTTCTACTTCTTCTGATTCACCCTCCGGACTTCACCTTCTCCTTCTCCTTCTTCTGCTTCTTCTGCTTCACCCTCCAGACTTCACCTTCTCCTTCTCCTTCTTCTGCTTCTTCTGCTTCACCCTCCAGACCTCACCTTCTCCTTCTCCTTCTTCTGCTTCTTCCGCTTCACCCTCCAGACTTCACCTTCTCCTTCTTCTTCTTCTGGTTCTTCTGATTCACCCTCCAGACTTCACCTTCTCCTTCTCTTTCTTCTACTTCTTCTGATTCACCCTCCAGACTTCACCTTCTCCTTCTCCTTCTTCTGATTCTTCTGATTCACCCTCCAGACTTCACCTTCTCCTTCTCCTTCTTCTGCTTCTTCTGATTCACCCTCCTGACTTCACCTTCTCCTTCTCCTTCTTCTATTTCTTCTGATTCACCCTCCTGACTTCAACTTCTCCTTCCCCTTCTTCTACTTCTTCTGCTTCACACTCCAGACTTCACCTTCTCCTTCTCCTTCTTCTACTTCTTCTGATTCACCCTCCAGACTTCACCTTCTCCTTCTCCTTCTTCTGCTTCTTCTGATTCACCCTCCAGACTTCACCTTCTCCTTCTCCTTCTTCTGCTTCTTCTGATTCACCCTCCTGACTTCACCTTCTCCTTCTCCTTCTTCTGCTTCTTCTGATTCACCCTCCAGACTTCACCTTCTCCTTCTCCTTCTTCTACTTCTTCTGATTCACCCTCCAGACTTCACCTTCTCCTTCTCCTTCTTCTGCTTCTTCTGATTCACTCTCCAGACTTCACCTTCTCCTTCTCCTTCTTCTGCTTCTTCTGATTCACCCTCCAGACTTCACCTTCTCCTTCTCCTTCTTCTGCTTCTTCTGATTCACCCTCCAGACTTCACCTTCTCCTTCTCCTTCTTCTACTTCTTCTGATTCACCCTCCAGAATTCACCTTCTCCTTCTCCTTCGTCTACTTTTTTTGATTCACCCTCCAGACTACACCTTCTCCTTCTCCTTCTTCTACGTCTTCTGATTCACCCTCCAGACTTCACCTTCTCCTTCTCCTTCTTCTGCTTCTTCTGATTCATCCCCAGACTTCACCTTCTCCTTCTTCTACTTCTTCTGATTCACCCTCCAGACTTCACCTTCTGCTTCTCCTTCTTCTACTTCTTCTGATTCACCCTCCAGACTTCACCTTCTCCTTCTCCTTCATCTACTTCTTCTGCTTCTCCCTCCAGACTTCACCTTCTCCTTCTCCTTCTTCTGCTTCTTCTGATTCACCCTCCAGACTTCACCTTCTCCTTCTCCTTCTTCTACTTCTTCTGATTAACCCTCCAGACTTCACCTTCTCCTTCTCCTTCTTCAACTTCTTCTGATTCACCCTCCAGACTTCACCTTCTCCTTCTCCTTCTTCTACTTCTTCTGATTCACCCTCCAGACTTCACCTTCTCCTTCTCCTTCTTCAACTTCTTCTGATTCACCCTCCAGACTTCACCTTCTCCTTCTCCTTCTTCTGCTTCTTCTGCTTCACCCTCCTGACTTCACCTTCTCCTTCTCCTTCTTCTACTTCTTCTGATTCACGCTCCAGAATTCACCTTCTCCTTCTCCTTCTTCTGCTTCTTCTTCTTCACCCTCCAGACTTCACCTTCTCCTTCTCCTTCTTCTGCTTCTTCTGCTGCGCCCTCCAGACTTCACCTTCTCCTTCTCCTTCTTCTGCTTCTTCTGCTTCACCCTCCTGACTTCACCTTCTCCTTCTCCTTCTTCTACTTCTTCTGCTTCACCCCCCTGACTTCACCTTTTCCTTCTCCTTCTTCTGCTTCTTCTGATTCACCCTCCTAACTTCACCTTCTCCTTCTCCTTCTTCTGCTTCTTCTGATACACCCTCCTGACTTCACCTTCTCCTTCTCCTTCTTCTACTTCTTCTGATTCACCCTCCTGACTTCACCTTCTCCTTCTCCTTCTTCTACTTCTTCTGCTTCACCCTCCAGACTTCACCTTCTCCTTCTCCTTCTTCTACTTCTTCTGATTCACCCTCCAGACTTCACCTTCTCCTTCTCCTTCTTCTACTTCTTCTGATTCACCCTCCAGACTTCACTTTCTCCTTCTCCTTCTTCTGCTTCTTCTGATTCACCCTCCAGACCTCTCCTTCTCCTTCTCCTTATTCTACTTCTTCTGATTCACCCTCCAGACTTCATCTTCTCCTTCTCCTTCTTCTGCTTCTTCTGATTCACCCTCCAGACTTCACCTTCTCCTTCTTCTTCTTCTGCTTCTTCTGATTCACCCTCCAGACTTCACCTTCTCCTTCTCCTTCTTCTACTTCTTCTGATTCACCCTCCAGACTTCACCTTCTCCTTCTCCTTCTTCTACTTCTTCTGATTCACCCTCCAGTCTTCACCTTCTCCTTCTCCTTCTTCTGCTTCTTCTGCTTCACCCTCCAGACTTCACCTTCTCCTTCTCTTTCTTCTGCTTCTTCTGATTCACCCTCCAGACTTCACCTTCTCCTTCTTCTTCTTCTGATTCTTCTGATTCACCCTCCAGACTTCACCTTCTCCTTCTCCTTCTTCTGCTTCTTCTGATTCACCCTCCTGACTTCATCTTCTCCTTCTCCTTCTTCTACTTCTTCTGATTCACCCTCCTGACTTCACCTTCTCCTTCTCCTTCTTCTACTTCTTCTGCTTCACCCTCCAGACTTCACCTTCTCCTTCTCCTTCTTCTACTTCTTCTGATTCACCGTCCAGACTTCACCTTCTCCTTCTCCTTCTTCTGCTTCTTCTGATTCACCCTCCAGACTTCTCCTTCTCCTTCTCCTTCTTCTGCTCCTTCTGATTCACCCTCCAGACTTCACCTTCTCCTTCCCCTTCTTCTACTTCTTCTGATTCACCCTCCAGACTTCATCTTCTCCTTCTCCTTCTTCTGCTTCTTCTGATTCACCCTCCAGACTTCACCTTCTCCTTCTCCTTCTTCTGCTTCTTCTGATTCACCCTCCAGACTGCATCTTCTCCTTCTCCTTCTTCTACTTCTTCTGATTCACCCTCCAGACTTCACCTTCTCCTTCTCCTTCTTCTCCTTCTTCCGATTCACCCTCCAGACTTCACCTTCTCCTTCTCCTTCTTCTGCTTCTTCTGATTCACCCTCCAGACTTCAACTTCTCCTTCTCCTTCTTCTGCTTCTTCTGATTCACCCTCCAGACTTCACCTTCTCCTTCTGCTTCTTCTGCTTCTTCTGATTCACCCTTCAGACTTCACCTTCTCCTTTTCCTTCTTCTGCTTCATCTGATTCACCCTCCAGACCTCACCTTCTCCTTCTCCTTCTTCTACTTCTGATTCACCCTCCAGACTTCATCTTCTCCTTCTCCTTCTTCTGCTTCTTCTGATTCACCCTCCAGACTTCACCTTCTCCTTCTCCTTCTTCTGCTTCTTCTGATTCACCCTCCAGTCTTTGCCTTCTCCTTCTCCTTCTTCTACTTCTTCTGATTCACACTCCAGACTTCACCTTCTCCTTCTCCTTCTTCTGCTTCTTCTGATTCACCCTCCTGACTTCACCTTCTCCTTCTCCTTCTTCTGCTTCTTCTGATTCACCCTCCAGACTTCACCTTCTCCTTCTCCTTCATCTGCTTCTTCTGATTCACCCTCCAGTCGTCACTTTCTCCTTCTCCTTCTGCTTCTTCTGATTCACCCTCCAGACTTCACCTTCTCCTTCTCCTTCTTCTGCTTCTTCTGATTCACCCTCCAGACTTCACCTTCTCCTTCTCCTTCTACTTCTTCTGATTCACCCTCCAGACTTCACCTTCTCCTTCTCCTTCATCTGCTTCTTCTGATTCACCCTCCAGACTTCACCTTCTCCTTCTCCTTCGTCTACTTCTTCTGATTCACCCTCCAGACTACACCTTCTCCTTCTCCTTCTTCTACTTCTTCTGATTCACCCTCCAGACTTCACCTTCTCCTTCTCCTTCTTCTGCTTCTTCTGATTCACCCTCCAGACTTCACCTTCTCCTTCTCCTTCTTCTACTTCTTCTGATTCACCCTCCAGACTTCACCTTCTCCTTCTCCTTCTTCTACTTCTCCTGATTCACCCTCCAGACTTCACCTTCTCCTTCTCCTTCTTCTACTTCTTCTGCTTCTCCCTCCAGACTTCACCTTCTCCTTCTCCTTCTTCTGCTTCTTCTGATTCACCCTCCAGACTTCACCTTCACCTTCTCCTTGTTCTACTTCTTCTGATTCACCCTCCAGACTTCACCTTCTCCTTCTCCCTCTTCTACTCCTTCTGATTCACCCTCCAGACTTCACCTTCTCCTTCTCCTTCTTCTACTTCTTCTGATTCACCCTCCTGACTTCACCTTCTCCTTCTACTTCTTCTGCTTCTTCTGCTTCACCCTCCAGACTTCACCTTCTCCTTCTCCTTCTTCTACTTCTTCTGATTCACCCTCCAGTCTTCACCTTCTCCTTCTCCTTCTTCTGCTTCTTCTGATTCACCCTCCAGACTTCACCTTCTCCTTCTCTTTCTTCTGCTTCTTCTGATTCACCCTCCAGACTTCACCTTCTCCTTCTTCTTCTTCTGATTCTTCTGATTCACCCTCCAGACTTCACCTTCTCCTTCTCCTTCTTCTGCTTCTTCTGATTCACCCTCCTGACTTCACCTTCTCCTTCTCCTTCTTCTACTTCTTCTGATTCACCCTCCTGACTTCACCTTCTCCTTCTCCTTCTTCTACTTCTTCTGCTTCACCCTCCAGACTTCACCTTCTCCTTCTCCTTCTTCTACTTCTTCTGATTCACCGTCCAGACTTCACCTTCTCCTTCTCCTTCTTCTGCTTCTTCTGATTCACCCTCCAGACTTCTCCTTCTCCTTCTCCTTCTTCTGCTCCTTCTGATTCACCCTCCAGACTTCCCCTTCTCCTTCTCCTTCTTCTGCTTCTTCTGATTCACCCTCCAGACTTCAACTTCTCCTTCTCCTTCTTCTGCTTCTTCTGATTCACCCTCCAGACTTCACCTTCTCCTTCTCCTTCTTCTGCTTCTTCTGATTCACCCTTCAGACTTCACCTTCTCCTTTTCCTTCTTCTGCTTCATCTGATTCACCCTCCAGACCACACCTTCTCCTTCTCCTTCTTCTACTTCTGATTCACCCTCCAGACTTCATCTTCTCCTTCTCCTTCTTCTGCTTCTTCTGATTCACCCTCCAGACTTCACCTTCTCCTTCTCCTTCTTCTGCTTCTTCTGATTCACCCTCCAGTCTTTGCCTTCTCCTTCTCCTTCTTCTACTTCTTCTGATTCACACTCCAGACTTCACCTTCTCATTCTCCTTCTTCTGCTTCTTCTGATTCACCCTCCTGACTTCACCTTCTCCTTCTCCTTCTTCTGCTTCTTCTGATTCACCCTCCAGACTTCACCTTCTCCTTCTCCTTCATCTGCTTCTTCTGATTCACCCTCCAGTCGTCACCTTCTCCTTCTCCTTCTGCTTCTTCTGATTCACCCTCCAGACTTCACCTTCTCCTTCTCCTTCTTCTGCTTCTTCTGATTCACCCTCCAGACTTCACCTTCTCCTTCTCCTTCTACTTCTTCTAATTCACCCTCCAGACTTCACCTTCTCCTTCTCCTTCATCTGCTTCTTCTGATTCACCCTCCAGACTTCACCTTCTCCTTCTCCTTCGTCTACTTCTTCTGATTCACCCTCCAGACTACACCTTCTCCTTCTCCTTCTTCTACTTCTTCTGATTCACCCTCCAGACTTCACCTTCTCCTTCTCCTTCTTCTGCTTCTTCTGATTCACCCTCCAGACTTCACCTTCTCCTTCTCCTTCTTCTACTTCTTCTGATTCACCCTCCAGACTTCACCTTCTCCTTCTCCTTCTTCTACTTCTCCTGATTCACCCTCCAGACTTCACCTTCTCCTTCTCCTTCTTCTACTTCTTCTGCTTCTCCCTCCAGACTTCACCTTCTCCTTCTCCTTCTTCTGCTTCTTCTGATTCACCCTCCAGACTTCACCTTCACCTTCTCCTTGTTCTACTTCTTCTGATTCACCCTCCAGACTTCACCTTCTCCTTCTCCCTCTTCTACTCCTTCTGATTCACCATCCAGACTTCACCTTCTCCTTCTCATTCTTCTACTTCTTCTGATTCACCCTCCTAACTTCACCTTCTCCTTCTACTTCTTCTGCTTCTTCTGCTTCACCCTCCAGACTTCACCTTCGCCTTCTCCTTCTTCTGCTTCTTCTGCTTCACCCTCCAGACTTCACCTTCTCCTTCTCCTTCTTCTGCTTCTTCTGCTTCACCCTCCTGACTTTACCTTCTCCTTCTCCTTATCTACTTCTTCTGATTCACCCTCCGGACTTCACCTTCTCCCTCTCCTTCTTCTGCTTCTTCTGCTTCACCCTCCAGACTTCACCTTCTCCTTCTCCTTCTTCTGCTTCTTCTGCTTCACCCTCCAGACTTCACCTTCTCATTCTCCTTCTTCTGCTTCTTCTGCTTCACCCTCCAGACTTCACCTTCTCCTTCTCCTTCTTCTGCTTCTTCTGCTTCACCCTCCTGACTTCACCTTCTCCTTCTCCTTCTTCTACTTCTTCTGATTCACCCTCCAGACTTCACCTTCTCCTTCTCCTTCTTCTGCTTCACCCTCCAGACTTCACCTTCTCCTTCTCCTTCTTCTGCTTCTTCTGCTGCACCCTCCAGACTTCACCTTCTCCTTCTCCTTCTTCTGCTTCTTCTGCTTCACCCTCCTGACTTCACCTTCTCCTTCTCCTTCTTCTACTTCTTCTGCTTCACCCCCCTGACTTCACCTTCTCCTTCTCCTTCTTCTGCTTCTTCTGATTCACTCTCCTAACTTCACCTTCTCCTTCTCCTTCTTCTGCTTCTTCTGATTCACCCTCCTGACTTCACCTTCTCCTTCTCCTTCTTCTGCTTCTTCTGATTCACCCTCCAGACTTCACCTTCTCCTTTTCCTTCTTCTGCTTCTTCTGATTCACCCTCCAGACTTCACCATCTCCTTCTCCTTCTTCTGATTCACCCTCCAGCCCTCACCTTCTCCTTTTCCTTCTTCTTCTGCTCTTGATTCACCCTCCAGAATTCATCTTCTCCTTCTCCTTCTTCTGCTTCTTCTGATTCACCCTCCAGACTTCACCTTCTCCTTCTCCTTTTTCTGCTTCTTCTGATTCACCCTCCAGACTTCACCTTCTCCTTCTCCTACTTCTACTTCTTCAGATTCACCCTCCAGACTTCACCTTCTCCTTCTCCTTCTTCTACTTCTTCTGATTCACCCTCCAGTCTTCACCTTCTCCTTCTCCTCCTTCTGCTTCTTCTGCTTCACCCTCCAGACTTCACCTTCTCCTTCTCTTTCTTCTGCTTCTTCTGATTCACCCTCCAGACTTCACCTTCTCCTTCTGCTTCTTCTGATTCTTCTGATTCACCCTCCAGACTTCACCTTCTCCTTCTCCTTCTTCTGCTTCTTCTGATTCACCCTCCTGACTTCACCTTCTCCTTCTCCTTCTTCTACTTCTTCTGATTCACCATCCTGACATCACCTTCTCCTTCTCCTTCTTCTACTTCTTCTGCTTCACCCTCCAGACTTCACCTTCTTCTTCTCCTTCTTCTACTTCTTCTGATTCACCCTCCAGTATTCACCTTCTCCTTCTCCTTCTTTTGCTTCTTCTGATTCACCATCCTGTCTTCACCTTCTCCTTCTCCTTCTTCTACATCTTCTGCTTCACCCTCCAGACGTCACCTTCTTCTTCTCCTTCTTCTACTTCTTCTGATTCACCATCCTGACTTCACCTTCTCCTTCTCCTTCTTCTACTTCTTCTGCTTCACCCTCCAGACTTCACCTTCTCCTTCTCCTTCTTCTACTTCTTCAGATTCACCCTCCAGACTTCACCTTCTCCTTCTCCTTCTTCTGCTTCTTCTGATTCAACCTCCAGACTTAACCTTCACCGTCTCCTTATTCTGCTTCTTCTGATTCACCCTCCAGACTTCACCTTCTCCTTCTCCTTCTTCTGCTTCTTCTGATTCACTCTCCAGACTTCACCTTCTCCTTCTCCTTCTTCTGCTTCTTCTGATTCACCCTCCAGACCTCACCTTCTCCTTCACCTTCTTCTACTTCTTCTGATTCACCCTCCAGACTTCATCTTCTCCTTCTCCTTCTTCTGCTTCGTCTGATTCACCCTCCAGACTTCACCTTCTCCTTCTCCTTCTTCTACTTCTTCAGATTCACCCTCCAGACTTCACCTTCTCCTTCTCCTTCTTCTGCTTCTTCTGATTCAACCTCCAGACTTAACCTTCACCGTCTCCTTATTCTGCTTCTTCTGATTCACCCTCCAGACTTCACCTTCTCCTTCTCCTTCTTCTGCTTCTTCTGATTCACTCTCCAGACTTCACCTTCTCCTTCTCCTTCTTCTGCTTCTTCTGATTCACCCTCCAGACCTCACCTTCTCCTTCACCTTCTTCTACTTCTTCTGATTCACCCTCCAGACTTCATCTTCTCCTTCTCCTTCTTCTGCTTCGTCTGATTCACCCTCCAGACTTCACCTTCTCCTTCTCCATCTTCTGCTTCTTCTGATTCACCCTCCAGACTTCACCTTCTCCTTCTCCTTCTTCTACTTCTTCTGATTCACCCTCCAAACTTCACCTTCTCCTTCTCCTTCTTCTACTTCTTCTGATTCACCCTCCAGACTTCAACTTCTCCTTCTCCTTCTTCTGCTTCTTCTGATTCACCCTCCAGACATCACCTTCTCCTTCTCCTTCTTCTGCTTCTTCTGATTCACCCTCCAGACTTCACCTTCTCCTTCTCCTTCTTCTGCTTCTTCTGATTCAACCTCCAGACTTCACCTTCTCCTTCTCCTTCTTCTGCTTCCTCTGATTCACCCTCCAGACCTCACCTTCTCCTTCTACTTCTTCTACTTCTTCTGATTCACCCTCCAGACTTCATCTTCTCCTTCTCCTTCTTCTGCTTCTTCTGATTCACCCTCCAGACTTCACCTTCTCCATCTCCTTCTTCTGCTTCTTCTGATTCACCCTCCAGACTTCACCTTCTCCTTCTCCTTCTTCTACTTCTTCTGATTCACCCTCCAGACTTCATCTTCTCCTTCTCCTTCTTCTACTTCTTCTGATTCACCCTCCAGTCTTCACCTTCTCGTTCTCCTTCTTCTGCTTCTTCTGCTTCACCCTCCAGACTTCATCTTCTCCTTCTCCTTCTTCTGCTTCTTCTGATTCACCCTCCAGACATCACCATCTCCTTCTCCTTCTTCTGCTTCTTCTGATTCACCCTCCAGACTTCACCTTCTCCTTCTCCTTCTTCTGCTTCTTCTGATTCACCCTCCAGACTTCACCTTCTCCTTCTCCTTCTTCTGCTTCTTCTGATTCACCCTCCAGACATCACCTTCTCCTTCTCCTTCTTCTGCTTCTTCTGATTCACCCTCCAGACCTCACCTTCTCCTTCTACTTCTTCTACTTCTTCTGATTCACCCTCCAGACTTCATCTTCTCTTTCTCCTTCTTCTGCTTCTTCTGATTCACCCTCCAGACTTCACCTTCTCCTTCTCCTTCTTCTGCTTCTTCTGATTCACCCTCCAGACTTCACCTTCTCCTTCTCCTTCTTCTACTTCTTCTGATTCACCCTCCAGACTTCATCTTCTCCTTCTCCTTCTTCTACTTCTTCTGATTCACCCTCCAGTCTTCACCTTCTCGTTCTCCTTCTTCTGCTTCTTCTGCTTCACCCTCCAGACTTCACCTTCTCCTTCTCTTTCTTCTGCTTCTTCTGATTCACCCTCCAGACTTCACCTTCTCCTTCTCCTTCTTCTGCTTCTTCTCATTCACCCTCCAGACTTCACCTTGTCCTTCTCCTTCTTCTGCTTCTTCTGATTCACCCTCCAGACTTCACCTTCTGCTTCTCCTTCTTCTACTTCTTCTGATTCACCCTCCAGGCTTCATCTTCTCCTTCTCCTTCTTCTGCTTCTTCTGATTCACCCTCCAGACATCACCATCACCTTCTCCTTCTTCTGCTTCTTCTGATTCACCCTCCAGACTTCACCTTCTCCTTCTCCTTCTTCTACTTCTTTTGATTCACACTCCAGACTTCACCTTCTCCTTCTCCTTCTTCTGCTTCTTCTGATTCACCCTCCAGACTTCACCTTCTCCTTCTCCTTCTTCTGCTTCTTCTGATTCACCCTCCAGACTTCACCTTCTCCTTCTCCTTCTTCTGCTTCTTTTGATTCACCCTTCAGACTTCACCTTCTCCTTCTCCTTCTTCTGCTTCAACTGATTCACCCTCCAGACCTCACCTTCTCCTTCTCCTTCTTCTACTTCTGATTCACCCTCCAGACTTCATCTTCTCCTTCTCCTTCTTCTGCTTCTTCTGATTCACCCTCCAGACTTCACCTTCTCCTTCTCCTTCTTCTGCTTCTTCTGATTCACCCTCCAGTCTTTGCCTTCTCCTTCTCCTTCTTCTACTTCTTCTGATTCAACCCTCCAGACTTCACCGTCTCCTTCTCCTTCTTCTACATCTCCTGATTCACCCTCCAGTCTTCACCTTCTCCTTCTCCTTCTTCTGCTTCTTCTGATTCACACTCCAGACTTCACCTTCTCCTTCTCCTTCTTCTGCTTCTTCTAATTCACCCTCCTGACTTCACCTTCTCCTTCTCCTTCTTCTGCTTCTTCTGATTCACCCTCCAGACTTCACCTTCTCCTTCTCCTTCTTCTGCTTCTTCTGATTCACCCTCAGACTTCACCTTCTCCTTCTACTTCTTCTGCTTCTTCTGATTCACCCTCCAGACTTCACCTTCTCCTTCTCCTTCATCTGCTTCTTCTGATTCACACACCAGTCGTCACCTTCTCCTTCTCCTTCTTCTGCTTCTTCTGATTCACCCTCCAGACTTCACCTTCTCCTTCTCCTTCTTCTGCTTCTTCTGATTCACCCTCCAGACTTCACCTTCTCCTTCTCCTTCTACTTCTTCTGATTCACCCTCCAGACTTCACCTTCTCCTTCTCCTTCATCTGCTTCTTCTGATTCACCCTCCAGACTTCACCTTCTCCTTCTCCTTCGTCTACTTCCTCTGATTCACCCTCCAGACTAGACCTTCTCCTTCTCCTTCTTCTACTTCTTCTGATTCACCCTCCAGACTTCACCTTCTCCTTCTCCTTCTTCTGCTTCTTCTGATTCACCATCCAGACTTCACCTTCTCCTTCTCCTTCTTCTACTTCTTCTGATTCACCCTCCAGACTTCACCTTCTCCTTCTCCTTCTTCTACTTCTTCTGATTCACCCTCCAGACTTCATCTTTTCCTTTTCCTTCTTCTACTTCTTCTGCTTCTCCCTCCAGACTTCACCTTCTCCTTCTCCTTCTTCTGCTTCTTCTGATTCACCCTCCAGACTTCACCTTCTCCTTCTCCTTCTTCTGATTCACCCTCCAGACTTCACCTTCTCCTTCTCCTTCTTCTACTCCTTCTGATTCACCCTCCAGACTTCACCTTCTCCTTCTCCTTCTTTTACTTCTTCTGATTCACCCTCCTGACTTCACCTTCTCCTTCTCCTTCTTCTGCTTCTTCTGCTTCACCCTCCAGACTTCACCTTCTCCTTCTCCTTCTTCTGCTTCTTCTGCTTCACCCTCCAGACTTCACCTTCTCCTTCTCCTTCTTCTGCTTCTTCTGCTTCACCCTCCTGACTTCACCTTCTCCTTCTCCTTATTTACTTCTTCTGATTCACCCTCCAGACTTCACCTTCTCCTTCTCCTTCTTCTGCTTCTTCTGCTTCACCCTCCAGACTTCACCTACTCCTTCTCCTTCTTCTGCTTCTTCTGCTTCGCCCTCCAGACTTCACCTTCTCATTCTTCTTCTTATGCTTCTTCTGCTTCACCCTCCAGTCTTCACATTCTCCTTCTCCTTCTTCTGCTTCTTCTGCTTCACCCTCCTGACTTCACCTTCTCCTTCTCCTTCTTCTACTTCTTCTGATTCACCCTCCAGACTTCACCTTCTCCTTCTCCTTCTTCTGCTTCTTCTGCTTCACCCTCCAGACTTCACCTTCTCCTTCTCCTTCTTCTGCTTCTTCTGCTGCACCCTCCAGACTTTACCTTCTCCTTCTCCTTCTTCTGCTTCTTCTGCTTCACCCTCCTGACTTCACCTTCTCCTTCTCCTTCTTCTACTTCTTCTGCTTCACCCCCCTGACTTCACCTTCTCCTTCTCCTTCTTCTGCTTCTTCTGATTCACTCTCCTAACTTCACCTTCTCCTTCTCCTTCTTCTGCTTCTTCTGCTTCACCCTCCAGACTTCACCTTCTCCTTCTCTTTCTTCTGCTTCTTCTGATTCACCCTCCAGACTTCACCTTCTCCTTCTCCTTCTTCTGATTCTTCTGATTCACCCTCCAGACTTCACCTTCTCCTTCTCCTTCTTCTACTTCTTCTGATTCACCCTCCAGTCTTCACCTTCTCCTTCTCCTCCTTCTGCTTCTTCTGCTTCACCCTCCAGACTTCACCTTCTCCTTCTCTTTCTTCTGCTTCTTCTGATTCACCCTCCAGACTTCACCTGCTCCTTCTCCTTCTTCTGATTCTTCTGATTCACCCTCCAGACTTCACCTTCTCCTTCTCCTTCTTCTGCTTCTTCTGATTCACCCTCCTGACTTCACCTTCTCCTTCTCCTTCTTCTACTTCTTCTGATTCACCATCCTGACTTCACCTTCTCCTTCTCCTTCTTCTACTTCTTCTGCTTCACCCTCCAGACTTCACCTTCTTCTTCTCCTTCTTCTACTTCTTCTGATTCACCCTCCAGTCTTCACCTTCTCCTTCTCCTTCTTCTGCTTCTTCTGCTTCACCCTCCAGACTTCACCTTCTCCTTCTCTTTCTTCTGCTTCTTCTGATTCACCCTCCAGACTTCACCTTCTCCTTCTCCTTCTTCTGATTCTTCTGATTCACCCTCCAGACTTCACCTTCTCCTTCTCCTTCTTCTGCTTCTTCTGATTCATCCTCCTGACTTCACCTTCTCCTTCTCCTTCTTCTACTTCTTCTGATTCACCATCCTGACTTCACCTTCTCCTTCTCCTTCTTCTACTTCTTCTGCTTCACCTTCCAGACTTCACCTTCTCCTTCTCCTTCTCCTACTTCTTCTGATTCACATTCCAGACTTCACCTTCTCCTTCTCCTTCTTCTGCTTCTTCTGATTCACCCTCCAGACTTCACCTTCTCCTTCTCCTTATTCTGCTTCTTCTGATTCACCCTCCAGACTTCACCTTCTCCTTCTCCTTCTTCTGCTTCTTCTGATTCACCCTCCAGACTTCACCTTCTCCTTCTCCTTCTTCTGCTTCTTCTGATTCACCCTCCAGTCTTCACCTTCTCCTTCTCCTTCTTCTACTTCTTCTGATTCACCCTCCAGACTTCATCTTCTCCTTCTCCTTCTTCTGCTTCTTCTGATTCACCCTCCAGACTTCACCTTCTCCTTCTCCTTCTTCTGCTTCTTCTGATTCACTCTCCTAACTTCACCTTCTCCTTCTCCTTCTTCTGCTTCTTCTGATTCACCCTCCTAACTTCACCTTCTCCTTCTCCTTCTTCTGCTTCTTCTGATTCACCCTCCTGACTTCACCTTCTCCTTCTCCTTCTCTGCTTCTTCTGATTCACCCTCCAAGACTTCACCTTCTCCTTCTCCTTCTTCTGCTTCTTCTGATTCACCATCCAGACCTCACCTTCTCCTTCTCCTTCTTCAACTTCTTCTGATTCACCCTCCAGACTTCATCTTCTCCTTCTCCTTCTTCTGCTTCTTCTGATTCACCCTCCAGATTTCACCTGCTCCTTCTCCTTCCTCTGCCTCTTCTGATTCACCCTCCAGACTTCACCTTCTCCTTCTTCTACTTCTTCTGCTTCACCCTCCAGACTTCACCTTCTCCTTCTCTTTCTTCTGCTTCTTCTGATTCACCCTCCAGACTTCACCTTCTCCTTCTCCTTCTTCTGCTTCTTCTGATTCACCCTCAAGACTTCACCTTCTCCTTCTCCTTCTTCTGCTTCTTCTGATTCACCCTCCTGACTTCACCTTCTCCTTCTCCTTCTTCTACTTCTTCTGATTCACCCTCCTGACTTCACCTTCTCCTTCTCCTTCTTCTCCTACTTCTGCTTCACCCTCCAGACTTCACCTTCTCCTTCTCCTTCTTCTACTTCTTCTGATTCACCCTCCAGACTTCACCTTCTCCTTCTCCTTCTTCTGCTTCTTCTGATTCACCCTCCAGACTTCACCTTCTCCTTCTCCTTTTCTGCTTCTTCTGATTCACCCTCCTGACTTCACCTTCTCCTTCTCCTTCTTCTGCTTCTTCTGATTCACCCTCCAGACTTCACCTTCTCCTTCTCCTTCTTCTACTTCTTCTGATTCACCCTCCAGACTTCACCTTCTCCTTCTCCTTCTTCTGCTTCTTCTGATTCACCCTCCAGACTTCACCTTCTCCTTCTCCTTCTTCTGCTTCTTCTGATTCACCCTGCAGACTTCACCTTCTCCTTCTCCTTCTTCTGCTTCTTCTGATTCACCCTCCTGACTTCACCTTCTCCTTCTCCTTTTTCTGCTTCTTCTGATTCACCCTCCAGACTTCACCTTCTCCTTCTCCTTCGTCTACTTTTTCTGATTCACCCTCCAGACTACACCTTCTCCTTCTCCTTCTTCTACTTCTTCTGATTCACCCTCCAGACTTCACCTTCTCCTTCTCCTTCTTCTGCTTCTTCTGATTCAACCCCCAGACTTCACCTTCTCCTTCTCCTTCTTCTACTTCTTCTGATTCACCCTCCAGACTTCACCTTCTCCTTCTCCTTCTTCTACTTCTTCTGATTCACCCTCCAGACTTCACCTTCTCCTTCTCCTTCTTTTACTTCTTCTGCTTCTCCCTCCAGACGTCACCTTCTCCTTCTCCTTCTTCTGCTTCTTCTGATTCACCCTCCAGACTTCACCTTCTCCTTCTCCTTCTTCTACTTCTTCTGATTCACCCTCCAGACTTCACCTTCTCCTTCTCCTTCTTCAACTTCTTCTGATTCACCCTCCAGACGTCACCTTCTCCTTCTCCTTCTTCTGCTTCTTCTGAATCACCCTCCAGACTTCACCTTCTCCTTCTCCTTCTTCTGCTTCTTCTGCTTCGCCCACCAGACTTCAACTTCTCCTTCTCCTTCTTCTGCTTCTTCTGCTTCACCCTCCAGACTTCACCTTCTCCTTCTCCTTTTTCTGCTTCTTCTGCTTCACCCTCCTGACTTCACCTTCTCCTTCTCCTTCTTCTACTTCTTCTGATTCACCCTCCGGACTTCACCTTCTCCTTCTCCTTCTTCTGCTTCTTCTGCTTCACCCTCCAGACTTCACCTTCTCCTTCTCCTTCTTCTGCTTCTTCTGCTTCCCCCTCCAGACCTCACCTTCTCCTTCTCCTTCTTCTGCTTCTTCCGCTTCACCCTCCAGACTTCACCTTCTCCTTCTCCTTCTTCTGCTTCTTCTGCTTCACCCTCCAGACCTCACCTTCTCCTTCTCCTTCTTCTGCTTCTGCCGCTTCACCCTCCAGACTTCACCTTCTCCTTCTCCTTCTTCTGGTTCTTCTGATTCACACTCCAGACTTCACCTTCTCCTTCTCTTTCTTCTACTTCTTCTGATTCACCATCCAGACCTCACCTTCTCCTTCTCCTTCTTCAACTTCTTCTGATTCACCCTCCAGACTTCATCTTCTCCTTCTCCTTCTTCTGCTTCTTCTGCTTCGCCCACCAGACTTCACCTTCTCCTTCTCCTTCTTCTGCTTCTTCTGCTTCACCCTCCAGACTTCACCTTCTCCTTCTTCTACTTCTTCTGCTTCACCCTCCAGACTTCACCTTCTCCTTCTCTTTCTTCTGCTTCTTCTGATTCACCCTCCAGACTTCACCTTCTCCTTCTCCTTCTTCTGCTTCTTCTGATTCACCCTCAAGACTTCACCTTCTCCTTCTCCTTCTTCTGCTTCTTCTGATTCACCCTCCTGACTTCACCTTCTCCTTCTCCTTCTTCTACTTCTTCTGATTCACACTCCTGACTTCACCTTCTCCTTCTCCTTCTTCTCCTACTTCTGCTTCACCCTCCAGACTTCACCTTCTCCTTCTCCTTCTTCTACTTCTTCTGATTCACCCTCCAGACTTCACCTTCTCCTTCTTCTGCTTCTTCTGATTCACCCTCCAGACTTCACCTTCTCCTTCTCCTTTTCTGCTTCTTCTGATTCACCCTCCTGACTTCACCTTCTCCTTCTCCTTCTTCTGCTTCTTCTGATTCACCCTCCAGACTTCACCTTCTCCTTCTTCTACTTCTTCTGATTCACCCTCCAGACTTCACCTTCTCCTTCTCCTTCTTCTACTTCTTCTGCTTCACCTTCCAGACTTCACCTTCTCCTTCTCCTTCTCCTACTTCTTCTGATTCACCCTCCAGACTTCACCTTCTCCTTCTCCTTCTTCTGCTTCTTCTGATTCACCCTCCAGACTTCACCTTCTCCTTCTCCTTATTCTGCTTCTTCTGATTCACCCTCCAGACTTCACCTTCTCCTTCTCCTTCTTCTGCTTCTTCTGATTCACCCTCCAGACTTCACCTTCTCCTTCTCCTTCTTCTGCTTCTTCTGATTCACCCTCCAGACTTCACCTTCTCCTTCTCCTTCTTCTACTTCTTCTGATTCACCCTCCAGACTTCATCTTCTCCTTCTCCTTCTTCTGCTTCTTCTGATTCACCCTCCAGACTTCACCTTCTCCTTCTCCTTCTTCTGCTTCTTCTGATTCACTCTCCTAACTTCACCTTCTCCTTCTCCTTCTTCTGCTTCTTCTGATTCACCCTCCTAACTTCACCTTCTCCTTCTCCTTCTTCTGCTTCTTCTGATTCACCCTCCTGACTTCACCTTCTCCTTCTCCTTCTTCTGCTTCTTCTGATTCACCCTCCAGACTTCACCTTCTCCTTCTCCTTCTTCTGCTTCTTCTGATTCACCATCCAGACCTCACCTTCTCCTTCTCCTTCTTCAACTTCTTCTGATTCACCCTCCAGACTTCATCTTCTCCTTCTCCTTCTTCTGCTTCTTCTGATTCACCCTCCAGATTTCACCTGCTCCTTCTCCTTCCTCTGCCTCTTCTGATTCACCCTCCAGACTTCACCTTCTCCTTCTTCTACTTCTTCTGCTTCACCCTCCAGACTTCACCTTCTCCTTCTCTTTCTTCTGCTTCTTCTGATTCACCCTCCAGACTTCACCTTCTCCTTCTCCTTCTTCTGCTTCTTCTGATTCACCCTCAAGACTTCACCTTCTCCTTCTCCTTCTTCTGCTTCTTCTGATTCACCCTCCTGACTTCACCTTCTCCTTCTCCTTCTTCTACTTCTTCTGATTCACCCTCCTGACTTCACCTTCTCCTTCTCCTTCTTCTCCTACTTCTGCTTCACCCTCCAGACTTCACCTTCTCCTTCTCCTTCTTCTACTTCTTCTGATTCACCCTCCAGACTTCACCTTCTCCTTCTCCTTCTTCTGCTTCTTCTGATTCACCCTCCAGACTTCACCTTCTCCTTCTCCTTTTCTGCTTCTTCTGATTCACCCTCCTGACTTCACCTTCTCCTTCTCCTTCTTCTGCTTCTTCTGATTCACCCTCCAGACTTCACCTTCTCCTTCTCCTTCTTCTACTTCTTCTGATTCACCCTCCAGACTTCACCTTCTCCTTCTCCTTCTTCTGCTTCTTCTGATTCACCCTCCAGACTTCACCTTCTCCTTCTCCTTCTTCTGCTTCTTCTGATTCACCCTGCAGACTTCACCTTCTCCTTCTCCTTCTTCTGCTTCTTCTGATTCACCCTCCTGACTTCACCTTCTCCTTCTCCTTTTTCTGCTTCTTCTGATTCACCCTCCAGACTTCACCTTCTCCTTCTCCTTCGTCTACTTTTTCTGATTCACCCTCCAGACTACACCTTCTCCTTCTCCTTCTTCTACTTCTTCTGATTCACCCTCCAGACTTCACCTTCTCCTTCTCCTTCTTCTGCTTCTTCTGATTCAACCCCCAGACTTCACCTTCTCCTTCTCCTTCTTCTACTTCTTCTGATTCACCCTCCAGACTTCACCTTCTCCTTCTCCTTCTTCTACTTCTTCTGATTCACCCTCCAGACTTCACCTTCTCCTTCTCCTTCTTTTACTTCTTCTGCTTCTCCCTCCAGACGTCACCTTCTCCTTCTCCTTCTTCTGCTTCTTCTGATTCACCCTCCAGACTTCACCTTCTCCTTCTCCTTCTTCTACTTCTTCTGATTCACCCTCCAGACTTCACCTTCTCCTTCTCCTTCTTCAACTTCTTCTGATTCACCCTCCAGACGTCACCTTCTCCTTCTCCTTCTTCTGCTTCTTCTGAATCACCCTCCAGACTTCACCTTCTCCTTCTCCTTCTTCTGCTTCTTCTGCTTCGCCCACCAGACTTCACCTTCTCCTTCTCCTTCTTCTGCTTCTTCTGCTTCACCCTCCAGACTTCACCTTCTCCTTCTCCTTTTTCTGCTTCTTCTGCTTCACCCTCCTGACTTCACCTTCTCCTTCTCCTTCTTCTACTTCTTCTGATTCACCCTCCGGACTTCACCTTCTCCTTCTCCTTCTTCTGCTTCTTCTGCTTCACCCTCCAGACTTCACCTTCTCCTTCTCCTTCTTCTGCTTCTTCTGCTTCACCCTCCAGACCTCACCTTCTCCTTCTCCTTCTTCTGCTTCTTCCGCTTCACCCTCCAGACTTCACCTTCTCCTTCTCCTTCTTCTGCTTCTTCTGCTTCACCCTCCAGACCTCACCTTCTCCTTCTCCTTCTTCTGCTTCTGCCGCTTCACCCTCCAGACTTCACCTTCTCCTTCTCCTTCTTCTGGTTCTTCTGATTCACACTCCAGACTTCACCTTCTCCTTCTCTTTCTTCTACTTCTTCTGATTCACCATCCAGACCTCACCTTCTCCTTCTCCTTCTTCAACTTCTTCTGATTCACCCTCCAGACTTCATCTTCTCCTTCTCCTTCTTCTGCTTCTTCTGCTTCGCCCACCAGACTTCACCTTCTCCTTCTCCTTCTTCTGCTTCTTCTGCTTCACCCTCCAGACTTCACCTTCTCCTTCTTCTACTTCTTCTGCTTCACCCTCCAGACTTCACCTTCTCCTTCTCTTTCTTCTGCTTCTTCTGATTCACCCTCCAGACTTCACCTTCTCCTTCTCCTTCTTCTGCTTCTTCTGATTCACCCTCAAGACTTCACCTTCTCCTTCTCCTTCTTCTGCTTCTTCTGATTCACCCTCCTGACTTCACCTTCTCCTTCTCCTTCTTCTACTTCTTCTGATTCACACTCCTGACTTCACCTTCTCCTTCTCCTTCTTCTCCTACTTCTGCTTCACCCTCCAGACTTCACCTTCTCCTTCTCCTTCTTCTACTTCTTCTGATTCACCCTCCAGACTTCACCTTCTCCTTCTTCTGCTTCTTCTGATTCACCCTCCAGACTTCACCTTCTCCTTCTCCTTTTCTGCTTCTTCTGATTCACCCTCCTGACTTCACCTTCTCCTTCTCCTTCTTCTGCTTCTTCTGATTCACCCTCCAGACTTCACCTTCTCCTTCTCCTTCTTCTACTTCTTCTGATTCACCCTCCAGACTTCACCTTCTCCTTCTCCTTCTTCTGCTTCTTCTGATTCACCCTCCAGACTTCACCTTCTCCTTCTCCTTCTTCTGCTTCTTCTGATTCACCCTGCAGACTTCACCTTCTCCTTCTCCTTCTTCTGCTTCTTCTGATTCACCCTCCTGACTTCACCTTCTCCTTCTCCTTTTTCTGCTTCTTCTGATTCACCCTCCAGACTTCACCTTCTCCTTCTCCTTCGTCTACTTTTTCTGATTCACCCTCCAGACTACACCTTCTCCTTCTCCTTCTTCTACTTCTTCTGATTCACCCTCCAGACTTCACCTTCTCCTTCTCCTTCTTCTGCTTCTTCTGATTCAACCCCCAGACTTCACCTTCTCCTTCTCCTTCTTCTACTTCTTCTGATTCACCCTCCAGACTTCACCTTCTCCTTCTCCTTCTTCTACTTCTTCTGATTCACCCTCCAGACTTCACCTTCTCCTTCTCCTTCTTTTACTTCTTCTGCTTCTCCCTCCAGACGTCACCTTCTCCTTCTCCTTCTTCTGCTTCTTCTGATTCACCCTCCAGACTTCACCTTCTCCTTCTCCTTCTTCTACTTCTTCTGATTCACCCTCCAGACTTCACCTTCTCCTTCTCCTTCTTCAACTTCTTCTGATTCACCTTCCAGACGTCACCTTCTCCTTCTCCTTCTTCTGCTTCTTCTGAATCACCCTCCAGACTTCACCTTCTCCTTCTCCTTCTTCTGCTTCTTCTGCTTCGCCCACCAGACTTCACCTTCTCCTTCTCTTCTTCTGCTTCTTCTGCTTCACCCTCCAGACTTCACCTTCTCCTTCTCCTTCTTCTGCTTCTTCTGCTTCACCCTCCTGACTTCACCTTCTCCTTCTCCTTCTTCTACTTCTTCTGATTCACCCTCCGGACTTCACCTTCTCCTTCTCCTTCTTCTGCTTCTTCTGCTTCACCCTCCAGACTTCACCTTCTCCTTCTCCTTCTTCTGCTTCTTCTGCTTCACCCTCCAGACCTCACCTTCTCCTTCTCCTTCTTCTGCTTCTTCCGCTTCACCCTCCAGACTTCACCTTCTCCTTCTCCTTCTTCTGCTTCTTCTGCTTCACCCTCCAGACCTCACCTTCTCCTTCTCTTTCTTCTACTTCTTCTGATTCACCCTCCAGACTTCACCTTCTCCTTCTCCTTCTTCTGATTCTTCTGATTCACCCTCCAGACTTCACCTTCTCCTTCTCCTTCTTCTGCTTCTTCTGATTCACCCTCCTGACTTCACCTTCTCCTTCTCCTTCTTCTATTTCTTCTGATTCACCCTCCTGACTTCAACTTCTCCTTCTCCTTCTTCTACTTCTTCTGCTTCACACTCCAGACTTCACCTTCTCCTTCTCCTTCTTCTACTTCTTCTGATTCACCCTCCAGCCTTCACCTTCTCCTTCTCCTTCTTCTGCTTCTTCTGATTCACCCTCCAGACTTCACCTTCTCCTTCTCCTTCTTCTGCTTCTTCTGATTCACCCTCCTGACTTCACCTTCTCCTTCTCCTTCTTCTGCTTCTTCTGATTCACCCTCCAGACTTCACCTTCTCCTTCTCCTTCTTCTACTTCTTCTGATGCACCCTCCAGACTTCACCTTCTCCTTCTCCTTCTTCTGCTTCTTCTGATTCACTCTCCAGACTTCACCTTCTCCTTCTCCTTCTTCTGCTTCTTCTGATTCACCCTCCAGACTTCACCTTCTCCTTCTCCTTCTTCTGCTTCTTCTGATTCACCCTCCAGACTTCACCTTCTCCTTCTCCTCCTTCTGCTTCTTCTGCTTCACCCTCCTGACTTCACCTTCTCCTTCTCCTTCTTCTACTTCTTCTGATTCACCCTCCAGACTTCACCTTCTCCTTCTCCTTCTTCTGCTTCTTCTGCTTCACCCTCCAGATTTCACCTTCTCCTTCTCCTTCTTCTGCTTCTTCTGCTTCGCCCTCCAGACTTCACCTTCTCCTTCTCCTTCTTCTGCTTCTTCTGCTTCACCCTCCAGACTTCACCTTCTCCTTCTCCTTCTTCTGCTTCTTCTGCTTCACCCTCCTGACTTCACCTTCTCCTTCTCCTTCTTCTACTTCTTCTGATTCACCCTCCAGACTTCACCTTCTCCTTCTCCTTCTTCTGCTTCTTCTGCTTCACCCTCCAGACTTCACCTTCTCCTTCTCCTTCTTCTGCTTCTTCTGCTGCACCCTCCAGACTTCACCTTCTCCTTCTCCTTCTTCTGCTTCTTCTGCTTCACCCTCCTGACTTCACCTTCTCCTTCTCCTTCTTCTACTTCTTCTGCTTCACCCCCCTGACTTCACCTTCTCCTTCTCCTTCTTCTGCTTCTTCTGATTCACCCTCCTAACTTCACCTTCTCCTTCTCCTTCTTCTGCTTCTTCTGATACACCCTCCTGACTTCACCTTCTCCTTCTCCTTCTTCTACTTCTTCTGATTCACCCTCCTGACTTCACCTTCTCCTTCTCCTTCTTCTACTTCTTCTGCTTCACCCTCCAGACTTCACCTTCTCCTTCTCCTTCTTCGACTTCTTCTGATTCACCCTCCAGACTTCACCTTCTCCTTCTCCTTCTTCTACTTCTTCTGATTCACCCTCCAGACTTCACTTTCTCCTTCTCCTTCTTCTGCTTCTTCTGATTCACCCTCCAGACCTCTCCTTCTCCTTCTCCTTATTCTACTTCTTCTGATTCACCCTCCAGACTTCATCTTCTCCTTCTCCTTCTTCTGCTTCTTCTGATTCACCCTCCAGACTTCACCTTCTCCTTCTTCTTCTTCTGCTTCTTCTGATTCACCCTCCAGACTTCACCTTCTCCTTCTCCTTCTTCTACTTCTTCTGATTCACCCTCCAGACTTCACCTTCTCCTTCTCCTTCTTCTACTTCTTCTGATTCACCCTCCAGTCTTCACCTTCTCCTTCTCCTTCTTCGGCTTCTTCTGCTTCACCCTCCAGACTTCACCTTCTCCTTCTCTTTCTTCTGCTTCTTCTGATTCACCCTCCAGACTTCACCTTCTCCTTCTCCTTCTTCTGCTTCTTCTGATTCACCCTCCTGACTTCACCTTCTCCTTCTCCTTCTTCTACTTCTTCTGATTCACCCTCCTGACTTCACCTTCTCCTTCTCCTTCTTCTACTTCTTCTGCTTCACCCTCCAGACTTCACCTTCTCCTTCTCCTTCTTCTACTTCTTCTGATTCACCGTCCAGACTTCACCTTCTCCTTCTCCTTCTTCTGCTTCTTCTGATTCACCCTCCAGACTTCTCCTTCTCCTTCTCCTTCTTCTGCTCCTTCTGATTCACCCTCCAGACTTCCCCTTCTCCTTCTCCTTCTTCTGCTTCTTCTGATTCACCCTCCAGACTTCACCTTCTCCTTCCCCTTCTTCTACTTCTTCTGATTCACCCTCCAGACTTCATCTTCTCCTTCTCCTTCTTCTGCTTCTTCTGATTCACCCTCCAGACTTCACCTTCTCCTTCTCCTTCTTCTGCTTCTTCTGATTCACCCTCCAGACTGCATCTTCTCCTTCTCCTTCTTCTACTTCTTCTGATTCACCCTCCAGACTTCACCTTCTCCTTCTCCTTCTTCTCCTTCTTCCGATTCACCCTCCAGACTTCACCTTCTCCTTCTCCTTCTTCTGCTTCTTCTGATTCACCCTCCAGACTTCAACTTCTCCTTCTCCTTCTTCTGCTTCTTCTGATTCACCCTCCAGACTTCACCTTCTCCTTCTCCTTCTTCTGCTTCTTCTGATTCACCCTTCAGACTTCACCTTCTCCTTTTCCTTCTTCTGCTTCATCTGATTCACCCTCCAGACCTCACCTTCTCCTTCTCCTTCTTCTACTTCTGATTCACCCTCCAGACTTCATCTTCTCCTTCTCCTTCTTCTGCTTCTTCTGATTCACCCTCCAGACTTCACCTTCTCCTTCTCCTTCTTCTGCTTCTTCTGATTCACCCTCCAGTCTTTGCCTTCTCCTTCTCCTTCTTCTACTTCTTCTGATTCACACTCCAGACTTCACCTTCTCCTTCTCCTTCTTCTGCTTCTTCTGATTCACCCTCCTGACTTCACCTTCTCCTTCTCCTTCTTCTGCTTCTTCTGATTCACCCTCCAGACTTCACCTTCTCCTTCTCCTTCATCTGCTTCTTCTGATTCACCCTCCAGTCGTCACCTTCTCCTTCTCCTTCTGCTTCTTCTGATTCACCCTCCAGACTTCACCTTCTCCTTCTCCTTCTTCTGCTTCTTCTGATTCACCCTCCAGACTTCACCTTCTCCTTCTCCTTCTACTTCTTCTGATTCACCCTCCAGACTTCACCTTCTCCTTCTCCTTCATCTGCTTCTTCTGATTCACCCTCCAGACTTCACCTTCTCCTTCTCCTTCGTCTACTTCTTCTGATTCACCCTCCAGACTACACCTTCTCCTTCTCCTTCTTCTACTTCTTCTGATTCACCCTCCAGACTTCACCTTCTCCTTCTCCTTCTTCAGCTTCTTCTGATTCACCCTCCAGACTTCATCTTCTCCTTCTCCTTCTTCTACTTCTTCTGATTCACCCTCCAGACTTCACCTTCTCCTTCTCCTTCTTCTACTTCTCCTGATTCACCCTCCAGACTTCACCTTCTCCTTCTCCTTCTTCTACTTCTTCTGCTTCTCCCTCCAGACTTCACCTTCTCCTTCTCCTTCTTCTGCTTCTTCTGATTCACCCTCCAGACTTCACCTTCATCTTCTCCTTGTTCTATTTCTTCTGATTCACCCTCCAGACTTCACCTTCTCCTTCTCCCTCTTCTACTCCTTCTGATTCACCCTCCAGACTTCACCTTCTCCTTCTCCTTCTTCTACTTCTTCTGATTCACCCTCCTGACTTCACCTTCTCCTTCTACTTCTTCTGCTTCTTCTGCTTCACCCTCCAGACTTCACCTTCTCCTTCTCCTTCTTCTACTTCTTCTGATTCACCCTCCAGTCTTCACCTTCTCCTTCTTCTGCTTCTTCTGCTTCACCCTCCAGACTTCACCTTCTCCTTCTCTTTCTTCTGCTTCTTCTGATTCACCCTCCAGACTTCACCTTCTCCTTCTTCTTCTTCTGATTCTTCTGATTCACCCTCCAGACTTCACCTTCTCCTTCTCCTTCTTCTGCTTCTTCTGATTCACCCTCCTGACTTCACCTTCTCCTTCTCCTTCTTCTACTTCTTCTGATTCACCCTCCTGACTTCACCTTCTCCTTCTCCTTCTTCTACTTCTTCTGCTTCACCCTCCAGACTTCACCTTCTCCTTCTCCTTCTTCTACTTCTTCTGATTGACCGTCCAGACTTCACCTTCTCCTTCTCCTTCTTCTGCTTCTTCTGATTCACCCTCCAGACTTCTCCTTCTCCTTCTCCTTCTTCTGCTCCTTCTGATTCACCCTCCAGACTTCCCCTTCTCCTTCTCCTTCTTCTGCTTCTTCTGATTCACCCTCCAGACTTCACCTTCTCCTTCCCCTTCTTCTACTTCTTCTGATTCACCCTCCAGACTTCATCTTCTCCTTCTCCTTCTTCTGCTTCTTCTGATTCACCCTCCAGACTTCACCTTCTCCTTCTCCTTCTTCTGCTTCTTCTGATTCACCCTCCAGACTGCATCTTCTCCTTCTCCTTCTTCTACTTCTTCTGATTCACCCTCCAGACTTCACCTTCTCCTTCTCCTTCTTCTCCTTCTTCCGATTCACCCTCCAGACTTCACCTTCTCCTTCTCCTTCTTCTGCTTCTTCTGATTCACCCTCCAGACTTCAACTTCTCCTTCTCCTTCTTCTGCTTCTTCTGATTCACCCTCCAGACTTCACCTTCTCCTTCTCCTTCTTCTGCTTCTTCTGATTCACCCTTCAGACTTCACCTTCTCCTTTTCCTTCTTCTGCTTCATCTGATTCACCCTCCAGACCACACCTTCTCCTTCTCCTTCTTCTACTTCTGATTCACCCTCCAGACTTCATCTTCTCCTTCTCCTTCTTCTGCTTCTTCTGATTCACCCTCCAGACTTCACCTTCTCCTTCTCCTTCTTCTGCTTCTTCTGATTCACCCTCCAGTCTTTGCCTTCTCCTTCTCCTTCTTCTACTTCTTCTGATTCACACTCCAGACTTCACCTTCTCCTTCTCCTTCTTCTGCTTCTTCTGATTCACCCTCCTGACTTCACCTTCTCCTTCTCCTTCTTCTGCTTCTTCTGATTCACCCTCCAGACTTCACCTTCTCCTTCTCCTTCATCTGCTTCTTCTGATTCACCCTCCAGTCGTCACCTTCTCCTTCTCCTTCTGCTTCTTCTGATTCACCCTCCAGACTTCACCTTCTCCTTCTCCTTCTTCTGCTTCTTCTGATTCACCCTCCAGACTGCATCTTCTCCTTCTCCTTCTTCTACTTCTTCTGATTCACCCTCCAGACTTCACCTTCTCCTTCTCCTTCTTCTCCTTCTTCCGATTCACCCTCCAGACTTCACCTTCTCCTTCTCCTTCTTCTGCTTCTTCTGATTCACCCTCCAGACTTCAACTTCTCCTTCTCCTTCTTCTGCTTCTTCTGATTCACCCTCCAGACTTCACCTTCTCCTTCTCCTTCTTCTGCTTCTTCTGATTCACCCTTCAGACTTCACCTTCTCCTTTTCCTTCTTCTGCTTCATCTGATTCACCCTCCAGACCACACCTTCTCCTTCTCCATCTTCTACTTCTGATTCACCCTCCAGACTTCATCTTCTCCTTCTCCTTCTTCTGCTTCTTCTGATTCACCCTCCAGACTTCACCTTCTCCTTCTCCTTCTTCTGCTTCTTCTGATTCACCCTCCAGTCTTTGCCTTCTCCTTCTCCTTCTTCTACTTCTTCTGATTCACACTCCAGACTTCACCTTCTCCTTCTCCTTCTTCTGCTTCTTCTGATTCACCCTCCTGACTTCACCTTCTCCTTCTCCTTCTTCTGCTTCTTCTGATTCACCCTCCAGACTTCACCTTCTCCTTCTCCTTCATCTGCTTCTTCTGATTCACCCTCCAGTCGTCACCTTCTCCTTCTCCTTCTGCTTCTTCTGATTCACCCTCCAGACTTCACCTTCTCCTTCTCCTTCTTCTGCTTCTTCTGATTCACCCTCCAGACTTCACCTTCTCCTTCTCCTTCTACTTCTTCTGATTCACCCTCCAGACTTCACCTTCTCCTTCTCCTTCATCTGCTTCTTCTGATTCACCCTCCAGACTTCACCTTCTCCTTCTCCTTCGTCTACTTCTTCTGATTCACCCTCCAGACTACACCTTCTCCTTCTCCTTCTTCTACTTCTTCTGATTCACCCTCCAGACTTCACCTTCTCCTTCTCCTTCTTCTGCTTCTTCTGATTCACCCTCCAGACTTCACCTTCTCCTTCTCCTTCTTCTACTTCTTCTGATTCACCCTCCAGACTTCACCTTCTCCTTCTCCTTCTTCTACTTCTTCTGCTTCTCCCTCCAGACTTCACCTTCTCCTTCTCCTTCTTCTGCTTCTTCTGATTCACCCTCCAGACGTCACCTTCACTTTCTCCTTGTTCTACTTCTTCTGATTCACCCTCCAGACTTCACCTTCTCCTTCTCCCTCTTCTACTCCTTCTGATTCACCCTCCAGACTTCACCTTCTCCTTCTCCTTCTTCTACTTCTTCTGATTCACCCTCCTGACTTCACCTTCTCCTTCTACTTCTTCTGCTTCTTCTGCTTCACCCTCCAGACTTCACCTTCGCCTTCTCCTTCTTCTGCTTCTTCTGCTTCACCCTCCAGACTTCACCTTCTCCTTCTCCTTCTTCTGCTTCTTCTGCTTCACCCTCCTGACTTTACCTTCTCCTTCTCCTTATCTACTTCTTCTGATTCACCCTCCAGACTTCACCTTCTCCTTCTCCTTCTTCTGCTTCTTCTGCTTCACCCTCCAGACTTCACCTTCTCCTTCTCCTTCTTCTGCTTCTTCTGCTTCACCCTCCTGACTTCACCTTCTCCTTCTCCTTCTTCTACTTCTTCTGATTCACCCTCCAGACTTCACCTTCTCCTTCTCCTTCTTCTGCTTCACCCTCCAGACTTCACCTTCTCCTTCTCCTTCTTCTGCTTCTTCTGCTGCACCCTCCAGACTTCACCTTCTCCTTCTCCTTCTTCTGCTTCTTCTGCTTCACTCTCCTGACTTCACCTTCTCCTTCTCCTTCTTCTACTTCTTCTGCTTCACCCCCCTGACTTCACCTTCTCCTTTCCTTCTTCTGCTTCTTCTGATTCACTCTCCTAACTTCACCTTCTCCTTCTCCTTCTTCTGCTTCTTCTGATTCACCCTCCTGACTTCACCTTCTCCTTCTCCTTCTTCTGCTTCTTCTGATTCACCCTCCAGACTTCACCTTCTCCTTTTCCTTCTGCTGCTTCTTCTGATTCACCCTCCAGACTTCACCATCTCCTTCTCCTTCTTCTGATTCACCCTCCAGCCCTCACCTTCTCCTTTTCCTTCTTCTTCTGCTCTTGATTCACCCTCCAGAATTCATCTTCTCCTTCTCCTTCTTCTGCTTCTTCTGATTCACCCTCCAGACTTCACCTTCTCCTTTTCCTTCTTCTGCTTCTTCTGATTCACCCTCCAGACTTCACCATCTCCTTCTCCTTCTTCTGATTCACCCTCCAGCCCTCACCTTCTCCTTTTCCTTCTTCTTCTGCTCTTGATTCACCCTCCAGAATTCATCTTCTCCTTCTCCTTCTTCTGCTTCTTCTGATTCACCCTCCAGACTTCACCTTCTCCTTCTCCTTTTTCTGCTTCTTCTGATTCACCCTCCAGACTTCACCTTCTCCTTCTCCTACTTCTACTTCTTCAGATTCACCCTCCAGACTTCACCTTCTCCTTCTCCTTCTTCTACTTCTTCTGATTCACCCTCCAGTCTTCACCTTCTCCTTCTCCTGCTTCTGCTTCTTCTGCTTCACCCTCCAGACTTCACCTTCTCCTTCTCCTTCTTCTGCTTCTTCTGATTCACCCTCCAGACTTCACCTTCTCCTTCTCCTTCTTCTACTTCTTCTGATTCACCCTCCAGTCTTCACCTTCTCCTTCTCCTGCTTCTGCTTCTTCTGCTTCACCCTCCAGACTTCACCTTCTCCTTCTCCTTCTTCTGCTTCTTTTGATTCACCCTCCAGACTTCACCTTCTCCTTCTCCTTCTTCTGCTTCTTCTGATTCACCCTCCAGACTTCACCTTCTCCTTCTGCTTCTTCTGATTCTTCTGATTCACCCTCCAGACTTCACCTTCTCCTTCTCCTTCTTCTGCTTCTTCTGATTCACCCTCCTGACTTCACCTTCTCCTTCTCCTTCTTCTACTTCTTCTGATTCACCATCCTGACTTCACCTTCTCCTTCTCCTTCTTCTACTTCTTCTGCTTCACCCTCCAGACTTCACCTTCTTCTTCTCCTTCTTCTACTTCTTCTGATTCACCCTCCAGTATTCACCTTCTCCTTCTCCTTCTTTTGCTTCTTCTGCTTCACCCTCCAGACTTCACCTTCTCCTTCTCTTTCTTCTGCTTCTTCTGATTCACCCTCCAGACTTCACCTTCTCCTTCTCCTTCTTCTGCTTCATCTGATTCACCCTCCAGACCTCACCTTCTCCTTCTCCTTCTTCTACTTCTGATTCACCCTCCAGACTTCATCTTCTCCTTCTCCTTCTTCTGCTTCTTCTGATTCATCCTCCAGACTCCACCTTCTCCTTCTCCTTCTTCTGCTTCTTCTGATTCACTCTCCTAACTTCACCTTCTCCTTCTCCTTCTTCTGCTTCTTCTGATTCACCCTCCTGACTTCACCTTCTCCTTCTCCTTCTTCTGCTTCTTCTGATTCACCCTCCAGCCTTCGCCTTCTCCTTCTCCTTCTTCTGCTTCTTCTGCTTCGCCCTCCAGACTTCACCTTCTCCTTCTCTTTCTTCTGCTTCTTCTGATTCACCCTCCAGACTTCACCTTCTCCTTCTCCTTCTTCTGATTCTTCTGATTCACCCTCCAGACTTCACCTTCTCCTTCTCCTTCTTCTGCTTCTTCTGATTCACCCTCCTGACTTCACCTTCTCCTTCTCCTTCTTCTACTTCTTCTGATTCACCATCCTGTCTTCACCTTCTCCTTCTCCTTCTTCTACATCTTCTGCTTCACCCTCCAGACGTCACCTTCTTCTTCTCCTTCTTCTACTTCTTCTGATTCACCATCCTGACTTCACCTTCTCCTTCTCCTTCTTCTACTTCTTCTGCTTCACCCTCCAGACTTCACCTTCTCCTTCTCCTTCTTCTACTTCTTCAGATTCACCCTCCAGACTTCACCTTCTCCTTCTCCTTCTTCTGCTTCTTCTGATTCAACCTCCAGACTTAACCTTCACCGTCTCCTTATTCTGCTTCTTCTGATTCACCCTCCAGACTTCACCTTCTCCTTCTCCTTCTTCTGCTTCTTCTGATTCACTCTCCAGACTTCACCTTCTCCTTCTCCTTCTTCTGCTTCTTCTGATTCACCCTCCAGACCTCACCTTCTTCTTCACCTTCTTCTACTTCTTCTGATTCACCCTCCAGACTTCATCTTCTCCTTCTCCTTCTTCTGCTTCGTCTGATTCACCCTCCAGACTTCACCTTCTCCTTCTCCATCTTCTGCTTCTTCTGATTCACCCTCCAGACTTCACCTTCTCCTTCTCCTTCTTCTACTTCTTCTGATTCACCCTCCAAACTTCACCTTCTCCTTCTCCTTCTTCTACTTCTTCTGATTCACCCTCCAGACTTCAACTTCTCCTTCTCCTTCTTCTGCTTCTTCTGATTCACCCTCCAGACTTCACCTTCTCCTTCTCCTTCTTCTGCTTCTTCTGATTCACCCTCCAGACTTCACCTTCTCCTTCTCCTTCTTCTGCTTCTTCTGATTCAACCTCCAGACTTCACCTTCTCCTTCTCCTTCTTCTGCTTCCTCTGATTCACCCTCCAGACCTCACCTTCTCCTTCTACTTCTTCTACTTCTTCTGATTCACCCTCCAGACTTCATCTTCTCCTTCTCCTTCTTCTGCTTCTTCTGATTCACCCTCCAGACTTCACCTTCTCCTTCTTCTGCTTCTTCTGATTCACCCTCCAGACTTCACCTTCTCCTTCTCCTTCTTCTACTTCTTCTGATTCACCCTCCAGACTTCATCTTCTCCTTCTCCTTCTTCTACTTCTTCTGATTCACCCTCCAGTCTTCACCTTCTCGTTCTCCTTCTTCTGCTTCTTCTGCTTCACCCTCCAGACTTCACCTTCTCCTTCTCTTTCTTCTGCTTGTTCTGATTCACCCTCCAGACTTCACCTTCTCCTTCTCCTTATTCTGCTTCTTCTCATTCACCCTCCAGACTTCACCTTGTCCTTCTCCTTCTTCTGCTTCTTCTGATTTACCCTCCAGACTTCACCTTCTCCTTCTCCTTCTTCTACTTCTTCTGATTCACCCTCCAGGCTTCATCTTCTCCTTCTCCTTCTTCTGCTTCTTCTGATTCACCCTCCAGACATCACCATCTGCTTCTCCTTCTTCTGCTTCTTCTGATTCACCCTCCAGACTTCACCTTCTCCTTCTCCTTCTTCTGCTTCTTCTGATTCACCCTCCAGACTTCACCTTCTCCTTCTCCTTCTTCTGCTTCTTCTGATTCACCCTCCAGACATCACCTTCTCCTTCTCCTTCTTCTGCTTCTTCTGATTCACCCTCCAGACCTCACCTTCTCCTTCTACTTCTTCTACTTCTTCTGATTCACCCTCCAGACTTCATCTTCTCTTTCTCCTTCTTCTGCTTCTTCTGATTCACCCTCCAGACTTCACCTTCTCCTTCTCCTTCTTCTGCTTCTTCTGATTCACCCTCCAGACTTCACCTTCTCCTTCTCCTTCTTCTGCTTCTTCTGATTCACCCTCCAGACTTCATCTTCTCCTTCTCCTTCTTCTACTTCTTCTGATTCACCCTCCAGTCTTCACCTTCTCGTTCTCCTTCTTCTGCTTCTTCTGCTTCACCCTCCAGACTTCACCTTCTCCTTCTCTTTCTTCTGCTTCTTCTGATTCACCCTCCAGACTTCACCTTCTCCTTCTCCTTCTTCTGCTTCTTCTCATTCACCCTCCAGACTTCACCTTGTCCTTCTCCTTCTTCTGCTTCTTCTGATTCACCCTCCAGACTTCACCTTCTGCTTCTCCTTCTTCTACTTCTTCTGATTCACCCTCCAGGCTTCATCTTCTCCTTCTCCTTCTTCTGCTTCTTCTGATTCACCCTCCAGACATCACCATCACCTTCTCCTTCTTCTGCTTCTTCTGATTCACCCTCCAGACTTCACCTTCTCCTTCTCCTTCTTCTACTTCTTTTGATTCACACTCCAGACTTCACCTTCTCCTTCTCCTTCTTCTGCTTCTTCTGATTCACCCTCCAGACTTCACCTTCTCCTTCTCCTTCTTCTGCTTCTTCTGATTCACCCTCCAGACTTCACCTTCTCCTTCTCCTTCTTCTGCTTCTTTTGATTCACCCTTCAGACTTCACCTTCTCCTTCTCCTTCTTCTGCTTCAACTGATTCACCCTCCAGACGTCACCTTCTCCTTCTCCTTCTTCTACTTCTGATTCACCCTCCAGACTTCATCTTCTCCTTCTCCTTCTTCTGCTTCTTCTGATTCACCCTCCAGACTTCACCTTCTCCTTCTCCTTCTTCTGCCTCTTCTGATTCACCCTCCAGTCTTTGCCTTCTCCTTCTCCTTCTTCTACTTCTTCTGATTCATCCCTCCAGACTTCACCGTCTCCTTCTCCTTCTTCTACATCTCCTGATTCACCCTCCAGTCTTCACCTTCTCCTTCTCCTTCTTCTGCTTCTTCTGATTCACACTCCAGACTTCACCTTCTCCTTCTCCTTCTTCTGCTTCTTCTAATTCACCCTCCTGACTTCACCTTCTCCTTCTCCTTCTTCTGCTTCTTCTGATTCACCCTCCAGACTTCACCTTCTCCTTCTCCTTCTTCTGCTTCTTCTGATTCACCCTCCAGACTTCACCTTCTCCTTCTACTTCTTCTGCTTCTTCTGATTCACCCTCCAGACTTCACCTTCTCCTTCTCCTTCATCTGCTTCTTCTGATTCACACACCAGTCGTCACCTTCTCCTTCTCCTTCTTCTGCTTCTTCTGATTCACCCTCCAGACTTCACCTTCTCCTTCTCCTTCTTCTGCTTCTTCTGATTCACCCTCCACACTTCACCTTCTCCTTCTCCTTCTACTTCTTCTGATTCACCCTCCAGACTTCACCTTCTCCTTCTCCTTCATCTGCTTCTTCTGATTCACCCTCCAGACTTCACCTTCTCCTTCTCCTTCGTCTACTTCTTCTGATTCACCCTCCAGACTAGACCTTCTCCTTCTCCTTCTTCTACTTCTTCTGATTCACCCTCCAGACTTCACCTTCTCCTTCTCCTTCTTCTGCTTCTTCTGATTCACCCTCCAGACTTCACCTTCTCCTTCTCCTTCTTCTACTTCTTCTGATTCACCCTCCAGACTTCACCTTCTCCTTCTCCTTCTTCTACTTCTTCTGATTCACCCTCCAGACTTCACCTTCTCCTTTTCCTTCTTCTACTTCTTCTGCTTCTCCCTCCAGACTTCACCTTCTCCTTCTCCTTCTTCTGCTTCTTCTGATTCACCCTCCAGACTTCACCTTCTCCTTCTCCTTCTTCTGATTCACCCTCCAGACTTCACCTTCTCCTTCTCCTTCTTCTACCCCTTCTGATTCACCCTCCAGACTTCACCTTCTCCTTCTCCTTCTTTTACTTCTTCTGATTCACCCTCCTGACTTCACCTTCTCCTTCTCCTTCTTCTGCTTCTTCTGCTTCACCCTCCAGACTTCACCTTCTCCTTCTCCTTCTTCTCCTTCTTCTGCTTCACCCTCCAGACTTCACCTTCTCCTTCTCCTTCTTCTGCTTCTTCTGCTTCACCCTCCTGACTTCACGTTCTCCTTCTCCTTATTTACTTCTTCTGATTCACCCTCCAGACTTCACCTTCTCCTTCTCCTTCTTCTGCTTCTTTTGCTTCACCCTCCAGACTTCACCTTCTCCTTCTCCTTCTTCTGCTTCTTCTGCTTCGCCCTCCAGACTTCACCTTCTCATTCTTCTTCTTATGCTTCTTCTGCTTCACCGTCCAGTCTTCACATTCTCCTTCTCCTTCTTCTGCTTCTTCTGCTTCACCCTCCTGACTTCACCTTCTCCTTCTCCTTCTTCTACTTCTTCTGATTCACCCTCCAGACTTCACCTTCTCCTTCTCCTTCTTCTGCTTCTTCTGCTTCACCCTCCAGACTTCACCTTCTCCTTCTCCTTCTTCTGCTTCTTCTGCTGCACCCTCCAGACTTCACCTTCTCCTTCTCCTTCTTCTGCTTCTTCTGCTTCACCCTCCTGACTTCACCTTCTCCTTCTCCTTCTTCTACTTCTTCTGCTTCACCCCCCTGACTTCACCTTCTCCTTCTCCTTCTTCTGCTTCTTCTGATTCACTCTCCTAACTTCACCTTCTCCTTCTCCTTCTTCTGCTTCTTCTGCTTCACCCTCCAGACTTCACCTTCTCCTTCTCTTTCTTCTGCTTCTTCTGATTCACCCTCCAGACTTCACCTTCTCCTTCTCCTTCTCCTTCTTCTGATTCTTCTGATTCACCCTCCAGACTTCACCTTCTCCTTCTCCTTCTTCTACTTCTTCTGATTCACCCTCCAGTCTTCACCTTCTCCTTCTCCTCCTTCTGCTTCTTCTGCTTCACCCTCCAGACTTCACCTTCTCCTTCTCTTTCTTCTGCTTCTTCTGATTCACCCTCCAGACTTCACCTTCTCCTTCTCCTTCTTCTGATTCTTCTGATTCACCCTCCAGACTTCACCTTCTCCTTCTCCTTCTTCTGCTTCTTCTGATTCACCCTCCTGACTTCACCTTCTCCTTCTCCTTCTTCAACTTCTTCTGATTCACCATCCTGACTTCACCTTCTCCTTCTCCTTCTTCTACTTCTTCTGCTTCACCCTCCAGACTTCACCTTCTTCTTCTCCTTCTTCTACTTCTTCTGATTCACCCTCCAGTCTTCACCTTCTCCTTCTCCTTCTTCTGCTTCTTCTGCTTCACCCTCCAGACTTCACCTTCTCCTTCTCTTTCTTCTGCTTCTTCTGATTCACCCTCCAGACTTCACCTTCTCCTTCTCCTTCTTCTGATTCTTCTGATTCACCCTCCAGACTTCACCTTCTCCTTCTCCTTCTTCTGCTTCTTCTGATTCACCCTCCTGACTTCACCTTCTCCTTCTCCTTCTTCTACTACTTCTGATTCACCATCCTGACTTCACCTTCTCCTTCTCCTTCTTCTACTTCTTCTGCTTCACCCTCCAGACTTCACCTTCTCCTTCTCCTTCTTCTACTTCTTCTGATTCACCCTCCAGACTTCACCTTCTCCTTCTCCTTCTTCTGCTTCTTCTGATTCACCCTCCAGACTTCACCTTCTCCTTCTCCTTATTCTGCTTCTTCTGATTCACCCTCCAGACTTCACCTTCTCCTTCTCCTTCTTCTGCTTCTTCTGATTCACCCTCCAGACTTCACCTTCTCCTTCTCCTTCTTCTGCTTCTTCTGATTCACCCTCCAGACTTCACCTTCTCCTTCTCCTTCTTCTACTTCTTCTGATTCACCCTCCAGACTTCATCTTCTCCTTCTCCTTCTTCTGCTTCTTCTGATTCACCCTCCAGACTTCACCTTCTCCTTCTCCTTCTTCTGCTTCTTCTGATTCACTCTCCTAACTTCACCTTCTCCTTCTCCTTCTTCTGCTTCTTCTGATTCACCCTCCTGACTTCACCTTCTCCTTCTCCTTCTTCTGCTTCTTCTGATTCACCCTCCAGACTTCACCTTCTCCTTCTCCTTCTTCTGTTTCTTCTGATTCACCCTCCAGACTTCACCATCTCCTTCTCCTTCTTCTGCTTCTTCTGATTCACCCTCCAGACCTCACCTTCTCCTTTTCCTTCTTCTTCTTCTTCTGATTCACCCTCCAGAATTCATCTTCTCCTTCTCCTTCTTCTGCTTCTTCTGATTCACCCTCCAGAATTAATCTTCTCCTTCTCCTTCTTCTGCTTCTTCTGATTCACCCTCCAGTCTTCTCCTTCTCCTTCTTCTGCTTCTTCTGCTTCGCCCTCCAGACTTCACCTTCTCCTTCTCTTTATTCTGCTTCTTCTGATTCACCCTCCAGACTTCACCTTCTCCTTCTCCTTCTTCTGATTCTTCTGATTCACCCTCCAGACTTCACCTTCTCCTTCTCCTTCTTCTGCTTCTTCTGATTCACCCTCCTGACTTCACCTTCTCCTGCTCCTTCTTCTACTTCTTCTGATTCACCATCCTGACTTCACCTTCTCCTTCTCCTTCTTCTACTTCTTCTGCTTCACCCTCCAGACTTCACCTTCTTCTTCTCCTTCTTCTACTTCTTCTGATTCACCCTCCAGTCTTCACCTTCTCCTTCTCCTTCTTCTGCTTCTTCTGCTTCACCCTCCAGACTTCACCTTCTCCTTCTCTTTCTTCTGCTTCTTCTGATTCACCCTCCAGACTTCACCTTCTCCTTCTCCTTCTTCTGATTCTTCTGATTCACCCTCCAGACTTCACCTTCTCCTTCTCCTTCTTCTGCTTCTTCTGATTCACCCTCCTGACTTCACCTTCTCCTTCTCCTTCTTCTACTTCTTCTGATTCACCATCCTGACTTCACGTTCTCCTTCTCCTTCTTCTACTGCTTCTGCTTCACCCTCCAGACTTCACCTTCTCCTTCTCCTTCTTCTACTTCTTCTGATTCACCCTCCAGACTTCACCTTCTCCTTCTCCTTCTTCTGCTTCTTCTGATTCAACCTCCAGACTTAACCTTCTCCGTCTCCTTATTCTGCTTCTTCTGATTCACCCTCCAGACTTCACCTTCTCCTTCTCCTTCTTCTGCTTCTTCTGATTCACCCTCCAGACTTCATCTTCTCCTTTTCCTTCTTCTGCTTCTTCTGATTCACCCTCCAGACCTCACCTTCTCCTTCACCTTCTTCTACTTCTTCTGATTCACCCTCCAGACTTCATCTTCTCCTTCTCCTTCTTCTGCTTCTTCTGATTCATCCTCCAGACTTCACCTTCTCCTTCTCCATCTTCTGCTTCTTCTGATTCACCCTCCAGACTTCACCTTCTCCTTCTCCTTCTTCTACTTCTTCTGATTCACCCTCCAGACTTCACCTTCTCCTTCTCCTTCTTCTACTTCTTCTGATTCACCCTCCAGACTTCAACTTCTCCTTCTCCTTCTTCTGCTTCTTCTGATTCACCCTCCAGACTTCACCTTCTCCTTCTCCTTCTTCTGCTTCTTCTGATTCACCCTCGAGACTTCACCTTCTCCTTCTCCTTCTTCTGCTTCTTCTGATTCACCCTCCAGACTTCACCTTCTCCTTCTCCTTCTTCTGCTTCTCCTGATTCACCCTCCAGACCTCACCTTCTCCTTCTACTTCTTCTACTTCTTCTAATTCACCCTCCAAACTTCATCTTCTCCTTCTCCTTCTTCTGCTTCTTCTGATTCACCCTCCAGACTTCACCTTCTCCTTCTCCTTCTTCTGCTTCTTCTGATTCACCCTCCAGACTTCACCTTCTCCTTCTCCTTCTTCTACTTCTTCTGATTCACCCTCCAGACTTCATCTTCTCCTTCTCCTTCTTCTACTTCTTCTGATTCACCCTCCAGTCTTCACCTTCTCGTTCTCCTTCTTCTGCTTCTTCTGATTCACCCTCCAGACTTCACCTTCTCCTTCTCCTTCTTCTGCTTCTTCTGATTCACCCTCCAGACCTCACCTTCTCCTTCTACTTCTTCTACTTCTTCTGATTCACCCTCCAGACTTCATCTTCTCCTTCTCCTTCTTCTGCTTCTTCTGATTCACCCTCCAGACTTCACCTGCTCCTTCTCCTTCTTCTGCTTCTTCTGATTCACCCTCCTGACTTCACCTTCTCCTTCTCCTCCTTCTACTTCTTCTGATTCACCCTCCTGACTTCACCTTCTCCTTCTCCTTCTTCTACTTCTTCTGCTTCACCCTCCAGACTTCATCTTCTCTTTCTCCTTCTTCTGCTTCTTCTGATTCACCCTCCAGACCTCACCTTCTCCTTCTCCTCCTTCTACTTCTTCTGATTCACCCTCCTGACTTCACCTTCTCCTTCTCCTTCTTCTACTTCTTCTGCTTCACCCTCCAGACTTCATCTTCTCCTTCTCCTTCTTCTGCTTCTTCTGATTCACCCTCCAGACCTCACCTTCTCCTTCTACTTCTTCTACTTCTTCTGATTCACCCTCCAGACCTCACCTTCTCCTTCTACTTCTTCTACTTCTTCTGATTCACCCTCCAGACTTCACCTTCTCCTTCTCCTTCTTCTGCTTCTTCTGATTCACCCTCCAGACTTCACCTTCTCCTTCTCCTTCTTCTGCTTCTTCTGCTTCACCCTCCAGACTTCACCTTCTCCTTCTCCTTCTTCTGCTTCTTCTACTGCACCCTCCAGACTTCATCTTCTCCTTCTCCTTCTTCTGCTTCTTCTGCTTCACCCTCCTGACTTCATCTTCTCCTTCTCCTTCTTCTACTTCTTCTGCTTCACCCCCCTGACTTCACCTTCTCCTTCTCCTTCTTCTGCTTCTTCTGATTCACTCTCCTAACTTCACCTTCTCCTTCTCCTTCTTCTGCTTCTTCTGATTCACCCTCCAGACTTCACCTTCTCCTTCTCCTACTTCTACTTCTTCTGATTCACCCTCCAGACTTCACCTTCTCCTTCTCCTTCTTCTGATTCTTCTGATTCACCCTCCAGACTTCACCTTCTCCTTCTCCTTCTTCTGCTTCTTCTGATTCACCCTCCTGACTTCACCTTCTCCTTCTCCTTCTTCTACTTCTTCTGATTCACCATCCTGACTTCACCTTCTCCTTCTCCTTCTTCTACTTCTTCTGCTTCACCCTCCAGACTTCACCTTCTTCTTCTCCTTCTTCTACTTCTTCTGATTCACCCTCCAGTCTTCACCTTCTCCTTCTCCTTCTTCTGCTTCTTCTGCTTCACCCTCCAGACTTCACCTTCTCCTTCTCTTTCTTCTGCTTCTTCTGATTCACCCTCCAGACTTCACCTTCTCCTTCTCCTTCTTCTGATTCTTCTGATTCACCCTCCAGACTTCACCTTCTCCTTCTCCTTCTTCTGCTTCTTCTGATTCACCCTCCTGACTTCACCTTCTCCTTCTCCTTCTTCTACTTCTTCTGATTCACCATCTTGACTTCACCTTCTCCTTCTCCTTCTTCTACTTCTTCTGCTTCACCCTTCACCTTCTCCTTCTCCTTCTTCTACTTATTCTGATTCACCCTCCAGACTTCATCCTTCTCCTTCTCATTCTTTCTGCTTCTTCTGATTCACCCTCCAGACTTCACCTTCTCCTTCTCCTTCTTCTGCTTCTTCTGATTCACCCTCCAGACTTCACCTTCTCCTTCTCCTTCTTCTACTTCTTCTGATTCACCCTCCAGACTTCATCTTCTCCTTCTCCTTCTTCTGCTTCTTCTGATTCACCCTCCAGACTTCACCTTCTCCTTCTCCTTCTTCTGCTTCTTCTGATTCACTCTCCTAGTTCACCTTCTCCTTCTCCTTCTTCTGCTTCTTCTGATTCACCCTCCTGACTTCACCTTCTCCTTCTCCTTCTTCTGCTTCTTCTGATTCACCCTCCAGACTTCACCTTCTCCTTCTCCTTCTTCTGTTTCTTCTGATTCACCTCTGTTCAGTCCTTTCAGCTTCACCATCTCCTCTCCTTCTTCTGCTTCTTCTGATTCACCCTCCAGACCTCACCTTCTCCTTTTCCTTCTTCTTCTTCTTCTTCTTCTGATTCACCCTCCAGAATTCATCTTCTCCTTCTCCTTCTTCTGCTTCTTCTGATTCACCCTCCAGAATTCATCTTCTCCTTCTCCTTCTTCTGCTTCTTCTGATTCACCCTCCAGTCTTCACCTTCTCCTTCTTCTGCTTCTTCTGCTTCGCCCTCCAGACTTCACCTTTTCCTTCTCTTTCTTCTGCTTCTTCTGATTCACCCTCCAGACTTCACCTTCTCCTTCTCCTTCTTCTGATTCTTCTGATTCACCCTCCAGACTTCACCTTCTCCTTCTCCTTCTTCTGCTTCTTCTGATTCACCCTCCTGACTTCACCTTCTCCTTCTCCTTCTTCTACTTCTTCTGATTCACCATCCTGACTTCACCTTGCTCCTTCTCCTTCTTCTACTTCTTCTGCTTCACCCTCCAGACTTCACCTTCTTCTTCTCCTTCTTCCACTTCTTCTGATTCACCCTCCAGTCTTCACCTTCTCCTTCTCCTTCTTCTGCTTCTTCTGCTTCACCCTCCAGACTTCACCTTCTCCTTCTCTTTCTTCTGCTTCTTCTGATTCACCCTCCAGACTTCACCTTCTCCTTCTCCTTCTTCTGATTCTTCTGATTCACCCTCCAGACTTCACCTTCTCCTTCTCCTTCTTCTGCTTCTTCTGATTCACCCTCCTGACTTCACCTTCTCCTTCTCCTTCTTCTACTTCTTCTGATTCACCATCCTGACTTCACCTTCTCCTTCTCCTTCTTCTACTTCTTCTGCTTCACCATCACAGACTTCACCTTCTTCTTCTCTCCTTCTATCTACTTCTTCTGATTCAACCTCCAGTCTTCACCTTCTCCTTCTCCTTCTTCTGCTTCTTCTGCTTCACCCTCCAGACTTCACCTTCTCCTTCTCTTTCTTCTGCTTCTTCTGATTCACCCTCCAGACTTCACCTTCTCCTTCTCCTTCTTCTGATTCTTCTGAATTCACCCTCCAGACTTCACCTTCTCCTTCTCCTTCTTCTGCTTCTTCTGATTCACCCTCTCTGACTTCACCTTCTCCTTCTCCTTCTTCTACTTCTTCTGCTTCACCCTCCAGACTTCCCCTTCTGCTTCTCCTTCTTCTACTTCTTCTGATTCACCCTCCAGACTTCATCTTCTCCTTCTCCTTCTTCTGCTTCTTCTGATTCAACCTCCAGACTTAACCTTCTCCGTCTCCTATATTCTGCTTCTTCTGATTCACCTCCAGACTTCACCTTCTCCCTTCTCCTTCTTCTGCTTCTTCTGATTCACACTCCAGACTTCATCTTCTCCTTCTCCTTTTTCTCTACTTCTTCTGATTCACCCTCCAGACTTCACCTTCTCCTTCTCCTTCTTCTACTTCTTCTGATTCACCCTCCAGACTTCACCTTCTCCTTCTCCTTCTTCTGCTTCTTTCTGATTTCACCCTCCAGACTTCATCTTCTCTTCTCCTTCTCTTCTTCTACTTCTTCTGATTCACCCTCCAGACTTCACCTTCTCCTTCTCCTTCTTCTACTTCTTCTGATTCACCCTCCAGACTTCACCTTCTCCTTCTCCTTCTTCTGCTTCTTCTGATTCACCCTCCAGACTTCACCTTCTCCTCTCTCCTTCTTCTGCTTCTTCTGATTCACCCTCGAGACTTCACCTTCTCCTTCTCCTTCTTCTGCTTCTTCTGATTCCCCCTCCAGACTTCACCTTCTTCCTTCTCCTTCTTCTGCTTCTTCTGATTCACCCTCCAGACTTCACCTTCTCCTTCTACTTCTTCTGCTTCTTCTGATTCACCCTCCAGACTTCACCTTCTCCTTCTCCTTCATCTGCTTCTTCTGATTCACCCTCCAGTCGTCACCTTCTCCTTCTCCTTCTTCTGCTTCTTCTGATTCACCCTCCAGACTTCACCTTCTCCTTCTCCTTTCTTCTGCTTCGTCTGATTCACCCTCCAGACTTCACCTTCTCCTTCTCCTTCTACCTTTCTGATTCACCCTCCAGACTTCACCTTCTCCTTCTCCTTCATCTGCTTCTTCTGATTCACCCTCCAGACTTCACCTTCTCCTTCTCCTTCGTCTACTTCTTCTGATTCACCCTCCAGACTAGACCTTCTCCTTCTCCTTCTTCTACTTCTTCCGATTCACCCTCCAGACTTCACCTTCTCCTTCTCCTTCTTCTGCTTCTTCTGATTCACCCTCCAGACTTCACCTTCTCCTTCTCCTTCTTCTACTTCTTCTGATTCACCCTCCAGACTTCACCTTTTCCTTCTCCTTCTTCTACTTCTTCTGATTCACCCTCCAGACTTCACCTTCTCCTTCTCCTTCTTCTACTTCTTCTGCTTCTCCCTCCAGACTTCACCTTCTCCTTCTCCTTCTTCTGCTTCTTCTGATTCACCCTCCAGACTTCACCTTCTCCTTCTCCTTCTTCTACTTCTTCTGATTCACCCTCCAGACTTCACCTTCTCCTTCTCCTTCTTCTACTCCTTCTGATTCACCCTCCAGACTTCAGCCTTCTCCTTCTCCTTCTTCTACTTCTTCTGATTCACCCACCTGACTTCACCTTCTCCTTCTCCTTCTTCTGCTTCTTCTGCTTCACGCCTCCAGACTTCACCTTCTCCTTCTCCTTCTTCTGCTTCTTCTGCTTCACCCTCCAGACTTCACCTTCTCCTTCTCCTTCTTCTGCTTCTTCTGCTTCACCCTCCTGACTTCACCTCTCTCCTTCTCCTTATTTACTTCTTCTGATTCACCCTCCAGAATTCACCTTCTCCTTCTCCTTCTTCTGCTTCTTCTGCTTCACCCTCCAGACTTCACCTTCTCCTTCTCCTTCTTCTGCTTCTTCTGGCTTCGCCCTCCAGACTGTTCACCTTCTCATTCTCCTTCTTCTGCTTCTTCTGCTTCACCCTCCAGATTTCACATTCTCGTTCTCCTTCTTCTGCTTCTTCTGCTTCACCCTCCAGATTTCACATTCTCGTTCTCCTTCTTCTGCTTCTTCTGCTTCACCCTCCTGACTTCACCTTCTCCTTCTCCTTCTTCTACTTCTTCTGATTCACCCTCCAGACTTCACCTTCTCCTTCTCCTTCTTCTGCTTCTTCTGCTTCACCCTCCAGACTTCACCTTCTCCTTCTCCTTCTTCTGCTTCTTCTGCTGCACCCTCCAGACTTCACCTTCTCCTTCTCCTTCTTCTGCTTCTTCTGCTTCACCCTCCTGACTTCACCTTCTCCTTCTCCTTCTTCTACTTCTTCTGCTTCACCCCCCTGACTTCACCTTCTCCTTCTCCTTCTTCTGCTTCTTCTGATTCACTCTCCTAACTTCACCTTCTCCTTCTCCTTCTTCTGCTTCTTCTGATTCACCCTCCAGAATTCACCTTCTCCTTCTCCTACTTCTACTTCTTCTGATTCACCCTCCAGACTTCACCTTCTCCTTCTCCTTCTTCTACTTCTTCTGATTCACCCTCCAGTCTTCACCTTCTCCTTCTCCTCCTTCTGCTTCTTCTGCTTCACCCTCCAGACTTCACCTTCTCCTTCTCTTTCTTCTGCTTCTTCTGATTCACCCTCCAGACTTCACCTTCTCCTTCTCCTTCTTCTGATTCTTCTGATTCACCCTCCAGACTTCACCTTCTCCTTCTCCTTCTTCTGCTTCTTCTGATTCACCCTCCTGACTTCACCTTCTCCTTCTCCTTCTTCTACTTCTTCTGATTCACAATCCTGACTTCACCTTCTCCTTCTCCTTCTTCTACTTCTTCTGCTTCACCCTCCAGACTTCACCTTCTTCTTCTCCTTCTTCGACTTCTTCTGATTCACCCTCCAGTCTTCACCTTCTCCTTCTCCTTCTTCTGCTTCTTCTGCTTCTCCCTCCAGACTTCACCTTCTCCTTCTCTTTCTTCTGCTTCTTCTGATTCACCCTCCAGACTTCACCTTCTCCTTCTCCTTCTTCTGATTCTTCTGATTCACCCTCCAGACTTCACCTTCTCCTTCTCCTTCTTCTGCTTCTTCTGATTCACCCTCCTGACTTCACCTTCTCCTTCTCCTTCTTCAACTTCTTCTGATTCACCATCCTGACTTCACCTTCTCCTTCTCCTTTTTCTACTTCTTCTGCTTCACCCTCCAGACTTCACCTTCTCCTTCTCCTTCTTCTACTTCTTCTGATTCACCCTCCAGACTTCACCTTCTCCTTCTCCTTCTTCTGCTTCTTCTGATTCACCCTCCAGACTTCATCTTCTCCTTCTCCTTATTCTGCTTCTTCTGATTCACCCTCCAGACTTGACCTTCTCCTTCTCCTTCTTCTGCTTCTTCTGATTCACCCTCCAGACTTCACCTTCTCCTTCTTCTGCTTCTTCTGATTCACCCTCCAGACTTCACCTTCTCCTTCTCCTTCTTCTGCTTCTTCTGATTCACCCTCGAGACTTCACCTTCTCCTTCTCCTTCTTCTGCTTCTTCTGATTCCCCCTCCAGACTTCACCTTCTCCTTCTCCTTCTTCTGCTTCTTCTGATTCACCCTCCAGACTTCACCTTCTCCTTCTACTTCTTCTGCTTCTTCTGATTCACCCTCCAGACTTCACCTTCTCCTTCTCCTTCATCTGCTTCTTCTGATTCACCCTCCAGTCGTCACCTTCTCCTTCTCCTTCTTCTGCTTCTTCTGCTTCGCCCTCCAGACTTCACCTTCTCATTCTCCTTCTTCTGCTTCTTCTGCTTCACCCTCCAGACTTCACATTCTCCTTCTCCTTCTTCTGCTTCTTCTGCTTCACCCTCCTGACTTCACCTTCTCCTTCTCCTTCTTCTACTTCTTCTGATTCACCCTCCAGACTTCACCTTCTCCTTCTCCTTCTTCTGCTTCTTCTGCTTCACCCTCCAGACTTCACCTTCTCCTTCTCCTTCTTCTGCTTCTTCTGCTGCACCCTCCAGACTTCACCTTCTCCTTCTCCTTCTTCTGCTTCTTCTGCTTCACCCTCCTGACTTCACCTTCTCCTTCTCCTTCTTCTACTTCTTCTGCTTCACCCCCCTGACTTCACCTTCTCCTTCTCCTTCTTCTGCTTCTTCTGATTCACTCTCCTAACTTCACCTTCTCCTTCTCCTTCTTCTGCTTCTTCTGATTCACCCTCCAGAATTCACCTTCTCCTTCTCCTACTTCTACTTCTTCTGATTCACCCTCCAGACTTCACCTTCTCCTTCTCCTTCTTCTACTTCTTCTGATTCACCCTCCAGTCTTCACCTTCTCCTTCTCCTCCTTCTGCTTCTTCTGCTTCACCCTCCAGACTTCACCTTCTCCTTTTCTTTCTTCTGCTTCTTCTGATTCACCCTCCAGACTTCACCTTCTCCTTCTCCTTCTTCTGATTCTTCTGATTCACCCTCCAGACTTCACCTTCTCCTTCTCCTTCTTCTGCTTCTTCTGATTCACCCTCCTGACTTCACCTTCTCCTTCTCCTTCTTCTACTTCTTCTGATTCACCATCCTGACTTCACCTTCTCCTTCTCCTTCTTCTACTTCTTCTGCTTCACCCTCCAGACTTCACCTTCTCCTTCTCCTTCTTCTACTTCTTCTGATTCACCCTCCAGACTTCACCTTCTCCTTCTCCTTCTTCTGCTTCTTCTGATTCACCCTCCAGACTTCATCTTCTCCTTCTCCTTATTCTGCTTCTTCTGATTCACCCTCCAGACTTGACCTTCTCCTTCTCCTTCTTCTGCTTCTTCTGATTCACCCTCCAGACTTCACCTTCTCCGTCTCCTTCTTCTGCTTCTTCTGATTCACCCTCCAGACTTCACCTTCTCCTTCTCCTTCTTCTACTTCTTCTGATTCACCCTCCAGACTTCATCTTCTCCTTCTCCTTCTTCTGCTTCTTCTGATTCACCCTCCAGACTTCACCTTCTCCTTCTCCTTCTTCTGCTTCTTCTGATTCACTCTCCTAACTTCACCTTCTCTTTCTCCTTCTTCTGCTTCTTCTGATTCACCCTCCTGACTTCACCTTCTCCTTCTCCTTCTTCTGCTTCTTCTGATTCACCCTCCAGACTTCACCTTCTCCTTCTCCTTCTTCTGTTTCTTCTGATTCACCCTCCAGACTTCACCATCTCCTTCTCCTTCTTCTGCTTCTTCTGATTCACCCTCCAGACCTCACCTTCTCCTTTTCCTTCTTCTTCTTCTTCTGATTCACCCTCCAGAATTCATCTTCTCCTTCTCCTTCTTCTGCTTCTTCTGATTCACCCTCCAGAATTCATCTTCTCCTTCTCCTTCTTCTGCTTCTTCTGATTCACCCTCCAGTCTTCACCTTCTCCTTCATCTGCTTCTTCTGCTTCGCCCTCCAGACTTCACCTTCTCCTTCTCTTTCTTCTGCTTCTTCTCATTCACCCTCCAGACTTCACCTTCTCCTTCTCCTTCTTCTGATTCTTCTGATTCACCCTCCAGACTTCACCTTCTCCTTCTCCTTCTTCTGCTTCTTCTGATTCACCCTCCTGACTTCACCTTCTCCTTCTTCTACTTCTTCTGATTCACCATCCTGACTTCACCTTCTCCTTCTCCTTCTTCTACTTCTTCTGCTTCACCCTCCAGACTTCACCTTCTTCTTCTCCTTCTTCAACTTCTTCTGATTCACCCTCCAGTCTTCACCTTCTCCTTCTCCTTTTTGTGCTTCTTCTGCTTCACCCTCCAGACTTCACCTTCTCCTTCTCTTTCTTCTGCTTCTTCTGATTCACCCTCCAGACTTCACCTTCTCCTTCTCCTTCTTCTGATTCTTCTGATTCACCCTCCAGACTTCACCTTCTCCTTCTCCTTCTTCTGCTTCTTCTGATTCACCCTCCTGACTTCACCTTCTCCTTCTCCTTCTTCTACTTCTTCTGATTCACCATCCTGACTTCACGTTCTCCTTCTCCTTCTTCTACTTCTTCTGCTTCACCCTCCAGACTTCACCTTCTCCTTCTCCTGCTTCTACTTCTTCTGATTCACCCTCCAGACTTCACCTTCTCCTTCTCCTTCTTCTGCTTCTTCTGATTCAACCTCCAGACTTAACCTTCTCCGTCTCCTTATTCTGCTTCTTCTGATTCACCCTCCAGACTTCACCTTCTCCTTCTCCTTCTTCTGCTTCTTCTGATTCACCCTCCAGACTTCATCTTCACCTTCTCCTTCTTCTGCTTCTTCTGATTCACCCTCCAGACCTCACCTTCTCCTTCACCTTCTTCTACTTCTTCTGATTCACCCTCCAGACTTCATCTTCTCCTTCTCCTTCTTCTGCTTCTTCTGATTCATCCTCCAGACTTCACCTTCTCCTTCTCCATCTTCTGCTTCTTCTGATTCACCCTCCAGACTTCACCTTCTCCTTCTCCTTCTTCTACTTCTTCTGATTCACCCTCCAGACTTCACCTTCTCCTTCTCCTTCTTCTACTTCTTCAGATTCACCCTCCAGACTTCACCTTCTCCTTCTCCTTCTTCTGCTTCTTCTGATTCACCCTCCAGACTTCACCTTCTCCTTCTCCTTCTTCTGCTTCTTCTGATTCACCCTCGAGACTTCACCTTCTCCTTCTCATTCTTCTGCTTCTTCTGATTCACCCTCCAGACTTCACCTTCTCCTTCTCCTTCTTCTGCTTCTTCTGATTCACCCTCCAGACCTCACCTTCTCCTTCTACTTCTTCTACTTCTTCTGATTCACCCTCCAGACTTCATCTTCTCCTTCTCCTTCTTCTGCTTCTTCTGATTCACCCTCCAGACTTCACCTTCTCCTTCTCCTTCTTCTGCTTCTTCTGATTCACCCTCCAGACTTCACCTTCTCCTTCTCCTTCTTCTACTTCTTCTGATTCACCCTCCAGACTTCATCTTCTCCTTCTCCTTCTTCTACTTCTTCTGATTCACCCTCCAGTCTTCACGTTCTCGTTCTCCTTCTTCTGCTTCTTCTGATTCACCCTCCAGACTTCACCTTCTCCTTCTCCTTCTTCTGCTTCTTCTGATTCACCCTCCAGACCTCACCTTCTCCTTCTACTTCTTCTACTTCTTCTGATTCACCCTCCAGACTTCATCTTCTCCTTCTCCTTCTTCTGCTTCTTCTGATTCACCCTCCAGACTTCACCTTCTCCTTCTCCTTCTTCTGCTTCTTCTGATTCACCCTCCTGACTTCACCTTCTCCTTCTCCTCCTTCTACTTCTTCTGATTCACCCTCCTGACTTCACCTTCTCCTTCTCCTTCTTCTACTTCTTCTGCTTCACCCTCCAGACTTCATCTTCTCCTTCTCCTTCTTCTGCTTCTTCTGATTCAGCCTCCAGACCTCACCTTCTCCTTCTACTTCTTCTACTTCTTCTGATTCACCCTCCAGACTTCATCTTCTCCTTCTCCTTCTTCTGCTTCTTCTGATTCACCCTCCAGACTTCACCTTCTCCTTCTCCTTCTTCTACTTCTTCTGCTTCACCCTCCAGACTTCACCTTCTCCTTCCCCTTCTTCTACTTCTTCTGATTCACCCTCCAAACTTCACCTTCTTCTTCTCCTTCTTCTGCTTCTTCTAATTCACCCTCCAGACTTCACCTTCTCCTTCTCCTTATTCTGTTCTTCTGATTCACCCTCCAGACTTCACCTTCTCCTTCTCCTTCTTCTGCTTCTTCTGATTCACCCTCCAGACTTCACCTTGTCCTTCTCCTTCTTCTGCTTCTTCTGATTCACCCTCCAGACTTCACCTTCTCCTTCTCCTTCTTCTGCTTCTTCTGCTTCACCCTCCAGACTTCTCCTTCTCCTTCTCCTTCTTCTGCTTCTTCTGCTGCACCCTCCAGACTTCACCTTCTCCTTCTCCTTCTTCTGCTTCTTCTGCTTCACCCTCCTGACTTCACCTTCTCCTTCTCCTTCTTCTACTTCTTCTGATTCACCATTCTGACTTCACCTTCTCCTTCTCCTTCTTCTACTTCTTCTGCTTCACCCTCCAGACTTCACCTTCTTCTTCTCCTTCTTCTACTTCTTCTGATTCACCCTCCAGTCTTCACCTTCTCCTTCTCCTTCTTCTGCTTCACCCTCCAGACTTCACCTTCTCCTTCTCTTTCTTCTGCTTCTTCTAATTCACCCTCCAGACTTCACCTTCTCCTTCTCCTTCTTCTGATTCTTCTGATTCACCCTCCAGACTTCATCTTCTCCTTTTCCTTCTTCTGCTTCTTCTGATTCACCCTCCTGACTTCACCTTCTCCTTCTCCTTCTTCTACTTCTTCTGATTCACCATCCTGACTTCACCTTCTCCTTCTCCTTCTTCTACTTCTTCTGCTTCACCCTCCAGACTTCACCTTCTCCTTCTCCTTCTTCTACTTCTTCTGATTCACCCTCCAGACTTCACCTTCTCCTTCTCCTTCTTCTGCTTCTTCTGATTCACCCTCCAGACTTCACCTTCTCCTTCTCCTTATTCTGCTTCCTTCTCCTTCTTCTGCTTCTTCTGATTCACCCTCCAGACTTCACCTTCTCCTTCTCCTTCTTCTACTTCTTCTGATTCCCCCTCCAGACTTCATCTTCTCCTTCTCCTTCTTCTGCTTCTTCTGATTCACCCTCCAGACTTCACCTTCTTCTTCTCCTTCTTCTGCTTCTTCTGATTCACTCTCCTAACTTCACCTTCTCCTTCTCCTTCTTCTGCTTCTTCTGATTCACCCTCCTGACTTCACCTTCTCCTTCTCCTTCTTCTGCTTCTTCTGATTCACCCTCCAGACTTCACCTTCTCCTTCTCCTTCTTCTGTTTCTTCTGATTCACCCTCCAGACTTCACCATCTCCTTCTCCTTCTTCTGCTTCTTCTGATTAACCCTCCAGACCTCACCTTCTCCTTTTCCTTCTTCTCCTTCTTCTGATTCACCCTCCAGAATTCATCTTCTCCTTCTCCTTCTTCTGCTTCTTCTGATTCACCCTCCAGAATTCATCTTCTCCTTCTCCTTCTTCTGCTTCTTCTGATTCACCCTCCAGTCTTCACCTTCTCCTTCTTCTGCTTCTTCTGCTTCGCCCTCCAGACTTCACCTTCTCCTTCTCTTTCTTCTGCTTCTTCTGATTCACCCTCCAGACTTCACCTTCTCCTTCTCCTTCTTCTGATTCTTCTGATTCACCCTCCAGACTTCACCTTCTCCTTCTCCTTCTTCTGCTTCTTCTGATTCACCCTCCTGACTTCACCTTCTCCTTCTCCTTCTTCTACTTCTTCTGATTCACCATCCTGACTTCACCTTCTCCTTCTCCTTCTTCTACTTCTTCTGCTTCACCCTCCAGACTTCACCTTCTTCTTCTCCTTCTTCTACTTCTTCTGATTCACCCTCCAGTCTCCACCTTCTCCTTCTCCTTCTTCTGCTTCTTCTGCTTCACCCTCCAGACTTCACCTTCTCCTTCTCTTTCTTCTGCTTCTTCTGATTCACCCTCCAGACTTCACCTTCTCCTTCTCCTTCTTCTGATTCTTCTGATTCACCCTCCAGACTTCACCTTCTCCTTCTCCTTCTTCTGCTTCTTCTGATTCACCCTCCTGACTTCACCTTCTCCTTCTCCTTCTTCTACTTCTTCTGATTCACCATCCTGACTTCACGTTCTCCTTCTCCTTCTTCTACTTCTTCTGCTTCACCCTCCAGACTTCACCTTCTGCTTCTCCTTCTTCTACTTCTTCTGATTCACCCTCCAGACTTCACCTTCTCCTTCTCCTTCTTCTGCTTCTTCTGATTCAACCTCCAGACTTAACCTTCTCCGTCTCCTTATTCTGCTTCTTCTGATTCACCCTCCAGACTTCACCTTCTCCTTCTCCTTCTTCTGCTTCTTCTGATTCACCCTCCAGACTTCATCTTCTCCTTCTCCTTCTTCTGCTTCTTCTGATTCACCCTCCAGACCTCACCTTCTCCTTCACCTTCTTCTACTTCTTCTGATTCACCCTCCAGACTTCATCTTCTCCTTCTCCTTCTTCTGCTTCTTCTGATTCATCCTCCAGACTTCACCTTCTCCTTCTCCATCTTCTGCTTCTTCTGATTCACCCTCCAGACTTCACCTTCTCCTTCTCCTTCTTCTACTTCTTCTGATTCACCCTCCAGACTTCACCTTCTCCTTCTCCTTCTTCTACTTCTTCTGCTTCACCCTCCAGACTTCACCTTCTCCTTCTCCTTCTTCTGCTTCTTCTGCTTCGCCCTCCAGACTTCACCTTCTCATTCTCCTTCTTCTGCTTCTTCTGCTTCACCCTCCAGACTTCACATTCTCCTTCTCCTTCTTCTGCTTCTTCTGCTTCACCCTCCTGACTTCACCTTCTCCTTCTCCTTCTTCTACTTCTTCTGATTCACCCTCCAGACTTCACCTTCTCCTTCTCCTTCTTCTGCTTCTTCTGCTTCACCCTCCAGACTTCACCTTCTCCTTCTCCTTCTTCTGCTTCTTCTGCTGCACCCTCCAGACTTCACCTTCTCCTTCTCCTTCTTCTGCTTCTTCTGCTTCACCCTCCTGACTTCACCTTCTCCTTCTCCTTCTTCTACTTCTTCTGCTTCACCCCCCTGACTTCACCTTCTCCTTCTCCTTCTTCTGCTTCTTCTGATTCACTCTCCTAACTTCACCTTCTCCTTCTCCTTCTTCTGCTTCTTCTGATTCACCCTCCAGACTTCACCTTCTCCTTCTCCTACTTCTACTTCTTCTGATTCACCCTCCAGACTTCACCTTCTCCTTCTCCTTCTTCTACTTCTTCTGATTCACCCTCCAGTCTTCACCTTCTCCTTCTCCTCCTTCTGCTTCTTCTGCTTCACCCTCCAGACTTCACCTTCTCCTTCTCTTTCTTCTGCTTCTTCTGATTCACCCTCCAGACTTCACCTTCTCCTTCTCCTTCTTCTGATTCTTCTGATTCACCCTCCAGACTTCACCTTCTCCTTCTCCTTCTTCTGCTTCTTCTGATTCACCCTCCTGACTTCACCTTCTCCTTCTCCTTCTTCTACTTCTTCTGATTCACCATCCTGACTTCACCTTCTCCTTCTCCTTCTTCTACTTCTTCTGCTTCACCCTCCAGACTTCACCTTCTTCTTCTCCTTCTTCGACTTCTTCTGATTCACCCTCCAGTCTTCACCTTCTCCTTCTCCTTCTTCTGCTTCTTCTGCTTCACCCTCCAGACTTCACCTTCTCCTTCTCTTTCTTCTGCTTCTTCTGATTCACCCTCCAGACTTCACCTTCTCCTTCTCCTTCTTCTGATTCTTCTGATTCACCCTCCAGACTTCACCTTCTGCTTCTCCTTCTTCTGCTTCTTCTGATTCACCCTCCTGACTTCACCTTCTCCTTCTCCTTCTTCTACTTCTTCTGATTCACCATCCTGACTTCGCCTTCTCCTTCTCCTTCTTCTACTTCTTCTGCTTCACCCTCCAGACTTCACCTTCTCCTTCTCCTTCTTCTACTTCTTCTGATTCACCCTCCAGACTTCACCTTCTCCTTCTCCTTCTTCTGCTTCTTCTGATTCACCCTCCAGACTTCATCTTCTCCTTCTTCTTATTCTGCTTCTTCTGATTCACCCTCCAGACTTGACCTTCTCCTTCTCCTTCTTCTGCTTCTTCTGATTCACCCTCCAGACTTCACCTTCTCCTTCTCCTTCTTCTGCTTCTTCTGATTCACCCTCCAGACTTCACCTTCTCCTTCTCCTTCTTCTACTTCTTCTGATTCACCCTCCAGACTTCATCTTCTCCTTCTCCTTCTTCTGCTTCTTCTGATTCACCCTCCAGACTTCACCTTCTCCTTCTCCTTCTTCTGCTTCTTCTGATTCACTCTCCTAACTTCACCTTCTCTTTCTCCTTCTTCTGCTTCTTCTGATTCACCCTCCTGACTTCACCTTCTCCTTCTCCTTCTTCTGCTTCTTCTGATTCACCCTCCAGACTTCACCTTCTCCTTCTCCTTCTTCTGTTTCTTCTGATTCACCCTCCAGACTTCACCATCTCCTTCTCCTTCTTCTGCTTCTTCTGATTCACCCTCCAGACCTCACCTTCTCCTTTTCCTTCTTCTTCTTCTTCTGATTCACCCTCCAGAATTCATCTTCTCCTTCTCCTTCTTCTGCTTCTTCTGATTCACCCTCCAGAATTCATCTTCTCCTTCTCCTTCTTCTGCTTCTTCTGATTCACCCTCCAGTCTTCACCTTCTCCTTCATCTGCTTCTTCTGCTTCGCCCTCCAGACTTCACCTTCTCCTTCTCTTTCTTCTGCTTCTTCTCATTCACCCTCCAGACTTCACCTCCTCCTTCTCCTTCTTCTGATTCTTCTGATTCACCCTCCAGACTTCACCTTCTCCTTCTCCTTCTTCTGCTTCTTCTGATTCACCCTCCTGACTTCACCTTCTCCTTCTCCTTCTTCTACTTCTTCTGATTCACCATCCTGACTTCACCTTCTTCTTCTCCTTCTTCTACTTCTTCTGATTCACCCTCCAGTCTCCACCTTCTCCTTCTCCTTCTTCTGCTTCTTCTGCTTCACCCTCCAGACTTCACCTTCTCCTTCTCTTTCTTCTGCTTCTTCTGATTCACCCTCCAGACTTCACCTTCTCCTTCTCCTTCTTCTGATTCTTCTGATTCACCCTCCAGACTTCACCTTCTCCTTCTCCTTCTTCTGCTTCTTCTGATTCACCCTCCTGACTTCACCTTCTCCTTCTCCTTCTTCTACTTCTTCTGATTCACCATCCTGACTTCACGTTCTCCTTCTCCTTCTTCTACTTCTTCTGCTTCACCCTCCAGACTTCACCTTCTGCTTCTCCTTCTTCTACTTCTTCTGATTCACCCTCCAGACTTCACCTTCTCCTTCTCCTTCTTCTGCTTCTTCTGATTCAACCTCCAGACTTAACCTTCTCCGTCTCCTTATTCTGCTTCTTCTGATTCACCCTCCAGACTTCACCTTCTCCTTCTCCTTCTTCTGCTTCTTCTGATTCACCCTCCAGACTTCATCTTCTCCTTCTCCTTCTTCTGCTTCTTCTGATTCACCCTCCAGACCTCACCTTCTCCTTCACCTTCTTCTACTTCTTCTGATTCACCCTCCAGACTTCATCTTCTCCTTCTCCTTCTTCTGCTTCTTCTGATTCATCCTCCAGACTTCACCTTCTCCTTCTCCATCTTCTGCTTCTTCTGATTCACCCTCCAGACTTCACCTTCTCCTTCTCCTTCTTCTACTTCTTCTGATTCACCCTCCAGACTTCACCTTCTCCTTCTCCTTCTTCTACTTCTTCTGCTTCACCCTCCAGACTTCACCTTCTCCTTCTCCTTCTTCTGCTTCTTCTGCTTCGCCCTCCAGACTTCACCTTCTCATTCTCCTTCTTCTGCTTCTTCTGCTTCACCCTCCAGACTTCACATTCTCCTTCTCCTTCTTCTGCTTCTTCTGCTTCACCCTCCTGACTTCACCTTCTCCTTCTCCTTCTTCTACTTCTTCTGATTCACCCTCCAGACTTCACCTTCTCCTTCTCCTTCTTCTGCTTCTTCTGCTTCACCCTCCAGACTTCACCTTCTCCTTCTCCTTCTTCTGCTTCTTCTGCTGCACCCTCCAGACTTCACCTTCTCCTTCTCCTTCTTCTGCTTCTTCTGCTTCACCCTCCTGACTTCACCTTCTCCTTCTCCTTCTTCTACTTCTTCTGCTTCACCCCCCTGACTTCACCTTCTCCTTCTCCTTCTTCTGCTTCTTCTGATTCACTCTCCTAACTTCACCTTCTCCTTCTCCTTCTTCTGCTTCTTCTGATTCACCCTCCAGACTTCACCTTCTCCTTCTCCTACTTCTACTTCTTCTGATTCACCCTCCAGACTTCACCTTCTCCTTCTCCTTCTTCTACTTCTTCTGATTCACCCTCCAGTCTTCACCTTCTCCTTCTCCTCCTTCTGCTTCTTCTGCTTCACCCTCCAGACTTCACCTTCTCCTTCTCTTTCTTCTGCTTCTTCTGATTCACCCTCCAGACTTCACCTTCTCCTTCTCCTTCTTCTGATTCTTCTGATTCACCCTCCAGACTTCACCTTCTCCTTCTCCTTCTTCTGCTTCTTCTGATTCACCCTCCTGACTTCACCTTCTCCTTCTCCTTCTTCTACTTCTTCTGATTCACCATCCTGACTTCACCTTCTCCTTCTCCTTCTTCTACTTCTTCTGCTTCACCCTCCAGACTTCACCTTCTTCTTCTCCTTCTTCGACTTCTTCTGATTCACCCTCCAGTCTTCACCTTCTCCTTCTCCTTCTTCTGCTTCTTCTGCTTCACCCTCCAGACTTCACCTTCTCCTTCTCTTTCTTCTGCTTCTTCTGATTCACCCTCCAGACTTCACCTTCTCCTTCTCCTTCTTCTGATTCTTCTGATTCACCCTCCAGACTTCACCTTCTGCTTCTCCTTCTTCTGCTTCTTCTGATTCACCCTCCTGACTTCACCTTCTCCTTCTCCTTCTTCTACTTCTTCTGATTCACCATCCTGACTTCGCCTTCTCCTTCTCCTTGTTCTACTTCTTCTGCTTCACCCTCCAGACTTCACCTTCTCCTTCTCCTTCTTCTACTTCTTCTGATTCACCCTCCAGACTTCACCTTCTCCTTCTCCTTCTTCTGCTTCTTCTGATTCACCCTCCAGACTTCATCTTCTCCTTCTTCTTATTCTGCTTCTTCTGATTCACCCTCCAGACTTGACCTTCTCCTTCTCCTTCTTCTGCTTCTTCTGATTCACCCTCCAGACTTCACCTTCTCCTTCTCCTTCTTCTGCTTCTTCTGATTCACCCTCCAGACTTCACCTTCTCCTTCTCCTTCTTCTACTTCTTCTGATTCACCCTCCAGACTTCATCTTCTCCTTCTCCTTCTTCTGCTTCTTCTGATTCACCCTCCAGACTTCACCTTCTCCTTCTCCTTCTTCTGCTTCTTCTGATTCACTCTCCTAACTTCACCTTCTCTTTCTCCTTCTTCTGCTTCTTCTGATTCACCCTCCTGACTTCACCTTCTCCTTCTCCTTCTTCTGCTTCTTCTGATTCACCCTCCAGACTTCACCTTCTCCTTCTCCTTCTTCTGTTTCTTCTGATTCACCCTCCAGACTTCACCATCTCCTTCTCCTTCTTCTGCTTCTTCTGATTCACCCTCCAGACCTCACCTTCTCCTTTTCCTTCTTCTTCTTCTTCTGATTCACCCTCCAGAATTCATCTTCTCCTTCTCCTTCTTCTGCTTCTTCTGATTCACCCTCCAGAATTCATCTTCTCCTTCTCCTTCTTCTGCTTCTTCTGATTCACCCTCCAGTCTTCACCTTCTCCTTCATCTGCTTCTTCTGCTTCGCCCTCCAGACTTCACCTTCTCCTTCTCTTTCTTCTGCTTCTTCTCATTCACCCTCCAGACTTCACCTCCTCCTTCTCCTTCTTCTGATTCTTCTGATTCACCCTCCAGACTTCACCTTCTCCTTCTCCTTCTTCTGCTTCTTCTGATTCACCCTCCTGACTTCACCTTCTCCTTCTCCTTCTTCTACTTCTTCTGATTCACCATCCTGACTTCACCTTCTCCTTCTCCTTCTTCTACTTCTTCTGCTTCACCCTCCAGACTTCACCTTCTTCTTCTCCTTCTTCGACTTCTTCTGATTCACCCTCCAGTCTTCACCTTCTCCTTCTCCTTCTTCTGCTTCTTCTGCTTCACCCTCCAGACTTCACCTTCTCCTTCTCTTTCTTCTGCTTCTTCTGATTCACCCTCCAGACTTCACCTTCTCCTTCTCCTTCTTCTGATTCTTCTGATTCACCCTCCAGACTTCACCTTCTGCTTCTCCTTCTTCTGCTTCTTCTGATTCACCCTCCTGACTTCACCTTCTCCTTCTCCTTCTTCTACTTCTTCTGATTCACCATCCTGACTTCGCCTTCTCCTTCTCCTTCTTCTACTTCTTCTGCTTCACCCTCCAGACTTCACCTTCTCCTTCTCCTTCTTCTACTTCTTCTGATTCACCCTCCAGACTTCACCTTCTCCTTCTCCTTCTTCTGCTTCTTCTGATTCACCCTCCAGACTTCATCTTCTCCTTCTTCTTATTCTGCTTCTTCTGATTCACCCTCCAGACTTGACCTTCTCCTTCTCCTTCTTCTGCTTCTTCTGATTCACCCTCCAGACTTCACCTTCTCCTTCTCCTTCTTCTGCTTCTTCTGATTCACCCTCCAGACTTCACCTTCTCCTTCTCCTTCTTCTACTTCTTCTGATTCACCCTCCAGACTTCATCTTCTCCTTCTCCTTCTTCTGCTTCTTCTGATTCACCCTCCAGACTTCACCTTCTCCTTCTCCTTCTTCTGCTTCTTCTGATTCACTCTCCTAACTTCACCTTCTCTTTCTCCTTCTTCTGCTTCTTCTGATTCACCCTCCTGACTTCACCTTCTCCTTCTCCTTCTTCTGCTTCTTCTGATTCACCCTCCAGACTTCACCTTCTCCTTCTCCTTCTTCTGTTTCTTCTGATTCACCCTCCAGACTTCACCATCTCCTTCTCCTTCTTCTGCTTCTTCTGATTCACCCTCCAGACCTCACCTTCTCCTTTTCCTTCTTCTTCTTCTTCTGATTCACCCTCCAGAATTCATCTTCTCCTTCTCCTTCTTCTGCTTCTTCTGATTCACCCTCCAGAATTCATCTTCTCCTTCTCCTTCTTCTGCTTCTTCTGATTCACCCTCCAGTCTTCACCTTCTCCTTCATCTGCTTCTTCTGCTTCGCCCTCCAGACTTCACCTTCTCCTTCTCTTTCTTCTGCTTCTTCTCATTCACCCTCCAGACTTCACCTCCTCCTTCTCCTTCTTCTGATTCTTCTGATTCACCCTCCAGACTTCACCTTCTCCTTCTCCTTCTTCTGCTTCTTCTGATTCACCCTCCTGACTTCACCTTCTCCTTCTCCTTCTTCTACTTCTTCTGATTCACCATCCTGACTTCACCTTCTCCTTCTCCTTCTTCTACTTCTTCTGCTTCACCCTCCAGACTTCACCTTCTTCTTCTCCTTCTTCAACTTCTTCTGATTCACCCTCCAGTCTTCACCTTCTCCTTCTCCTTCTTCTGCTTCTTCTGCTTCACCCTCCAGACTTCACCTTCTCCTTCTCTTTCTTCTGCTTCTTCTGATTCACCCTCCAGACTTCACCTTCTCCTTCTCCTTCTTCTGATTCTTCTGATTCACCCTCCAGACTTCACCTTCTCCTTCTCCTTCTTCTGCTTCTTCTGATTCACCCTCCTGACTTCACCTTCTCCTTCTCCTTCTTCTACTTCTTCTGATTCACCATCCTGACTTCACGTTCTCCTTCTCCTTCTTCTACTTCTTCTGCTTCACCCTCCAGACTTCACCTTCTCCTTCTCCTTCTTCTACTTCTTCTGATTCACCCTCCAGACTTCACCTTCTCCTTCTCCTTCTTCTGCTTCTTCTGATTCAACCTCCAGACTTAACCTTCTCCGTCTCCTTATTCTGCTTCTTCTGATTCACCCTCCAGACTTCACCTTCTCCTTCTCCTTCTTCTGCTTCTTCTGATTCACCCTCCAGACTTCATCTTCTCCTTCTCCTTCTTCTGCTTCTTCTGATTCACCCTCCAGACCTCACCTTCTCCTTCACCTTCTTCTACTTCTTCTGATTCACCCTCCAGACTTCATCTTCTCCTTCTCCTTCTTCTGCTTCTTCTGATTCATCCTCCAGACTTCACCTTCTCCTTCTCCATCTTCTGCTTCTTCTGATTCACCCTCCAGACTTCACCTTCTCCTTCTCCTTCTTCTACTTCTTCTGATTCACCCTCCAGACTTCACCTTCTCCTTCTCCTTCTTCTACTTCTTCAGATTCACCCTCCAGACTTCACCTTCTCCTTCTCCTTCTTCTGCTTCTTCTGATTCACCCTCCAGACTTCACCTTCTCCTTCTCCTTCTTCTGCTTCTTCTGATTCACCCTCGAGACTTCACCTTCTCCTTCTCCTTCTTCTGCTTCTTCTGATTCACCCTCCAGACTTCACCTTCTCCTTCTCCTTCTTCTGCTTCTTCTGATTCACCCTCCAGACCTCACCTTCTCCTTCTACTTCTTCTACTTCTTCTGATTCACCCTCCAGACTTCATCTTCTCCTTCTCCTTCTTCTGCTTCTTCTGATTCACCCTCCAGACTTCACCTTCTCCTTCTCCTTCTTCTGCTTCTTCTGATTCACCCTCCAGACTTCACCTTCTCCTTCTCCTTCTTCTACTTCTTCTGATTCACCCTCCAGACTTCATCTTCTCCTTCTCCTTCTTCTACTTCTTCTGATTCACCCTCCAGTCTTCACCCTCTCGTTCTCCTTCTTCTGCTACTTCTGATTCACCCTCCAGACTTCACCTTCTCCTTCTCCTTCTTCTGCTTCTTCTGATTCACCCTCCAGACCTCACCTTCTCCTTCTACTTCTTCTACTTCTTCTGATTCACCCTCCAGACTTCATCTTCTCCTTCTCCTTCTTCTGCTTCTTCTGATTCACCCTCCAGACTTCACCTTCTCCTTCTCCTTCTTCTGCTTCTTCTGATTCACCCTCCTGACTTCACCTTCTCCTTCTCCTCCTTCTACTTCTTCTGATTCACCCTCCTGACTTCACCTTCTCCTTCTCCTTCTTCTACTTCTTCTGCTTCACCCTCCAGACTTCATCTTCTCCTTCTCCTTCTTCTGCTTCTTCTGATTCAGCCTCCAGACCTCACCTTCTCATTCTACTTCTTCTACTTCTTCTGATTCACCCTCCAGACTTCATCTTCTCCTTCTCCTTCTTCTGCTTCTTCTGATTCACCCTCCAGACTTCACCTTCTCCTTCTCCTTATTCTGTTCTTCTGATTCACCCTCCAGACTTCACCTTCTCCTTCTCCTTCTTCTGCTTCTTCTGATTCACCCTCCAGACTTCACCTTGTCCTTCTCCTTCTTCTGCTTCTTCTGATTCACCCTCCAGACTTCACCTTCTCCTTCTCCTTCTTCTGCTTCTTCTGCTTCACCCTCCAGACTTCTCCTTCTCCTTCTCCTTCTTCTGCTTCTTCTGCTGCACCCTCCAGACTTCACCTTCTCCTTCTCCTTCTTCTGCTTCTTCTGCTTCACCCTCCTGACTTCACCTTCTCCTTCTCCTTCTTCTACTTCTTCTGATTCACCATCCTGACTTCACCTTCTCCTTCTCCTTCTTCTACTTCTTCTGCTTCACCCTCCAGACTTCACCTTCTCCTTCTCCTTCTTCTGCTTCTTCTGATTCACCCTCCAGACTTCACCTTCTCCTTCTCCTTCTTCTACTTCTTCTGATTCACCCTCCAGACTTCATCTTCTCCTTCTCCTTCTTCTGCTTCTTCTGATTCACCCTCCAGACTTCACCTTCTCCTTCTCCTTCTTCTGCTTCTTCTGATTCACTCTCCTAACTTCACCTTCTCTTTCTCCTTCTTCTGCTTCTTCTGATTCACCCTCCTGACTTCACCTTCTCCTTCTCCTTCTTCTGCTTCTTCTGATTCACCCTCCAGACTTCACCTTCTCCTTCTCCTTCTTCTGTTTCTTCTGATTCACCCTCCAGACTTCACCATCTCCTTCTCCTTCTTCTGCTTCTTCTGATTCACCCTCCAGACCTCACCTTCTCCTTTTCCTTCTTCTTCTTCTTCTGATTCACCCTCCAGAATTCATCTTCTCCTTCTCCTTCTTCTGCTTCTTCTGATTCACCCTCCAGAATTCATCTTCTCCTTCTCCTTCTTCTGCTTCTTCTGATTCACCCTCCAGTCTTCACCTTCTCCTTCATCTGCTTCTTCTGCTTCGCCCTCCAGACTTCACCTTCTCCTTCTCTTTCTTCTGCTTCTTCTCATTCACCCTCCAGACTTCACCTCCTCCTTCTCCTTCTTCTGATTCTTCTGATTCACCCTCCAGACTTCACCTTCTCCTTCTCCTTCTTCTGCTTCTTCTGATTCACCCTCCTGACTTCACCTTCTCCTTCTCCTTCTTCTACTTCTTCTGATTCACCATCCTGACTTCACCTTCTCCTTCTCCTTCTTCTACTTCTTCTGCTTCACCCTCCAGACTTCACCTTCTTCTTCTCCTTCTTCAACTTCTTCTGATTCACCCTCCAGTCTTCACCTTCTCCTTCTCCTTCTTCTGCTTCTTCTGCTTCACCCTCCAGACTTCACCTTCTCCTTCTCTTTCTTCTGCTTCTTCTGATTCACCCTCCAGACTTCACCTTCTCCTTCTCCTTCTTCTGATTCTTCTGATTCACCCTCCAGACTTCACCTTCTCCTTCTCCTTCTTCTGCTTCTTCTGATTCACCCTCCTGACTTCACCTTCTCCTTCTCCTTCTTCTACTTCTTCTGATTCACCATCCTGACTTCACGTTCTCCTTCTCCTTCTTCTACTTCTTCTGCTTCACCCTCCAGACTTCACCTTCTCCTTCTCCTTCTTCTACTTCTTCTGATTCACCCTCCAGACTTCACCTTCTCCTTCTCCTTCTTCTGCTTCTTCTGATTCAACCTCCAGACTTAACCTTCTCCGTCTCCTTATTCTGCTTCTTCTGATTCACCCTCCAGACTTCACCTTCTCCTTCTCCTTCTTCTGCTTCTTCTGATTCACCCTCCAGACTTCATCTTCTCCTTCTCCTTCTTCTGCTTCTTCTGATTCACCCTCCAGACCTCACCTTCTCCTTCACCTTCTTCTACTTCTTCTGATTCACCCTCCAGACTTCATCTTCTCCTTCTCCTTCTTCTGCTTCTTCTGATTCATCCTCCAGACTTCACCTTCTCCTTCTCCATCTTCTGCTTCTTCTGATTCACCCTCCAGACTTCACCTTCTCCTTCTCCTTCTTCTACTTCTTCTGATTCACCCTCCAGACTTCACCTTCTCCTTCTCCTTCTTCTACTTCTTCAGATTCACCCTCCAGACTTCACCTTCTCCTTCTCCTTCTTCTGCTTCTTCTGATTCACCCTCCAGACTTCACCTTCTCCTTCTCCTTCTTCTGCTTCTTCTGATTCACCCTCGAGACTTCACCTTCTCCTTCTCCTTCTTCTGCTTCTTCTGATTCACCCTCCAGACTTCACCTTCTCCTTCTCCTTCTTCTGCTTCTTCTGATTCACCCTCCAGACCTCACCTTCTCCTTCTACTTCTTCTACTTCTTCTGATTCACCCTCCAGACTTCATCTTCTCCTTCTCCTTCTTCTACTTCTTCTGATTCACCCTCCAGACTTCACCTTCTCCTTCTCCTTCTTCTGCTTCTTCTGATTCACCCTCCAGACTTCACCTTCTCCTTCTCCTTCTTCTACTTCTTCTGATTCACCCTCCAGACTTCATCTTCTCCTTCTCCTTCTTCTACTTCTTCTGATTCACCCTCCAGTCTTCACCCTCTCGTTCTCCTTCTTCTGCTACTTCTGATTCACCCTCCAGACTTCACCTTCTCCTTCTCCTTCTTCTGCTTCTTCTGATTCACCCTCCAGACCTCACCTTCTCCTTCTACTTCTTCTACTTCTTCTGATTCACCCTCCAGACTTCATCTTCTCCTTCTCCTTCTTCTGCTTCTTCTGATTCACCCTCCAGACTTCACCTTCTCCTTCTCCTTCTTCTGCTTCTTCTGATTCACCCTCCTGACTTCACCTTCTCCTTCTCCTCCTTCTACTTCTTCTGATTCACCCTCCTGACTTCACCTTCTCCTTCTCCTTCTTCTACTTCTTCTGCTTCACCCTCCAGACTTCATCTTCTCCTTCTCCTTCTTCTGCTTCTTCTGATTCAGCCTCCAGACCTCACCTTCTCATTCTACTTCTTCTACTTCTTCTGATTCACCCTCCAGACTTCATCTTCTCCTTCTCCTTCTTCTGCTTCTTCTGATTCACCCTCCAGACTTCACCTTCTCCTTCTCCTTATTCTGTTCTTCTGATTCACCCTCCAGACTTCACCTTCTCCTTCTCCTTCTTCTGCTTCTTCTGATTCACCCTCCAGACTTCACCTTGTCCTTCTCCTTCTTCTGCTTCTTCTGATTCACCCTCCAGACTTCACCTTCTCCTTCTCCTTCTTCTGCTTCTTCTGCTTCACCCTCCAGACTTCTCCTTCTCCTTCTCCTTCTTCTGCTTCTTCTGCTGCACCCTCCAGACTTCACCTTCTCCTTCTCCTTCTTCTGCTTCTTCTGCTTCACCCTCCTGACTTCACCTTCTCCTTCTCCTTCTTCTACTTCTTCTGATTCACCATCCTGACTTCACCTTCTCCTTCTCCTTCTTCTACTTCTTCTGCTTCACCCTCCAGACTTCACCTTCTTCTTCTCCTTCTTCTACTTCTTCTGATTCACCCTCCAGTCTTCACCTTCTCCTTCTCCTTCTTCTGCTTCACCCTCCAGACTTCACCTTCTCCTTCTCTTTCTTCTGCTTCTTCTAATTCACCCTCCAGACTTCACCTTCTCCTTCTCCTTCTTCTGATTCTTCTGATTCACCCTCCAGACTTCACCTTCTCCTTTTCCTTCTTCTGCTTCTTCTGATTCACCCTCCTGACTTCACCTTCTCCTTCTCCTTCTTCTACTTCTTCTGATTCACCATCCTGACTTCACCTTCTCCTTCTCCTTCTTCTACTTCTTCTGCTTCACCCTCCAGACTTCACCTTCTCCTTCTCCTTCTTCTACTTCTTCTGATTCACCCTCCAGACTTCACCTTCTCCTTCTCCTTCTTCTGCTTCTTCTGATTCACCCTCCAGACTTCACCTTCTCCTTCTCCTTATTCTGCTTCCTTCTCCTTCTTCTGCTTCTTCTGATTCACCCTCCAGACTTCACCTACTCCTTCTCCTTCTTCTACTTCTTCTGATTCCCCCTCCAGACTTCATCTTCTCCTTCTCCTTCTTCTGCTTCTTCTGATTCACCCTCCAGACTTCACCTTCTCCTTCTCCTTCTTCTGCTTCTTCTGATTCACTCTCCTAACTTCACCTTCTCCTTCTCCTTCTTCTGCTTCTTCTGATTCATCCTCCTGACTTCACCTTCTCCTTCTCCTTCTTCTGCTTCTTCTGATTCACCCTCCAGACTTCACCTTCTCCTTTTCCTTCTTCTCCTTCTTCTGATTCACCCTCCAGAATTCATCTTCTCCTTCTCCTTCTTCTGCTTCTTCTGATTCACCCTCCAGAATTCATCTTCTCCTTCTCCTTCTTCTGCTTCTTCTGATTCACCCTCCAGTCTTCACCTTCTCCTTCTTCTGCTTCTTCTGCTTCGCCCTCCAGACTTCACCTTCTCCTTCTCTTTCTTCTGCTTCTTCTGATTCACCCTCCAGACTTCACCTTCTCCTTCTCCTTCTTCTGATTCTTCTGATTCACCCTCCAGACTTCACCTTCTCCTTCTCCTTCTTCTGCTTCTTCTGATTCACCCTCCTGACTTCACCTTCTCCTTCTCCTTCTTCTACTTCTTCTGATTCACCATCCTGACTTCACCTTCTCCTTCTCCTTCTTCTACTTCTTCTGCTTCACCCTCCAGACTTCACATTCTTCTTCTTCTTCTTCTACTTCTTCTGATTCACCCTCCAGTCTTCACCTTCTCCTTCTCCTTCTTCTGCTTCTTCTGCTTCACCCTCCAGACTTCACCTTCTCCTTCTCTTTCTTCTGCTTCTTCTGATTCACCCTCCAGACTTCACCTTCTCCTTCTCCTTCTTCTGATTCTTCTGATTCACCCTCCAGACTTCACCTTCTCCTTCTCCTTCTTCTGCTTCTTCTGATTCACCCTCCTGACTTCACCTTCTCCTTCTCCTTCTTATACTTCTTCTGATTCACCATCCTGACTTCACGTTCTCCTTCTCCTTCTTCTACTTCTTCTGCTTCACCCTCCAGACTTCACCTTCTGCTTCTCCTTCTTCTACTTCTTCTGATTCACCCTCCAGACTTCACCTTCTCCTTCTCCTTCTTCTGCTTCTTCTGATTCAACCTCCAGACTTAACCTTCTCCGTCTCCTTATTCTGCTTCTTCTGATTCACCCTCCAGACTTCACCTTCTCCTTCTCCTTCTTCTGCTTCTTCTGATTCACCCTCCAGACTTCATCTTCTCCTTCTCCTTCTTCTGCTTCTTCTGATTCACCCTCCAGACCTCACCTTCTCCTTCACCTTCTTCTACTTCTTCTGATTCACCCTCCAGACTTCATCTTCTCCTTCTCCTTCTTCTGCTTCTTCTGATTCATCCTCCAGACTTCACCTTCTCCTTCTCCATCTTCTGCTTCTTCTGATTCACCCTCCAGACTTCACCTTCTCTTTCTCCTTCTTCTACTTCTTCTGATTCACCCTCCAGACTTCACCTTCTCCTTCTCCTTCTTCTACTTCTTCTGATTCACCCTCCAGACTTCACCTTCTCCTTCTCCTTCTTCTGCTTCTTCTGATTCACCCTCCAGACTTCACCTTCTCCTTCTCCTTCTTCTACTTCTTCTGATTCACCCTCCAGACTTCACCTTCTCCTTCTCCTTCTTCTACTTCTTCTGATTCACCCTCCAGACTTCACCTTCTCCTTCTCCTTCTTCTACTTCTTCTGATTCACCCTCCTGACTTCACCTTCTCCTTCTCCTTCTTCTGCTTCTTCTGCTTCACCCTCCAGACTTCACCTTCTCCTTCTCCTTCTTCTGCTTCTTCTGCTTCACCCTCCAGACTTCACCTTCTCCTTCTCCTTCTTCTGCTTCTTCTGCTTCACCCTCCTGACTTCACCTTCTCCTTCTCCTTATTTACTTCTTCTGATTCACCCTCCAGACTTCACCTTCTCCTTCTCCTTCTTCTGCTTCTTCTGCTTCACCCTCCAGACTTCACCTTCTCCTTCTCCTTCTTCTGCTTCTTCTGCTTCGCCCTCCAGACTTCACCTTCTCATTCTCCTTCTTCTGCTTCTTCTGCTTCACCCTCCAGACTTCACATTCTCCTTCTCCTTCTTCTGCTTCTTCTGCTTCACCCTCCTGACTTCACCTTCTCCTTCTCCTTCTTCTGCTTCTTCTGATTCACCCTCCAGACTTCACCTTCTCCTTCTCCTTCTTCTGCTTCTTCTGCTTCACCCTCCAGACTTCACCTTCTCCTTCTCCTTCTTCTGCTTCTTCTGCTGCACCCTCCAGACTTCACCTTCTCCTTCTCCTTCTTCTGCTTCTTCTGCTTCACCCCCCTGACTTCACCTTCTCCTTCTCCTTCTTCTGCTTCTTCTGATTCACTCTCCTAACTTCACCTTCTCCTTCTCCTTCTTCTGCTTCTTCTGATTCACCCTCCAGACTTCACCTTCTCCTTCTCCTACTTCTACTTCTTCTGATTCACCCTCCAGACTTCACCTTCTCCTTCTCCTTCTTCTACTTCTTCTGATTCACCCTCCAGTCTTCACCTTCTCCTTCTCCTCCTTCTGCTTCTTCTGCTTCACCCTCCAGACTTCACCTTCTCCTTCTCTTTCTTCTGCTTCTTCTGATTCACCCTCCAGACTTCACCTTCTCCTTCTCCTTCTTCTGATTCTTCTGATTCACCCTCCAGACTTCACCTTCTCCTTCTCCTTCTTCTGCTTCATCTGATTCACCCTCCTGACTTCACCTTCTCCTTCTCCTTCTTCTACTTCTTCTGATTCACCATCCTGACTTCACCTTCTCCTTCTCCTTCTTCTACTTCTTCTGCTTCACCCTCCAGACTTCACCTTCTTCTTCTCCTTCTTCTACTTCTTCTGATTCACCCTCCAGTCTTCACCTTCTCCTTCTCCTTCTTCTGCTTCTTCTGCTTCACCCTCCAGACTTCACCTTCTCCTTCTCTTTCTTCTGCTTCTTCTGATTCACCCTCCAGACTTCACCTTCTCCTTCTCCTTCTTCTGATTCTTCTGATTCACCCTCCAGACTTCACCTTCTCCTTCTCCTTCTTCTGCTTCTTCTGATTCACCCTCCTGACTTCACCTTCTCCTTCTCCTTCTTCTACTTCTTCTGATTCACCATCCTGACTTCACCTTCTCCTTCTCCTTCTTCTACTTCTTCTGCTTCACCCTCCAGACTTCACCTTCTCCTTCTCCTTCTTCTACTTCTTCTGATTCACCCTCCAGACTTCACCTTCTCCTTCTCCTTCTTCTGCTTCTTCTGATTCACCCTCCAGACTTCACCTTCTACTTCTCCTTATTCTGCTTCTTCTGATTCACCCTCCAGACTTCACCTTCTCCTTCTCCTTCTTCTGCTTCTTCTGATTCACCCTCCAGACTTCACCTTCTCCTTCTCCTTCTTCTGCTTCTTCTGATTCACCCTCCAGACTTCACCTTCTACTTCTCCTTATTCTGCTTCTTCTGATTCACCCTCCAGACTTCACCTTCTCCTTCTCCTTCTTCTGCTTCTTCTGATTCACCCTCCAGACTTCTCCTTCTCCTTCTCCTTCTTCTGCTTCTTCTGATTCACCCTCCAGACTTCACCTTCTCCTTCTCCTTCTTCTACTTTTTCTGATTCACCCTCCAGACTTCATCTTCTCCTTCTCCTTCTTCTGCTTCTTCTGATTCACCCTCCAGACTTCACCTTCTCCTTCTCCTTCTTCTACTTCTTCTGATTCACCCTCCAGACTTCACCTTCTCCTTCTCCTTCTTCTGATTCTTCTGATTCACCCTCCTGACTTCACCTTCTCCTTCTCCTTCTTCTGCTTCTTCTGATTCACCCTCCAGACTTCACCTTCTCCTTCTCCTTCTTCTGTTTCTTCTGATTCACCCTCCAGGATTCACCATCTCCTTCTCCTTCTTCTGCTTCTTCTGATTCACCCTCCAGACCTCACCTTCTCCTTTTCCTTCTTCTTCTTCTTCTGATTCACCCTCCAGAATTCATCTTCTCCTTCTCCTTCTTCTGCTTCTTCTGATTCACCCTCCAGAATTCATCTTCTCCTTCTCCTTCTTCTGCTTCTTCTGATTCACCCTCCAGTCTTCACCTTCTCCTTCTTCTGCTTCTTTTGCTTCGCCCTCCAGACTTCACCTTCTCCTTCTCTTTCTTCTGCTTCTTCTGATTCACCCTCCAGACTTCACCTTCTCCTTCTCCTTGTTCTGCTTCTTCTGATTCACCCTCCTGACTTCACCTTCTCCTTCTCCTTCTTCTACTTCTTCTGATTCACCATCCTGACTTCACCTTCTCCTTCTCCTTCTTCTACTTCTTCTGCTTCACCCTCCAGACTTCACCTTCTCCTTCTCCTTCTTCTACTTCTTCTGATTCACCCTCCAGACTTCACCTTCTCCTTCTCCTTCTTCTGCTTCTTCTGATTCACCCTCCAGACTTCACCTTCTACTTCTCCTTATTCTGCTTCTTCTGATTCACCCTCCAGACTTCACCTTCTCCTTCTCCTTCTTCTGCTTCTTCTGATTCACCCTCCAGACTTCACCTTCTCCTTCTCCTTCTTCTGCTTCTTCTGATTCACCCTCCAGACTTCACCTTCTACTTCTCCTTATTCTGCTTCTTCTGATTCACCCTCCAGACTTCACCTTCTCCTTCTCCTTCTTCTGCTTCTTCTGATTCACCCTCCAGACTTCTCCTTCTCCTTCTCCTTCTTCTGCTTCTTCTGATTCACCCTCCAGACTTCACCTTCTCCTTCTCCTTCTTCTACTTTTTCTGATTCACCCTCCAGACTTCATCTTCTCCTTCTCCTTCTTCTGCTTCTTCTGATTCACCCTCCAGACTTCACCTTCTCCTTCTCCTTCTTCTACTTCTTCTGATTCACCCTCCAGACTTCACCTTCTCCTTCTCCTTCTTCTGATTCTTCTGATTCACCCTCCTGACTTCACCTTCTCCTTCTCCTTCTTCTGCTTCTTCTGATTCACCCTCCAGACTTCACCTTCTCCTTCTCCTTCTTCTGTTTCTTCTGATTCACCCTCCAGGATTCACCATCTCCTTCTCCTTCTTCTGCTTCTTCTGATTCACCCTCCAGACCTCACCTTCTCCTTTTCCTTCTTCTTCTTCTTCTGATTCACCCTCCAGAATTCATCTTCTCCTTCTCCTTCTTCTGCTTCTTCTGATTCACCCTCCAGAATTCATCTTCTCCTTCTCCTTCTTCTGCTTCTTCTGATTCACCCTCCAGTCTTCACCTTCTCCTTCTTCTGCTTCTTTTGCTTCGCCCTCCAGACTTCACCTTCTCCTTCTCTTTCTTCTGCTTCTTCTGATTCACCCTCCAGACTTCACCTTCTCCTTCTCCTTCTTCTGATTCTTCTGATTCACCCTCCAGACTTCACCTTCTCCTTCTCCTTCTTCTGCTTCTTCTGATTCACCCTCCTGACTTCACCTTCTCCTTCTCCTTCTTCTACTTCTTCTGATTCACCATCCTGACTTCACCTTCTCCTTCTCCTTCTTCTACTTCTTCTGCTTCACCATCCAGACTTCACCTTCTTCTTCTCCTTCTTCTACTTCTTCTGATTCACCCTCCAGTCTTCACCTTCTCCTTCTCCTTCTTCTGCTTCTTCTGCTTCACCCTCCAGACTTCACCTTCTCCTTCTCTTTCTTCTGCTTCTTCTGATTCACCCTCCAGACTTCACCTTCTCCTTCTCCTTCTTCTGATTCTTCTGATTCACCCTCCAGACTTCACCTTCTCCTTCTCCTTCTTCTGCTTCTTCTGATTCACCCTCCTGACCTCACCTTCTCCTTCTCCTTCTTCTACTTCTTCTGATTCACCATCCTGACTTCACGTTCTCCTTCTCCTTCTTCTACTTCTTCTGCTTCACCCTCCAGACTTCACCTTCTCCTTCTCCTTCTTCTACTTCTTCTGATTCACCCTCCAGACTTCACCTACTCCTTCTCCTTCTTCTGCTTCTTCTGATTCAACCTTCAGACTTAACCTTCTCCGTCTCCTTATTCTGCTTCTTCTGTTTCACCCTCCAGACTTCACCTTCTCCTTCTCCTTCTTCTGCTTCTTCTGATTCACCCTCCAGACTTCATCTTCTCCTTCTCCTTCTTCTGCTTCTTCTGATTCACCCTCCAGACCTCACCTTCTCCTTCACCTTCTTCTACTTCTTCTGATTCACCCTCCAGACTTCATCTTCTCCTTCTCCTTCTTCTGCTTCTTCTGATTCACCCTCCAGACTTCACCTTCTCCTTCTCCTTCTTCTACTTCTTCTGATTCACCCTCCAGACTTCACCTTCTCCTTCTCCTTCTTCTACTTCTTCTGATTCACCCTCCAGACTTCACCTTCTCCTTCTCCTTCTTCTGCTTCTTCTGCTTCACCCTCCAGACTTCACATTCTCCTTCTCCTTCTTCTGCTTCTTCTGCTTCACCCTCCTGACTTCACCTTCTCCTTCTCCTTCTTCTACTTCTTCTGATTCACCCTCCAGACTTCACCTTCTCCTTCTCCTTCTTCTGCTTCTTCTGCTTCACCCTCCAGACTTCACCTTCTCCTTCTCCTTCTTCTGCTTCTTCTGCTGCACCCTCCAGACTTCACCTTCTCCTTCTCCTTCTTCTGCTTCTTCTGCTTCACCCTCCTGACTTCACCTTCTCCTTCTCCTTCTTCTACTTCTTCTGCTTCACCCCCCTGACTTCACCTTCTCCTTCTCCTTCTTCTGCTTCTTCTGATTCACTCTCCTAACTTCACCTTCTCCTTCTCCTTCTTCTGCTTCTTCTGATTCACCCTCCAGACTTCACCTTCTCCTTCTCCTACTTCTACTTCTTCTGATTCACCCTCCAGACTTCACCTTCTCCTTCTCCTTCTTCTACTTCTTCTGATTCTCCCTCCAGTCTTCACCTTCTCCTTCTCCTCCTTCTGCTTCTTCTGCTTCACCCTCCAGACTTCACCTTCTCCTTCTCTTTCTTCTGCTTCTTCTGATTCACCCTCCAGACTTCACCTTCTCCTTCTCCTTCTTCTGATTCTTCTGATTCACCCTCCAGACTTCACCTTCTCCTTCTCCTTCTTCTGCTTCATCTGATTCACCCTCCTGACTTCACCTTCTCCTTCTCCTTCTTCTACTTCTTCTGATTCACCATCCTGACTTCACCTTCTCCTTCTCCTTCTTCTACTTCTTCTGCTTCACCCTCCAGACTTCACCTTCTTCTTCTCCTTCTTCTACTTCTTCTGATTCACCCTCCAGTCTTCACCTTCTCCTTCTCCTTCTTCTGCTTCTTCTGCTTCACCCTCCAGACTTCACCTTCTCCTTCTCTTTCTTCTGCTTCTTCTGATTCACCCTCCATTCTTCACCTTCTCCTTCTCCTTCTTCTGATTCTTCTGATTCACCCTCCAGACTTCACCTTCTCCTACTCCTTCTTCTGCTTCTTCTGATTCACCCTCCTGACTTCACCTTCTCCTTCTCCTTCTTCTGATTCTTCTGATTCACCCTCCAGACTTCACCTTCTCCTTCTCCTTCTTCTGCTTCTTCTGATTCACCCTCCTGACTTCACCTTCTCCTTCTCCTTCTTCTACTTCTTCTGATTCACCATCCTGACTTCACCTTCTCCTTCTCCTTCTTCTACTTCTTCTGCTTCACCATCCAGACTTCACCTTCTTCTTCTCCTTCTTCTACTTCTTCTGATTCACCCTCCAGTCTTCACCTTCTCCTTCTCCTTCTTCTGCTTCTTCTGCTTCACCCTCCAGACTTCACCTTCTCCTTCTCTTTCTTCTGCTTCTTCTGATTCACCCTCCAGACTTCACCTTCTCCTTCTCCTTCTTCTGATTCTTCTGATTCACCCTCCAGACTTCACCTTCTCCTTCTCCTTCTTCTGCTTCTTCTGATTCACCCTCCTGACTTCACCTTCTCCTTCTCCTTCTTCTACTTCTTCTGATTCACCATCCTGACTTCACGTTCTCCTTCTCCTTCTTCTACTTCTTCTGCTTCACCCTCCAGACTTCACCTTCTCCTTCTCCTTCTTCTACTTCTTCTGATTCACCCTCCAGACTTCACCTACTCCTTCTCCTTCTTCTGCTTCTTCTGATTCAACCTTCAGACTTAACCTTCTCCGTCTCCTTATTCTGCTTCTTCTGTTTCACCCTCCAGACTTCACCTTCTCCTTCTCCTTCTTCTGCTTCTTCTGATTCACCCTCCAGACTTCATCTTCTCCTTCTCCTTCTTCTGCTTCTTCTGATTCACCCTCCAGACCTCACCTTCTCCTTCACCTTCTTCTACTTCTTCTGATTCACCCTCCAGACTTCATCTTCTCCTTCTCCTTCTTCTGCTTCTTCTGATTCACCCTCCAGACTTCACCTTCTCCTTCTCCTTCTTCTACTTCTTCTGATTCACCCTCCAGACTTCACCTTCTCCTTCTCCTTCTTCTACTTCTTCTGATTCACCCTCCAGACTTCACCTTCTCCTTCTCCTTCTTCTGCTTCTTCTGCTTCACCCTCCAGACTTCACATTCTCCTTCTCCTTCTTCTGCTTCTTCTGCTTCACCCTCCTGACTTCACCTTCTCCTTCTCCTTCTTCTACTTCTTCTGATTCACCCTCCAGACTTCACCTTCTCCTTCTCCTTCTTCTGCTTCTTCTGCTTCACCCTCCAGACTTCACCTTCTCCTTCTCCTTCTTCTGCTTCTTCTGCTGCACCCTCCAGACTTCACCTTCTCCTTCTCCTTCTTCTGCTTCTTCTGCTTCACCCTCCTGACTTCACCTTCTCCTTCTCCTTCTTCTACTTCTTCTGCTTCACCCCCCTGACTTCACCTTCTCCTTCTCCTTCTTCTGCTTCTTCTGATTCACTCTCCTAACTTCACCTTCTCCTTCTCCTTCTTCTGCTTCTTCTGATTCACCCTCCAGACTTCACCTTCTCCTTCTCCTACTTCTACTTCTTCTGATTCACCCTCCAGACTTCACCTTCTCCTTCTCCTTCTTCTACTTCTTCTGATTCTCCCTCCAGTCTTCACCTTCTCCTTCTCCTCCTTCTGCTTCTTCTGCTTCACCCTCCAGACTTCACCTTCTCCTTCTCTTTCTTCTGCTTCTTCTGATTCACCCTCCAGACTTCACCTTCTCCTTCTCCTTCTTCTGATTCTTCTGATTCACCCTCCAGACTTCACCTTCTCCTTCTCCTTCTTCTGCTTCATCTGATTCACCCTCCTGACTTCACCTTCTCCTTCTCCTTCTTCTACTTCTTCTGATTCACCATCCTGACTTCACCTTCTCCTTCTCCTTCTTCTACTTCTTCTGCTTCACCCTCCAGACTTCACCTTCTTCTTCTCCTTCTTCTACTTCTTCTGATTCACCCTCCAGTCTTCACCTTCTCCTTCTCCTTCTTCTGCTTCTTCTGCTTCACCCTCCAGACTTCACCTTCTCCTTCTCTTTCTTCTGCTTCTTCTGATTCACCCTCCATTCTTCACCTTCTCCTTCTCCTTCTTCTGATTCTTCTGATTCACCCTCCAGACTTCACCTTCTCCTTCTCCTTCTTCTGCTTCTTCTGATTCACCCTCCTGACTTCACCTTCTCCTTCTCATTCTTCTACTTCTTCTGATTCACCATCCTGACTTCACCTTCTCCTTCTCCTTCTTCTACTTCTTCTGCTTCACCCTCCAGACTTCACCTTCTCCTTCTCCTTCTTCTACTTCTTCTGATTCACCCTCCAGACTTCACCTTCTCCTTCTCCTTCTTCTGCTTCTTCTGATTCACCCTCCAGACTTCACCTTCTCCTTCTCCTTATTCTGCTTCTTCTGATTCACCCTCCAGACTTCACCTTCTCCTTCTCCTTCTTCTGCTTCTTCTGATTCACCCTCCAGACTTCACCTTCTCCTTCTCCTTCTTCTGCTTCTTCTGATTCACCCTCCAGACTTCACCTTCTCCTTCTCCTTCTTCTACTTCTTCTGATTCACCCTCCAGACTTCATCTTGTCCTTCTCCTTCTTCTGCTTCTTCTGATTCACCCTCCAGACTTCACCTTCTCCTTCTCCTTCTTCTGCTTCTTCTGATTCACTCTCCTAACTTCATCTTCTCCTTCTCCTTCTTCTGCTTCTTCTGATTCACCCTCCTGACTTCACCTTCTCCTTCTCCTTCTTCTGCTTCTTCTGATTCACCCTCCAGACTTCACCTTCTCCTTCTCCTTCTTCTGTTTCTTCTGATTCACCCTCCAGACTTCACCATCTCCTTTTCCTTCTTCTGCTTCTTATGATTCACCCTCCAGACCTCACCTTCTCCTTTTCCTTCTTCTTCTTCTTCTGATTCACCCTCCAGAATTCATCTTCTCCTTCTCCTTCTTCTGCTTCTTCTGATTCACCCTCCAGAATTCATCTTCTCCTTCTCCTTCTTCTGCTTCTTCTGATTCACCCTCCAGTCTTCACCTTCTCCTTCTTCTGCTTCTTTTGCTTCGCCCTCCAGACTTCACCTTCTCCTTCTCTTTCTTCTGCTTCTTCTGATTCACCCTCCAGACTTCACCTTCTCCTTCTCCTTCTTCTGCTTCTTCTGATTCACCCTCCTGACTTCACCTTCTCCTTCTCCTTCTTCTACTTCTTCTGATTCACCATCCTGACTTCACCTTCTCCTTCTCCTTCTTCTCCTTCTTCTGCTTCACCCTCCAGACTTCACCTTCTTCTTCTCCTTCTTCTACTTCTTCTGATTCACCCTCCAGTCTTCACCTTCTCCTTCTCCTTCTTCTGCTTCTTCTGCTTCACCCTCCAGACTTCACCTTCTCCTTCTCTTTCTTCTGCTTCTTCTGATTCACCCTCCAGACTTCACCTTCTCCTTCTCCTTCTTCTGATTCTTCTGATTCACCCTCCAGACTTCACCTTCTCCTTCTCCTTCTTCTGCTTCTTCTGATTCACCCTCCTGACTTCACCTTCTCCTTCTCCTTCTTCTACTTCTTCTGATTCACCATCCTGACTTCACGTTCTCCTTCTCCTTCTTCTACTTCTTCTGCTTCACCCTCCAGACTTCACCTTCTCCTTCTCCTTCTTCTACTTCTTCTGATTCACCCTCCAGACTTCACCTACTCCTTCTCCTTCTTCTGCTTCTTCTGATTCAACCTCCAGACTTAACCTTCTCCGTCTCCTTATTCTGCTTCTTCTGATTCACCCTCCAGACTTCACTTTCTCCTTCTCCTTCTTCTGCTTCTTCTGATTCACCCTCCAGACTTCATCTTCTCCTTCTCCTTCTTCTGCTTCTTCTGATTCACCCTCCAGACCTCACCTTCTCCTTCACCTTCTTCTACTTCTTCTGATTCACCCTCCAGACTTCATCTTCTCCTTCTCCTTCTTCTGCTTCTTCTGATTCATCCTCCAGACTTCACCTTCTCCTTCTCCATCTTCTGCTTCTTCTGATTCACCCTCCAGACTTCACCTTCTCCTTCTCCTTCTTCTACTTCTTCTGATTCACCCTCCAGACTTCACCTTCTCCTTCTCCTTCTTCTACTTCTTCTGATTCACCCTCCAGACTTCGCCTTCTCCTTCTCCTTCTTCTGCTTCTTCTGATTCACCCTCCAGACTTCACCTTCTCCTTCTCCTTCTTCTGCTTCTTCTGATTCACCCTCGAGACTTCACCTTCTCCTTCTCCTTCTTCTGCTTCTTCTGATTCACCCTCCAGACTTCACCTTCTCCTTCTCCTTCTTCTGCTTCTTCTGATTCACCCTCCAGACCTCACCTTCTCCTTCTACTTCTTCCACTTCTTCTGATTCACCCTCCAGACTTCATCTTCTCCTTCTCCTTCTTCTGCTTCTTCTGATTCACCCTCCAGACTTCACCTTCTCCTTCTCCTTCTTCTGCTTCTTCTGATTCACCCTCCAGACTTCACCTTCTCCTTCTCCTTCTTCTACTTCTTCTGATTCACCCTCCAGACTTCATCTTCTCCTTCTCCTTCTTCTACTTCTTCTGATTCACCCTCCAGTCTTCACCTTCTCGTTCTCCTTCTTCTGCTTCTTCTGATTCACCCTCCAGACTTCACCTTCTCCTTCTCCTTCTTCTGCTTCTTCTGATTCACCCTCCAGACCTCACCTTCTCCTTCTACTTCTTCTACTTCTTCTGATTCACCCTCCAGACTTCATCTTCTCCTTCTCCTTCTTCTGCTTCTTCTGATTCACCCTCCAGACTTCACCTTCTCCTTCTCCTTCTTCTGCTTCTTCTGATTCACCCTCCTGACTTCACCTTCTCCTTCTCCTCCTTCTACTTCTTCTGATTCACCCTCCTGACTTCACCTTCTCCTTCTCCTTCTTCTACTTCTTCTGCTTCACCCTCCAGACTTCATCTTCTCCTTCTCATTCTTCTGCTTCTTCTGATTCACCCTCCAGACCTCACCTTCTCCTTCTACTTCTTCTACTTCTTCTGATTCACCCTCCAGACTTCATCTTCTCCTTCTCCTTCTTCTGCTTCTTCTGATTCACCCTCCAGACTTCACCTTCTCCTTCTCCTTCTTCTACTTCTTCTGCTTCACCCTCCAGACTTCACCTTCTCCTTCCCCTTCTTCTACTTCTTCTGATTCACCCTCCAAACTTCACCTTCTCCTTCTCCTTCTTCTGCTTCTTCTGATTCACCCTCCAGACTTCACCTTCTCCTTCTCCTTATTCTGTTCTTCTGATTCACCCTCCAGACTTCACCTTCTCCTTCTCCTTCTTCTGCTTCTTCTGATTCACCCTCCAGACTTCACCTTGTCCTTCTCCTTCTTCTGCTTCTTCTGATTCACCCTCCAGACTTCACCTTCTCCTTCTCCTTCTTCTGCTTCTTCTGCTTCACCCTCCAGACTTCTCCTTCTCCTTCTCCTTCTTCTGCTTCTTCTGCTGCACCCTCCAGACTTCACCTTCTCCTTCTCCTTCTTCTGCTTCTTCTGCTTCACCCTCCTGACTTCACCTTCTCCTTCTTCTACTTCTTCTGCTTCACCCCCCTGACTTCACCTTCTCCTTCTCCTTCTTCTGCTTCTTCTGATTCACTCTCCTAACTTCACCTTCTCCTTCTCCTTCTTCTGCTTCTTCTGATTCACCCTCCAGACTTCACCTTCTCCTTCTCCTTCTTCTACTTCTTCTGATTCACCCTCCAGTCTTCACCTTCTCCTTCTCCTTCTTCTGCTTCTTCTGCTTCACCCTCCAGACTTCACCTTCTCCTTCTCTTTCTTCTGCTTCTTCTGATTCACCCTCCAGACTTCACCTTCTTCTTCTCTTTCTTCTGCTTCTTCTGATTCACCCTCCAGACTTCACCTTCTCCTTCTCCTTCTTCTGATTCTTCTGATTCACCCTCCAGACTTCACCTTCTCCTTCTCCTTCTTCTGCTTCTTCTGATTCACCCTCCTGACTTCACCTTCTCCTTCTCCTTCTTCTACTTCTTCTGATTCACCATCCTGACTTCACGTTCCCCTTCTCCTTCTTCTACTTCTTCTGCTTCACCCTCCAGACTTCACCTTCTCCTTCTCCTTCTTCTACTTCTTCTGATTCACCTTCCAGACTTTACCTACTCCTTCTCCTTCTTCTGCTTCTTCTGATTCAACCTCCAGACTTAACCTTCTCCGTCTCCTTATTCTGCTTCTTCTGATTCACCCTCCAGACTTCACCTTCTCCTTCTCCTTCTTCTGCTTCTTCTGATTCACCCTCCAGACTTCATCTTCTCCTTTTCCTTCTTCTGCTTCTTCTGATTCACCCTCCAGACCTCACCTTCTCCTTCACCTTCTTCTACTTCTTCTGATTCACCCTCCAGACTTCATCTTCTCCTTCTCCTTCTTCTGCTTCTTCTGATTCATCCTCCAGACTTCACCTTCTCCTTCTCCATCTTCTGCTTCTTCTGATTCACCCTCCAGACTTCACCTTCTCCTTCTCCTTCTTCTACTTCTTCTGATTCACCCTCCAGACTTCACCTTCTCCTTCTCCTTCTTCTACTTCTTCTGATTCACCCTCCAGACTTCACCTTCTCCTTCTCCTTCTTCTGCTTCTTCTGATTCACCCTCCAGACTTCACCTTCTCCTTCTCCTTCTTCTGCTTCTTCTGATTCACCCTCGAGACTTCACCTTCTCCTTCTCCTTCTTCTGCTTCTTCTGATTCACCCTCCAGACTTCACCTTCTCCTTCTCCTTCTTCTGCTTCTTCTGATTCACCCTCCAGACCCCACCTTCTCCTTCTACTTCTTCTACTTCTTCTGATTCACCCTCCAGACTTCATCTTCTCCTTCTCCTTCTTCTGCTTCTTCTGATTCACCCTCCAGACTTCACCTTCTCCTTCTCCTTCTTCTGCTTCTTCTGATTCACCCTCCAGACTTCACCTTCTCCTTCTCCTTCTTCTACTTCTTCTGATTCACCCTCCAGACTTCATCTTCTCCTTCTCCTTCTTCTACTTCTTCTGATTCACCGTCCAGTCTTCACCTTCTCGTTCTCCTTCTTCTGCTTCTTCTGATTCACCCTCCAGCCTTCACCTTCTCCTTCTCCTTCTTCTGCTTCTTCTGATTCACCCTCCTGACTTCACCTTCTCCTTCTCCTTCTTCTACTTCTTCTGATTCACCCTCCTGACTTCACCGTCTCCTTCTCCTTCTTCTACTTCTTCTGCTTCACCCTCCAGACTTCATCTTCTCCTTCTCATTCTTCTGCTTCTTCTGATTCACCCTCCAGACCTCACCTTCTCCTTCTACTTCTTCTACTTCTTCTGATTCACCCTCCAGACTTCATCTTCTCCTTCTCCTTCTTCTGCTTCTTCTGATTAACCCTCCAGACTTCACCTTCTCCTTCTCCTTCTTCTACTTCTTCTGCTTCACCCTCCAGACTTCACCTTCTCCTTCCCCTTCTTCTACTTCTTCTGATTCACCCTCCAAACTTCACCTTGTCCTTCTCCTTCTTCTGCTTCTTCTGATTCACCCTCCAGACTTCACCTTCTCCTTCTCCTTCTTCTGCTTCTTCTGCTTCACCCTCCAGACTTCTCCTTCTCCTTCTCCTTCTTCTGCTTCTTCTGCTGCACCCTCCAGACTTCACCTTCTCCTTCTCCTTCTTCTGCTTCTTCTGCTTCACCCTCCAGACTTCACCTTCTCCTTCTCCTTCTTCTGCTTCTTCTGATTCACTCTCCTAACTTCACCTTCTCCTTCTCCTTCTTCTGCTTCTTCTGATTCACCCTCCAGACTTCACCTTCTCCTTCTCCTTCTTCTACTTCTTCTGATTCACCCTCCAGTCTTCACCTTCTCCTTCTCCTTCTTCTGCTTCTTCTGCTTCACCCTCCAGACTTCACCTTCTCCTTCTCTTTCTTCTGCTTCTTCTGATTCACCCTCCAGACTTCACCTTCTTCTTCTCTTTCTTCTGCTTCTTCTGATTCACCCTCCAGACTTCACCTTCTCCTTCTCCTTCTTCTGATTCTTCTGATTCACCCTCCAGACTTCACCTTCTCCTTCTCCTTCTTCTGCTTCTTCTGATTCACCCTCCTGACTTCACCTTCTCCTTCTCCTTCTTCTACTTCTTCTGATTCACCATCCTGACTTCACGTTCTCCTTCTCCTTCTTCTACTTCTTCTGCTTCACCCTCCAGACTTCACCTTCTCCTTCTCCTTCTTCTACTTCTTCTGATTCACCTTCCAGACTTTACCTACTCCTTCTCCTTCTTCTGCTTCTTCTGATTCAACCTCCAGACTTAACCTTCTCCGTCTCCTTATTCTGCTTCTTCTGATTCACCCTCCAGACTTCACCTTCTCCTTCTCCTTCTTCTGCTTCTTCTGATTCACCCTCCAGACTTCATCTTCTCCTTTTCCTTCTTCTGCTTCTTCTGATTCACCCTCCAGACCTCACCTTCTCCTTCACCTTCTTCTACTTCTTCTGATTCACCCTCCAGACTTCATCTTCTCCTTCTCCTTCTTCTGCTTCTTCTGATTCATCCTCCAGACTTCACCTTCTCCTTCTCCATCTTCTGCTTCTTCTGATTCACCCTCCAGACTTCACCTTCTCCTTCTCCTTCTTCTACTTCTTCTGATTCACCCTCCAGACTTCACCTTCTCCTTCTCCTTCTTCTACTTCTTCTGATTCACCCTCCAGACTTCACCTTCTCCTTCTCCTTCTTCTGCTTCTTCTGATTCACCCTCCAGACTTCACCTTCTCCTTCTCCTTCTTCTGCTTCTTCTGATTCACCCTCGAGACTTCACCTTCTCCTTCTCCTTCTTCTGCTTCTTCTGATTCACCCTCCAGACTTCACCTTCTCCTTCTCCTTCTTCTGCTTCTTCTGATTCACCCTCCAGACCCCACCTTCTCCTTCTACTTCTTCTACTTCTTCTGATTCACCCTCCAGACTTCATCTTCTCCTTCTCCTTCTTCTGCTTCTTCTGATTCACCCTCCAGACTTCACCTTCTCCTTCTCCTTCTTCTGCTTCTTCTGATTCACCCTCCAGACTTCACCTTCTCCTTCTCCTTCTTCTACTTCTTCTGATTCACCCTCCAGACTTCATCTTCTCCTTCTCCTTCTTCTACTTCTTCTGATTCACCGTCCAGTCTTCACCTTCTCGTTCTCCTTCTTCTGCTTCTTCTGATTCACCCTCCAGACTTCACCTTCTCCTTCTCCTTCTTCTGCTTCTTCTGATTCACCCTCCTGACTTCACCTTCTCCTTCTCCTTCTTCTACTTCTTCTGATTCACCCTCCTGACTTCACCGTCTCCTTCTCCTTCTTCTACTTCTTCTGCTTCACCCTCCAGACTTCATCTTCTCCTTCTCATTCTTCTGCTTCTTCTGATTCACCCTCCAGACCTCACCTTCTCCTTCTACTTCTTCTACTTCTTCTGATTCACCCTCCAGACTTCATCTTCTCCTTCTCCTTCTTCTGCTTCTTCTGATTAACCCTCCAGACTTCACCTTCTCCTTCTCCTTCTTCTACTTCTTCTGCTTCACCCTCCAGACTTCACCTTCTCCTTCCCCTTCTTCTACTTCTTCTGATTCACCCTCCAAACTTCACCTTGTCCTTCTCCTTCTTCTGCTTCTTCTGATTCACCCTCCAGACTTCACCTTCTCCTTCTCCTTCTTCTGCTTCTTCTGCTTCACCCTCCAGACTTCTCCTTCTCCTTCTCCTTCTTCTGCTTCTTCTGCTGCACCCTCCAGACTTCACCTTCTCCTTCTCCTTCTTCTGCTTCTTCTGCTTCACCCTCCTGACTTCACCTTCTCCTTCTCCTTCTTCTACTTCTTCTGCTTCTCCCCCCTGACTTCACCTTCTCCTTCTCCTTCTTCTGCTTTTTCTGATTCACTCTCCTAACTTCACCTTCTCCTTCTCCTTCTTCTGCTTCTTCTGATTCACCCTCCAGACTTCACCTTCTCCTTCTCCTACTTCTACTTGTTCTGATTCACCCTCCAGACTTCACCTTCTCCTTCTCCTTCTTCTACTTCTTCTGATTCACCATCCTGACTTCACGTTCTCCTTCTCCTTCTTCTACTTCTTCTGCTTCACCCTCCAGACTTCACCTTCTCCTTCTCCTTCTTCTGATTCTTCTGATTCACCCTCCAGACCTCACCTTCTCCTTTTCCTTCTTCTTCTTCTTCTGATTCACCCTCCAGAATTCATCTTCTCCTTCTCCTTCTTCTGCTTCTTCTGATTCACCCTCCAGAATTCATCTTCTCCTTCTCCTTCTTCTGCTTCTTCTGATTCACCCTCCAGTCTTCACCTTCTCCTTCTTCTGCTTCTTTTGCTTCGCCCTCCAGACTTCACCTTCTCCTTCTCTTTCTTCTGCTTCTTCTGATTCACCCTCCAGACTTCACCTTCTCCTTCTCCTTCTTCTGATTCTTCTGATTCACCCTCCAGACTTCACCTTCTCCTTCTCCTTCTTCTGCTTCTTCTGATTCACCCTCCTGACTTCACCTTCTCCTTCTCCTTCTTCTACTTCTTCTGATTCACCATCCTGACTTCACGTTCTCCTTCTCCTTCTTCTACTTCTTCTGCTTCACCCTCCAGACTTCACCTTCTCCTTCTCCTTCTTCTACTTCTTCTGATTCACCCTCCAGACTTCACCTACTCCTTCTCCTTCTTCTGCTTCTTCTGATTCAACCTTCAGACTTAACCTTCTCCGTCTCCTTATTCTGCTTCTTCTGTTTCACCCTCCAGACTTCACCTTCTCCTTCTCCTTCTTCTGCTTCTTCTGATTCACCCTCCAGACTTCATCTTCTCCTTCTCCTTCTTCTGCTTCTTCTGATTCACCCTCCAGACCTCACCTTCTCCTTCACCTTCTTCTACTTCTTCTGATTCACCCTCCAGACTTCATCTTCTCCTTCTCCTTCTTCTGCTTCTTCTGATTCACCCTCCAGACTTCACCTTCTCCTTCTCCTTCTTCTACTTCTTCTGATTCACCCTCCAGACTTCACCTTCTCCTTCTCCTTCTTCTACTTCTTCTGATTCACCCTCCAGACTTCACCTTCTCCTTCTCCTTCTTCTGCTTCTTCTGCTTCACCCTCCAGACTTCACATTCTCCTTCTCCTTCTTCTGCTTCTTCTGCTTCACCCTCCTGACTTCACCTTCTCCTTCTCCTTCTTCTACTTCTTCTGATTCACCCTCCAGACTTCACCTTCTCCTTCTCCTTCTTCTGCTTCTTCTGCTTCACCCTCCAGACTTCACCTTCTCCTTCTCCTTCTTCTGCTTCTTCTGCTGCACCCTCCAGACTTCACCTTCTCCTTCTCCTTCTTCTGCTTCTTCTGCTTCACCCTCCTGACTTCACCTTCTCCTTCTCCTTCTTCTACTTCTTCTGCTTCACCCCCCTGACTTCACCTTCTCCTTCTCCTTCTTCTGCTTCTTCTGATTCACTCTCCTAACTTCACCTTCTCCTTCTCCTTCTTCTGCTTCTTCTGATTCACCCTCCAGACTTCACCTTCTCCTTCTCCTACTTCTACTTCTTCTGATTCACCCTCCAGACTTCACCTTCTCCTTCTCCTTCTTCTACTTCTTCTGATTCACCCTCCAGTCTTCACCTTCTCCTTCTCCTCCTTCTGCTTCTTCTGCTTCACCCTCCAGACTTCACCTTCTCCTTCTCTTTCTTCTGCTTCTTCTGATTCACCCTCCAGACTTCACCTTCTCCTTCTCCTTCTTCTGATTCTTCTGATTCACCCTCCAGACTTCACCTTCTCCTTCTCCTTCTTCTGCTTCATCTGATTCACCCTCCTGACTTCACCTTCTCCTTCTCCTTCTTCTACTTCTTCTGATTCACCATCCTGACTTCACCTTCTCCTTCTCCTTCTTCTACTTCTTCTGCTTCACCCTCCAGACTTCACCTTCTTCTTCTCCTTCTTCTACTTCTTCTGATTCACCCTCCAGTCTTCACCTTCTCCTTCTCCTTCTTCTGCTTCTTCTGCTTCACCCTCCAGACTTCACCTTCTCCTTCTCTTTCTTCTGCTTCTTCTGATTCACCCTCCATTCTTCACCTTCTCCTTCTCCTTCTTCTGATTCTTCTGATTCACCCTCCAGACTTCACCTTCTCCTTCTCCTTCTTCTGCTTCTTCTGATTCACCCTCCTGACTTCACCTTCTCCTTCTCATTCTTCTACTTCTTCTGATTCACCATCCTGACTTCACCTTCTCCTTCTCCTTCTTCTACTTCTTCTGCTTCACCCTCCAGACTTCACCTTCTCCTTCTCCTTCTTCTACTTCTTCTGATTCACCCTCCAGACTTCACCTTCTCCTTCTCCTTCTTCTGCTTCTTCTGATTCACCCTCCAGACTTCACCTTCTCCTTCTCCTTATTCTGCTTCTTCTGATTCACCCTCCAGACTTCACCTTCTCCTTCTCCTTCTTCTGCTTCTTCTGATTCACCCTCCAGACTTCACCTTCTCCTTCTCCTTCTTCTGCTTCTTCTGATTCACCCTCCAGACTTCACCTTCTCCTTCTCCTTCTTCTACTTCTTCTGATTCACCCTCCAGACTTCATCTTGTCCTTCTCCTTATTCTGCTTCTTCTGATTCACCCTCCAGACTTCACCTTCTCCTTCTCCTTCTTCTGCTTCTTCTGATTCACTCTCCTAACTTCATCTTCTCCTTCTCCTTCTTCTGCTTCTTCTGATTCACCCTCCTGACTTCACCTTCTCCTTCTCCTTCTTCTGCTTCTTCTGATTCACCCTCCAGACTTCACCTTCTCCTTCTCCTTCTTCTGTTTCTTCTGATTCACCCTCCAGACTTCACCATCTCCTTCTCCTTCTTCTGCTTCTTATGATTCACCCTCCAGACCTCACCTTCTCCTTTTCCTTCTTCTTCTTCTTCTGATTCACCCTCCAGAATTCATCTTCTCCTTCTCCTTCTTCTGCTTCTTCTGATTCACCCTCCAGAATTCATCTTCTCCTTCTCCTTCTTCTGCTTCTTCTGATTCACCCTCCAGTCTTCACCTTCTCCTTCTTCTGCTTCTTTTGCTTCGCCCTCCAGACTTCACCTTCTCCTTCTCTTTCTTCTGCTTCTTCTGATTCACCCTCCAGACTTCACCTTCTCCTTCTCCTTCTTCTGCTTCTTCTGATTCACCCTCCTGACTTCACCTTCTCCTTCTCCTTCTTCTACTTCTTCTGATTCACCATCCTGACTTCACCTTCTCCTTCTCCTTCTTCTACTTCTTCTGCTTCACCCTCCAGACTTCACCTTCTTCTTCTCCTTCTTCTACTTCTTCTGATTCACCCTCCAGTCTTCACCTTCTCCTTCTCCTTCTTCTGCTTCTTCTGCTTCACCCTCCAGACTTCACCTTCTCCTTCTCTTTCTTCTGCTTCTTCTGATTCACCCTCCAGACTTCACCTTCTCCTTCTCCTTCTTCTGATTCTTCTGATTCACCCTCCAGACTTCACCTTCTCCTTCTCCTTCTTCTGCTTCTTCTGATTCACCCTCCTGACTTCACCTTCTCCTTCTCCTTCTTCTACTTCTTCTGATTCACCATCCTGACTTCACGTTCTCCTTCTCCTTCTTCTACTTCTTCTGCTTCACCCTCCAGACTTCACCTTCTCCTTCTCCTTCTTCTACTTCTTCTGATTCACCCTCCAGACTTCACCTACTCCTTCTCCTTCTTCTGCTTCTTCTGATTCAACCTCCAGACTTAACCTTCTCCGTCTCCTTATTCTGCTTCTTCTGATTCACCCTCCAGACTTCACCTTCTCCTTCTCCTTCTTCTGCTTCTTCTGATTCACCCTCCAGACTTCATCTTCTCCTTCTCCTTCTTCTGCTTCTTCTGATTCACCCTCCAGACCTCACCTTCTCCTTCACCTTCTTCTACTTCTTCTGATTCACCCTCCAGACTTCATCTTCTCCTTCTCCTTCTTCTGCTTCTTCTGATTCATCCTCCAGACTTCACCTTCTCCTTCTCCATCTTCTGCTTCTTCTGATTCACCCTCCAGACTTCACCTTCTCCTTCTCCTTCTTCTACTTCTTCTGATTCACCCTCCAGACTTCACCTTCTCCTTCTCCTTCTTCTACTTCTTCTGATTCACCCTCCAGACTTCGCCTTCTCCTTCTCCTTCTTCTGCTTCTTCTGATTCACCCTCCAGACTTCACCTTCTCCTTCTCCTTCTTCTGCTTCTTCTGATTCACCCTCGAGACTTCACCTTCTCCTTCTCCTTCTTCTGCTTCTTCTGATTCACCCTCCAGACTTCACCTTCTCCTTCTCCTTCTTCTGCTTCTTCTGATTCACCCTCCAGACCTCACCTTCTCCTTCTACTTCTTCCACTTCTTCTGATTCACCCTCCAGACTTCATCTTCTCCTTCTCCTTCTTCTGCTTCTTCTGATTCACCCTCCAGACTTCACCTTCTCCTTCTCCTTCTTCTGCTTCTTCTGATTCACCCTCCAGACTTCACCTTCTCCTTCTCCTTCTTCTACTTCTTCTGATTCACCCTCCAGACTTCATCTTCTCCTTCTCCTTCTTCTACTTCTTCTGATTCACCCTCCAGTCTTCACCTTCTCGTTCTCCTTCTTCTGCTTCTTCTGATTCACCCTCCAGACTTCACCTTCTCCTTCTCCTTCTTCTGCTTCTTCTGATTCACCCTCCAGACCTCACCTTCTCCTTCTACTTCTTCTACTTCTTCTGATTCACCCTCCAGACTTCATCTTCTCCTTCTCCTTCTTCTGCTTCTTCTGATTCACCCTCCAGACTTCACCTTCTCCTTCTCCTTCTTCTGCTTCTTCTGATTCACCCTCCTGACTTCACCTTCTCCTTCTCCTCCTTCTACTTCTTCTGATTCACCCTCCTGACTTCACCTTCTCCTTCTCCTTCTTCTACTTCTTCTGCTTCACCCTCCAGACTTCATCTTCTCCTTCTCATTCTTCTGCTTCTTCTGATTCACCCTCCAGACCTCACCTTCTCCTTCTACTTCTTCTACTTCTTCTGATTCACCCTCCAGACTTCATCTTCTCCTTCTCCTTCTTCTGCTTCTTCTGATTCACCCTCCAGACTTCACCTTCTCCTTCTCCTTCTTCTACTTCTTCTGCTTCACCCTCCAGACTTCACCTTCTCCTTCCCCTTCTTCTACTTCTTCTGATTCACCCTCCAAACTTCACCTTCTCCTTCTCCTTCTTCTGCTTCTTCTGATTCACCCTCCAGACTTCACCTTCTCCTTCTCCTTATTCTGTTCTTCTGATTCACCCTCCAGACTTCACCTTCTCCTTCTCCTTCTTCTGCTTCTTCTGATTCACCCTCCAGACTTCACCTTGTCCTTCTCCTTCTTCTGCTTCTTCTGATTCACCCTCCAGACTTCACCTTCTCCTTCTCCTTCTTCTGCTTCTTCTGCTTCACCCTCCAGACTTCTCCTTCTCCTTCTCCTTCTTCTGCTTCTTCTGCTGCACCCTCCAGACTTCACCTTCTCCTTCTCCTTCTTCTGCTTCTTCTGCTTCACCCTCCTGACTTCACCTTCTCCTTCTTCTACTTCTTCTGCTTCACCCCCCTGACTTCACCTTCTCCTTCTCCTTCTTCTGCTTCTTCTGATTCACTCTCCTAACTTCACCTTCTCCTTCTCCTTCTTCTGCTTCTTCTGATTCACCCTCCAGACTTCACCTTCTCCTTCTCCTTCTTCTACTTCTTCTGATTCACCCTCCAGTCTTCACCTTCTCCTTCTCCTTCTTCTGCTTCTTCTGCTTCACCCTCCAGACTTCACCTTCTCCTTCTCTTTCTTCTGCTTCTTCTGATTCACCCTCCAGACTTCACCTTCTTCTTCTCTTTCTTCTGCTTCTTCTGATTCACCCTCCAGACTTCACCTTCTCCTTCTCCTTCTTCTGATTCTTCTGATTCACCCTCCAGACTTCACCTTCTCCTTCTCCTTCTTCTGCTTCTTCTGATTCACCCTCCTGACTTCACCTTCTCCTTCTCCTTCTTCTACTTCTTCTGATTCACCATCCTGACTTCACGTTCCCCTTCTCCTTCTTCTACTTCTTCTGCTTCACCCTCCAGACTTCACCTTCTCCTTCTCCTTCTTCTACTTCTTCTGATTCACCTTCCAGACTTTACCTACTCCTTCTCCTTCTTCTGCTTCTTCTGATTCAACCTCCAGACTTAACCTTCTCCGTCTCCTTATTCTGCTTCTTCTGATTCACCCTCCAGACTTCACCTTCTCCTTCTCCTTCTTCTGCTTCTTCTGATTCACCCTCCAGACTTCATCTTCTCCTTTTCCTTCTTCTGCTTCTTCTGATTCACCCTCCAGACCTCACCTTCTCCTTCACCTTCTTCTACTTCTTCTGATTCACCCTCCAGACTTCATCTTCTCCTTCTCCTTCTTCTGCTTCTTCTGATTCATCCTCCAGACTTCACCTTCTCCTTCTCCATCTTCTGCTTCTTCTGATTCACCCTCCAGACTTCACCTTCTCCTTCTCCTTCTTCTACTTCTTCTGATTCACCCTCCAGACTTCACCTTCTCCTTCTCCTTCTTCTACTTCTTCTGATTCACCCTCCAGACTTCACCTTCTCCTTCTCCTTCTTCTGCTTCTTCTGATTCACCCTCCAGACTTCACCTTCTCCTTCTCCTTCTTCTGCTTCTTCTGATTCACCCTCGAGACTTCACCTTCTCCTTCTCCTTCTTCTGCTTCTTCTGATTCACCCTCCAGACTTCACCTTCTCCTTCTCCTTCTTCTGCTTCTTCTGATTCATCCTCCAGACTTCACCTTCTCCTTCTCCTTCTTCTGCTTCTTCTGATTCACCCTCCAGACTTCACCTTCTCCTTCTCCTTCTTCTACTTCTTCTGATTCACCCTCCAGACTTCATCTTCTCCTTCTCCTTCTTCTACTTCTTCTGATTCACCGTCCAGTCTTCACCTTCTCGTTCTCCTTCTTCTGCTTCTTCTGATTCACCCTCCAGACTTCACCTTCTCCTTCTCCTTCTTCTGCTTCTTCTGATTCACCCTCCTGACTTCACCTTCTCCTTCTCCTTCTTCTACTTCTTCTGATTCACCCTCCTGACTTCACCGTCTCCTTCTCCTTCTTCTACTTCTTCTGCTTCACCCTCCAGACTTCATCTTCTCCTTCTCATTCTTCTGCTTCTTCTGATTCACCCTCCAGACCTCACCTTCTCCTTCTACTTCTTCTACTTCTTCTGATTCACCCTCCAGACTTCATCTTCTCCTTCTCCTTCTTCTGCTTCTTCTGATTAACCCTCCAGACTTCACCTTCTCCTTCTCCTTCTTCTACTTCTTCTGCTTCACCCTCCAGACTTCACCTTCTCCTTCCCCTTCTTCTACTTCTTCTGATTCACCCTCCAAACTTCACCTTGTCCTTCTCCTTCTTCTGCTTCTTCTGATTCACCCTCCAGACTTCACCTTCTCCTTCTCCTTCTTCTGCTTCTTCTGCTTCACCCTCCAGACTTCTCCTTCTCCTTCTCCTTCTTCTGCTTCTTCTGCTGCACCCTCCAGACTTCACCTTCTCCTTCTCCTTCTTCTGCTTCTTCTGCTTCACCCTCCAGACTTCACCTTCTCCTTCTCCTTCTTCTGCTTCTTCTGATTCACTCTCCTAACTTCACCTTCTCCTTCTCCTTCTTCTGCTTCTTCTGATTCACCCTCCAGACTTCACCTTCTCCTTCTCCTTCTTCTACTTCTTCTGATTCACCCTCCAGTCTTCACCTTCTCCTTCTCCTTCTTCTGCTTCTTCTGCTTCACCCTCCAGACTTCACCTTCTCCTTCTCTTTCTTCTGCTTCTTCTGATTCACCCTCCAGACTTCACCTTCTTCTTCTCTTTCTTCTGCTTCTTCTGATTCACCCTCCAGACTTCACCTTCTCCTTCTCCTTCTTCTGCTTCTTCTGCTTCACCCTCCAGACTTCTCCTTCTCCTTCTCCTTCTTCTGCTTCTTCTGCTGCACCCTCCAGACTTCACCTTCTCCTTCTCCTTCTTCTGCTTCTTCTGCTTCACCCTCCTGACTTCACCTTCTCCTTCTTCTACTTCTTCTGCTTCACCCCCCTGACTTCACCTTCTCCTTCTCCTTCTTCTGCTTCTTCTGATTCACTCTCCTAACTTCACCTTCTCCTTCTCCTTCTTCTGCTTCTTCTGATTCACCCTCCAGACTTCACCTTCTCCTTCTCCTTCTTCTACTTCTTCTGATTCACCCTCCAGTCTTCACCTTCTCCTTCTCCTTCTTCTGCTTCTTCTGCTTCACCCTCCAGACTTCACCTTCTCCTTCTCTTTCTTCTGCTTCTTCTGATTCACCCTCCAGACTTCACCTTCTTCTTCTCTTTCTTCTGCTTCTTCTGATTCACCCTCCAGACTTCACCTTCTCCTTCTCCTTCTTCTGATTCTTCTGATTCACCCTCCAGACTTCACCTTCTCCTTCTCCTTCTTCTGCTTCTTCTGATTCACCCTCCTGACTTCACCTTCTCCTTCTCCTTCTTCTACTTCTTCTGATTCACCATCCTGACTTCACGTTCCCCTTCTCCTTCTTCTACTTCTTCTGCTTCACCCTCCAGACTTCACCTTCTCCTTCTCCTTCTTCTACTTCTTCTGATTCACCTTCCAGACTTTACCTACTCCTTCTCCTTCTTCTGCTTCTTCTGATTCAACCTCCAGACTTAACCTTCTCCGTCTCCTTATTCTGCTTCTTCTGATTCACCCTCCAGACTTCACCTTCTCCTTCTCCTTCTTCTGCTTCTTCTGATTCACCCTCCAGACTTCATCTTCTCCTTTTCCTTCTTCTGCTTCTTCTGATTCACCCTCCAGACCTCACCTTCTCCTTCACCTTCTTCTACTTCTTCTGATTCACCCTCCAGACTTCATCTTCTCCTTCTCCTTCTTCTGCTTCTTCTGATTCATCCTCCAGACTTCACCTTCTCCTTCTCCATCTTCTGCTTCTTCTGATTCACCCTCCAGACTTCACCTTCTCCTTCTCCTTCTTCTACTTCTTCTGATTCACCCTCCAGACTTCACCTTCTCCTTCTCCTTCTTCTACTTCTTCTGATTCACCCTCCAGACTTCACCTTCTCCTTCTCCTTCTTCTGCTTCTTCTGATTCACCCTCCAGACTTCACCTTCTCCTTCTCCTTCTTCTGCTTCTTCTGATTCACCCTCGAGACTTCACCTTCTCCTTCTCCTTCTTCTGCTTCTTCTGATTCACCCTCCAGACTTCACCTTCTCCTTCTCCTTCTTCTGCTTCTTCTGATTCATCCTCCAGACTTCACCTTCTCCTTCTCCTTCTTCTGCTTCTTCTGATTCACCCTCCAGACTTCACCTTCTCCTTCTCCTTCTTCTACTTCTTCTGATTCACCCTCCAGACTTCATCTTCTCCTTCTCCTTCTTCTACTTCTTCTGATTCACCGTCCAGTCTTCACCTTCTCGTTCTCCTTCTTCTGCTTCTTCTGATTCACCCTCCAGACTTCACCTTCTCCTTCTCCTTCTTCTGCTTCTTCTGATTCACCCTCCTGACTTCACCTTCTCCTTCTCCTTCTTCTACTTCTTCTGATTCACCCTCCTGACTTCACCGTCTCCTTCTCCTTCTTCTACTTCTTCTGCTTCACCCTCCAGACTTCATCTTCTCCTTCTCATTCTTCTGCTTCTTCTGATTCACCCTCCAGACCTCACCTTCTCCTTCTACTTCTTCTACTTCTTCTGATTCACCCTCCAGACTTCATCTTCTCCTTCTCCTTCTTCTGCTTCTTCTGATTAACCCTCCAGACTTCACCTTCTCCTTCTCCTTCTTCTACTTCTTCTGCTTCACCCTCCAGACTTCACCTTCTCCTTCCCCTTCTTCTACTTCTTCTGATTCACCCTCCAAACTTCACCTTGTCCTTCTCCTTCTTCTGCTTCTTCTGATTCACCCTCCAGACTTCACCTTCTCCTTCTCCTTCTTCTGCTTCTTCTGCTTCACCCTCCAGACTTCTCCTTCTCCTTCTCCTTCTTCTGCTTCTTCTGCTGCACCCTCCAGACTTCACCTTCTCCTTCTCCTTCTTCTGCTTCTTCTGCTTCACCCTCCAGACTTCACCTTCTCCTTCTCCTTCTTCTGCTTCTTCTGATTCACTCTCCTAACTTCACCTTCTCCTTCTCCTTCTTCTGCTTCTTCTGATTCACCCTCCAGACTTCACCTTCTCCTTCTCCTTCTTCTACTTCTTCTGATTCACCCTCCAGTCTTCACCTTCTCCTTCTCCTTCTTCTGCTTCTTCTGCTTCACCCTCCAGACTTCACCTTCTCCTTCTCTTTCTTCTGCTTCTTCTGATTCACCCTCCAGACTTCACCTTCTTCTTCTCTTTCTTCTGCTTCTTCTGATTCACCCTCCAGACTTCACCTTCTCCTTCTCCTTCTTCTGATTCTTCTGATTCACCCTCCAGACTTCACCTTCTCCTTCTCCTTCTTCTGCTTCTTCTGATTCACCATCCTGACTTCACCTTCTCCTTCTCCTTCTTCTACTTCTTCTGATTCACCATCCTGACTTCACGTTCTCCTTCTCCTTCTTCTACTTCTTCTGCTTCACCCTCCAGACTTCACCTTCTCCTTCTCCTTCTTCTGCTTCTTCTGATTCAACCTCCAGACTTAACCTTCTCCGTCTCCTTATTCTGCTTCTTCTGATTCACCCTCCAGACTTCACCTTCTCCTTCTCCTTCTTCTGCTTCTTCTGATTCACCCTCCAGACTTCATCTTCTCCTTTTCCTTCTTCTGCTTCTTCTGATTCACCCTCCAGACCTCACCTTCTCCTTCACCTTCTTCTACTTCTTCTGATTCACCCTCCAGACTTCATCTTCTCCTTCTCCTTCTTCTGCTTCTTCTGATTCATCCTCCAGACTTCACCTTCTCCTTCTCCATCTTCTGCTTCTTCTGATTCACCCTCCAGACTTCACCTTCTCCTTCTCCTTCTTCTACTTCTTCTGATTCACCCTCCAGACTTCACCTTCTCCTTCTCCTTCTTCTACTTCTTCTGATTCACCCTCCAGACTTCACCTTCTCCTTCTCCTTCTTCTGCTTCTTCTGATTCACCCTCCAGACTTCACCTTCTCCTTCTCCTTCTTCTGCTTCTTCTGATTCACCCTCGAGACTTCACCTTCTCCTTCTCCTTCTTCTGCTTCTTCTGATTCACCCTCCAGACTTCACCTTCTCCTTCTCCTTCTTCTGCTTCTTCTGATTCACCCTCCAGACCCCACCTTCTCCTTCTACTTCTTCTACTTCTTCTGATTCACCCTCCAGACTTCATCTTCTCCTTCTCCTTCTTCTGCTTCTTCTGATTCACCCTCCAGACTTCACCTTCTCCTTCTCCTTCTTCTGCTTCTTCTGATTCACCCTCCAGACTTCACCTTCTCCTTCTCCTTCTTCTACTTCTTCTGATTCACCCTCCAGACTTCATCTTCTCCTTCTCCTTCTTCTACTTCTTCTGATTCACCGTCCAGTCTTCACCTTCTCGTTCTCCTTCTTCTGCTTCTTCTGATTCACCCTCCAGACTTCACCTTCTCCTTCTCCTTCTTCTGCTTCTTCTGATTCACCCTCCTGACTTCACCTTCTCCTTCTCCTTCTTCTACTTCTTCTGATTCACCCTCCTGACTTCACCGTCTCCTTCTCCTTCTTCTACTTCTTCTGCTTCACCCTCCAGACTTCATCTTCTCCTTCTCATTCTTCTGCTTCTTCTGATTCACCCTCCAGACCTCACCTTCTCCTTCTACTTCTTCTACTTCTTCTGATTCACCCTCCAGACTTCATCTTCTCCTTCTCCTTCTTCTGCTTCTTCTGATTAACCCTCCAGACTTCACCTTCTCCTTCTCCTTCTTCTACTTCTTCTGCTTCACCCTCCAGACTTCACCTTCTCCTTCCCCTTCTTCTACTTCTTCTGATTCACCCTCCAAACTTCACCTTGTCCTTCTCCTTCTTCTGCTTCTTCTGATTCACCCTCCAGACTTCACCTTCTCCTTCTCCTTCTTCTGCTTCTTCTGCTTCACCCTCCAGACTTCTCCTTCTCCTTCTCCTTCTTCTGCTTCTTCTGCTGCACCCTCCAGACTTCACCTTCTCCTTCTCCTTCTTCTGCTTCTTCTGCTTCACCCTCCTGACTTCACCTTCTCCTTCTCCTTCTTCTACTTCTTCTGCTTCTCCCCCCTGACTTCACCTTCTCCTTCTCCTTCTTCTGCTTTTTCTGATTCACTCTCCTAACTTCACCTTCTCCTTCTCCTTCTTCTGCTTCTTCTGATTCACCCTCCAGACTTCACCTTCTCCTTCTCCTACTTCTACTTCTTCTGATTCACCCTCCAGACTTCACCTTCTCCTTCTCCTTCTTCTACTTCTTCTGATTCACCCTCCAGTCTTCACCTTCTCCTTCTCCTTCTTATGCTTCTTCTGCTTCACCCTCCAGACTTCACCTTCTCCTTCTCTTTCTTCTGCTTCTTCTGATTCACCCTCCAGACTTCACCTTCTCCTTCTCCTTCTTCTGATTCTTCTGATTCACCCTCCAGACTTCACCTTCTCCTTCTCCTTCTTCTGCTTCTTCTGATTCACCCTCCTGACTTCACCTTCTTCTTCTCCTTCTTCTACTTCTTCTGATTCACCATCCTGACTTCACCTTCTCCTTCTCCTTCTTCTACTTCTTCTGCTTCACCCTCCAGACTTCACCTTCTTCTTCTCCTTCTTCTACTTCTTCTGATTCACCCTCCAGTCTTCACCTTCTCCTTCTCCTTCTTCTGCTTCTTCTGCTTCACCCTCCAGACTTCACCTTCTCCTTCTCTTTCTTCTGCTTCTTCTGATTCACCCTCCAGACTTCACCTTCTCCTTCTCCTTCTTCTGATTCTTCTGATTCACCCTCCAGACTTCACCTTCTCCTTCTCCTTCTTCTGCATCTTCTGATTCACCCTCCTGACTTCACCTTCTCCTTCTCCTTCTTCTACTTCTTCTGATTCACCATCCTGACTTCACCTTCTCCTTCTCCTTCTTCTACTTCTTCTGCTTCACCCTCCAGACTTCACCTTCTCCTTCTCCTTCTTCTACTTCTTCTGATACACCCTCCAGACTTCACCTTCTCCTTCTCCTTCTTCTGCTTCTTCTGATTCACCCTCCAGACTTCACCTTCTCCTTCTCCTTATTCTGCTTCTTCTGATTCACACTCCAGACTTCACCTTCTCCTTCTCCTTCTTCTGCTTCTTCTGATTCACCCTCCAGACTTCAACTTCTCCTTCTCCTTCTTCTGCTTCTTCTGATTCACTCTCCTAACTTCACCTTCTCCTTCTTCTGCTTCTTCTGATTCACCCTCCTGACTTCACCTTCTCCTTCTCCTTCTTCTGCTTCTTCTGATTCACCCTCCAGACTTCACCTTCTCCTTCTCCTTCTTCTGTTTCTTCTGATTCACCCTCCAGACTTCACCATCTCCTTCTCCTTCTTCTGCTTCTTCTGATTCACCCTCCAGACCTCACCTTCTCCTTCTCCTTCTTCTGCTTCTTCTGATTCACCCTCCGGAATTCATCTTCTCCTTCTCCTTCTTCTGCTTCTTCTGATTCACCCTCCAGTCTTCACCTTCTCCTTCTTCTGCTTCTTCTGCTTCGCCCTCCAGACTTCACCTTTTCCTTCTCTTTCTTCTGCTTCTTCTGATTCACCCTCCAGACTTCACCTTCTCCTTCTCCTTCTTCTGATTCTTCTGATTCACCCTCCAGACTTCACCTTCTCCTTCTCCTTCTTCTGCTTCTTCTGATTCACCCTCCTGACTTCACCTTCTCCTTCTCCTTCTTCTACTTCTTCTGATTCACCATCCTGACTTCACCTTCTCCTTCTCCTTCTTCTACTTCTTCTGCTTCACCCTCCTGACTTCACCTTCTCCTTCTCCTTCTTCTGCTTCTTCTGATTCACCCTCCAGACTTCACCTTCTCCTTCTCCTTCTTCTGTTTCTTCTGATTCACCCTCCAGACTTCACCATCTCCTTCTCCTTCTTCTGCTTCTTCTGATTCACCCTCCAGACCTCACCTTCTCCTTCTCCTTCTTCTGCTTCTTCTGATTCACCCTCCAGAATTCATCTTCTCCTTCTCCTTCTTCTGCTTCTTCTGATTCACCCTCCAGTCTTCACCTTCTCCTTCTTCTGCTTCTTCTGCTTCGCCCTCCAGACTTCACCTTTTCCTTCTCTTTCTTCTGCTTCTTCTGATTCACCCTCCAGACTTCACCTTCTCCTTCTCCTTCTTCTGATTCTTCTGATTCACCCTCCAGACTTCACCTTCTCCTTCTCCTTCTTCTGCTTCTTCTGATTCACCCTCCTGACTTCACCTTCTCCTTCTCCTTCTTCTACTTCTTCTGATTCACCATCCTGACTTCACCTTCTCCTTCTCCTTCTTCTACTTCTTCTGCTTCACCCTCCAGACTTCACCTTCTTCTTCTCCTTCTTCTACTTCTTCTGATTCACCCTCCAGTCTTCACCTTCTCCTTCTCCTTCTTCTGCTTCTTCTGCTTCACCCTCCAGACTTCACCTTCTCCTTCTCTTTCTTCTGCTTCTTCTGATTCACCCTCCAGACTTCACCTTCTCCTTCTCCTTCTTCTGATTCTTCTGATTCACGCTCCAGACTTCATCTTCTCCTTCTCCTTCTTCTGCTTCTTCTGATTCACCCTCCTGACTTCACCTTCTCCTTCTCCTTCTTCTACTTCTTCTGATTCACCATCCTGACTTCACGTTCTCCTTCTCCTTCTTCTACTTCTTCTGCTTCACCCTCCAGACTTCACCTTCTCCTTCTCCTTCTTCTACTTCTTCTGATTCACCCTCCAGACTTCACCTTCTCCTTCTCCTTCTTCTGCTTCTTCTGATTCAACCTCCAGACTTAACCTTCTCCGTCTCCTTATTCTGCTTCTTCTGATTCACCCTCCAGACTTCACCTTCTCCTTCTCCTTCTTCTGCTTCTTCTGATTCACCCTCCAGACTTCATCTTCTCCTTCTCCTTCTTCTGCTTCTTCTGATTCATCCTCCAGACTTCACCTTCTCCTTCTCCATCTTCTGCTTCTTCTGATTCACCCTCCAGACTTCACCTTCTCCTTCTCCTTCTTCTACTTCTTCTGATTCACCCTCCAGACTTCACCTTCTCCTTCTCCTTCTTCTACTTCTTCTGATTCACCCTCCAGACTTCACCTTCTCCTTCTCCTTCTTCTGCTTCTTCTGATTCACCCTCCTGACTTCACCTTCTCCTTCTCCTTCTTCTGCTTCTTCTGATTCACCCTCGAGACTTCACCTTCTCCTTCTCCTTCTTCTGCTTCTTCTGATTCACCCTCCAGACATCACCTTCTCCTTCTCCTTCTTCTGCTTCTTCTGATTCACCCTCCAGACCTCACCTTCTCCTTCTCCTTCTTCTACTTCTTCTGATTCACCATCCTGACTTCACCTTCTCCTTCTCCTTCTTCTACTTCTTCTGCTTCACCCTCCAGACTTCACCTTCTCCTTCTCCTTCTTCTACTTCTTCTGATTCACCCTCCAGACTTCACCTTCTCCTTCTCCTTCTTCTGCTTCTTCTGATTCACCCTCCAGACTTCACCTTCTCCTTCTCCTTATTCTGCTTCTTCTGATTCACCCTCCAGACTTCACCTTCTCCTTCTCCTTCTTCTGCTTCTTCTGATTCACCCTCCAGACTTCACCTTCTCCTTCTCCTTCTTCTGCTTCTTCTGATTCACCCTCCAGACTTCACCTTCTCCTTCTCCTTCTTCTATTTCTTCTGATTCACCCTCCAGACTTCATCTTCTCCTTCTCCTTCTTCTGCTTCTTCTGATTCACCCTCCAGACTTCACCTTCTCCTTCTCCTTCTTCTGCTTCTTCTGATTCACCCTCCAGACCTCACCTTCTCCTTCTACTTCTTCTACTTCTTCTGATTCACCCTCCAGACTTCATCTTCTCCTTCTCCTTCTTCTGCTTCTTCTGATTCACCCTCCAGACTTCACCTTCTCCTTCTCCTTCTTCTGCTTCTTCTGATTCACCCTCCTGACTTCACCTTCTCCTTCTCCTCCTTCTACTTCTTCTGATTCACCCTCCTGACTTCACCTTCTCCTTCTCCTTCTTCTACTTCTTCTGCTTCACCCTCCAGACTTCATCTTCTCCTTCTCATTCTTCTGCTTCTTCTGATTCACCCTCCAGACCTCACCTTCTCCTTCTACTTCTTCTACTTCTTCTGATTCACCCTCCAGACTTCATCTTCTCCTTCTCCTTCTTCTGCTTCTTCTGATTCACCCTCCAGACTTCACCTTCTCCTTCTCCTTCTTCTACTTCTTCTGCTTCACCCTCCAGACTTCACCTTCTCCTTCCCCTTCTTCTACTTCTTCTGATTCACCCTCCAAACTTCACCTTCTCCTTCTCCTTCTTCTGCTTCTTCTGATTCACCCTCCAGACTTTACCTTCTCCTTCTCCTTATTCTGTTCTTCTGATTCACCCTCCAGACTTCACCTTCTCCTTCTCCTTCTTCTGCTTCTTCTGATTCACCCTCCAGACTTCACCTTGTCCTTCTCCTTCTTCTGCTTCTTCTGATTCGCCCTCCAGACTTCACCTTCTCCTTCTCCTTCTTCTGCTTCTTCTGCTTCACCCTCCAGACTTCTCCTTCTCCTTCTCCTTCTTCTGCTTCTTCTGCTGCACCCTCCAGACTTCACCTTCTCCTTCTCCTTCTTCTGCTTCTTCTGCTTCACCCTCCTGACTTCACCTTCTCCTTCTTCTACTTCTTCTGCTTCACCCCCCTGACTTCACCTTCTCCTTCTCCTTCTTCTGCTTCTTCTGATTCACTCTCCTAACTTCACCTTCTCCTTCTCCTTCTTCTGCTTCTTCTGATTCACCCTCCAGACTTCACCTTCTCCTTCTCCTACTTCTACTTCTTCTGATTCACCCTCCAGACTTCACCTTCTCCTTCTCCTTCTTCTACTTCTTCTGATTCACCCTCCAGTCTTCACCTTCTCCTTCTCCTTCTTCTGCTTCTTCTGCTTCACCCTCCAGACTTCACCTTCTCCTTCTCTTTCTTCTGCTTCTTCTGATTCACCCTCCAGACTTCACCTTCTTCTTCTCTTTCTTCTGCTTCTTCTGATTCACCCTCCAGACTTCACCTTCTCCTTCTCCTTCTTCTGATTCTTCTGATTCACCCTCCAGACTTCACCTTCTCCTTCTCCTTCTTCTGCTTCTTCTGATTCACCCTCCTGACTTCACCTTCTCCTTCTCCTTCTTCTACTTCTTCTGATTCACCATCCTGACTTCACGTTCTCCTTCTCCTTCTTCTACTTCTTCTGCTTCACCCTCCAGACTTCACCTTCTCCTTCTCCTTCTTCTACGTCTTCTGATTCACCTTCCAGACTTCACCTACTCCTTCTCCTTCTTCTGCTTCTTCTGATTCAACCTCCAGACTTAACCTTCTCCGTCTCCTTATTCTGCTTCTTCTGATTCACCCTCCAGACTTCACCTTCTCCTTCTCCTTCTTCTGCTTCTTCTGATTCACCCTCCAGACTTCATCTTCTCCTTTTCCTTCTTCTGCTTCTTCTGATTCACCCTCCAGACCTCACCTTCTCCTTCACCTTCTTCTACTTCTTCTGATTCACCCTCCAGACTTCATCTTCTCCTTCTCCTTCTTCTGCTTCTTCTGATTCATCCTCCAGACTTCACCTTCTCCTTCTCCATCTTCTGCTTCTTCTGATTCACCCTCCAGACTTCACCTTCTCCTTCTCCTTCTTCTACTTCTTCTGATTCACCCTCCAGACTTCACCTTCTCCTTCTCCTTCTTCTACTTCTTCTGATTCACCCTCCAGACTTCACCTTCTCCTTCTCCTTCTTCTGCTTCTTCTGATTCACCCTCCAGACTTCACCTTCTCCTTCTCCTTCTTCTGCTTCTTCTGATTCACCCTCGAGACTTCACCTTCTCCTTCTCCTTCTTCTGCTTCTTCTGATTCACCCTCCAGACTTCACCTTCTCCTTCTCCTTCTTCTGCTTCTTCTGATTCACCCTCCAGACCTCACCTTCTCCTTCTACTTCTTCTACTTCTTCTGATTCACCCTCCAGACTTCATCTTCTCCTTCTCCTTCTTCTGCTTCTTCTGATTCACCCTCCAGACTTCACCTTCTCCTTCTCCTTCTTCTGCTTCTTCTGATTCACCCTCCAGACTTCACCTTCTCCTTCTCCTTCTTCTACTTCTTCTGATTCACCCTCCAGACTTCACCTTCTCCTTCTCCTTCTTCTGCTTCTTCTGATTCACCCTCCAGACTTCACCTTCTCCTTCTCCTTCTTCTATTTCTTCTGATTCACCCTCCAGACTTCATCTTCTCCTTCTCCTTCTTCTGCTTCTTCTGATTCACCCTCCAGACTTCACCTTCTCCTTCTCCTTCTTCTGCTTCTTCTGATTCACCCTCCAGACCTCACCTTCTCCTTCTACTTCTTCTACTTCTTCTGATTCACCCTCCAGACTTCATCTTCTCCTTCTCCTTCTTCTGCTTCTTCTGATTCACCCTCCAGACTTCACCTTCTCCTTCTCCTTCTTCTGCTTCTTCTGATTCACCCTCCTGACTTCACCTTCTCCTTCTCCTCCTTCTACTTCTTCTGATTCACCCTCCTGACTTCACCTTCTCCTTCTCCTTCTTCTACTTCTTCTGCTTCACCCTCCAGACTTCATCTTCTCCTTCTCATTCTTCTGCTTCTTCTGATTCACCCTCCAGACCTCACCTTCTCCTTCTACTTCTTCTACTTCTTCTGATTCACCCTCCAGACTTCATCTTCTCCTTCTCCTTCTTCTGCTTCTTCTGATTCACCCTCCAGACTTCACCTTCTCCTTCTCCTTCTTCTACTTCTTCTGCTTCACCCTCCAGACTTCACCTTCTCCTTCCCCTTCTTCTACTTCTTCTGATTCACCCTCCAAACTTCACCTTCTCCTTCTCCTTCTTCTGCTTCTTCTGATTCACCCTCCAGACTTTACCTTCTCCTTCTCCTTATTCTGTTCTTCTGATTCACCCTCCAGACTTCACCTTCTCCTTCTCCTTCTTCTGCTTCTTCTGATTCACCCTCCAGACTTCACCTTGTCCTTCTCCTTCTTCTGCTTCTTCTGATTCGCCCTCCAGACTTCACCTTCTCCTTCTCCTTCTTCTGCTTCTTCTGCTTCACCCTCCAGACTTCTCCATCTCCTTCTCCTTCTTCTGCTTCTTCTGCTGCACCCTCCAGACTTCACCTTCTCCTTCTCCTTCTTCTGCTTCTTCTGCTTCACCCTCCTGACTTCACCTTCTCCTTCTTCTACTTCTTCTGCTTCACCCCCCTGACTTCACCTTCTCCTTCTCCTTCTTCTGCTTCTTCTGATTCACTCTCCTAACTTCACCTTCTCCTTCTCCTTCTTCTGCTTCTTCTGATTCACCCTCCAGACTTCACCTTCTCCTTCTCCTACTTCTACTTCTTCTGATTCACCCTCCAGACTTCACCTTCTCCTTCTCCTTCTTCTACTTCTTCTGATTCACCCTCCAGTCTTCACCTTCTCCTTCTCCTTCTTCTGCTTCTTCTGCTTCACCCTCCAGACTTCACCTTCTCCTTCTCTTTCTTCTGCTTCTTCTGATTCACCCTCCAGACTTCACCTTCTTCTTCTCTTTCTTCTGCTTCTTCTGATTCACCCTCCAGACTTCACCTTCTCCTTCTCCTTCTTCTGATTCTTCTGATTCACCCTCCAGACTTCACCTTCTCCTTCTCCTTCTTCTGCTTCTTCTGATTCACCCTCCTGACTTCACCTTCTCCTTCTCCTTCTTCTACTTCTTCTGATTCACCATCCTGACTTCACGTTCTCCTTCTCCTTCTTCTACTTCTTCTGCTTCACCCTCCAGACTTCACCTTCTCCTTCTCCTTCTTCTACGTCTTCTGATTCACCTTCCAGACTTCACCTACTCCTTCTCCTTCTTCTGCTTCTTCTGATTCAACCTCCAGAGTTAACCTTCTCCGTCTCCTTATTCTGCTTCTTCTGATTCACCCTCCAGACTTCACCTTCTCCTTCTCCTTCTTCTGCTTCTTCTGATTCACCCTCCAGACTTCATCTTCTCCTTTTCCTTCTTCTGCTTCTTCTGATTCACCCTCCAGACCTCACCTTCTCCTTCACCTTCTTCTACTTCTTCTGATTCACCCTCCAGACTTCATCTTCTCCTTCTCCTTCTTCTGCTTCTTCTGATTCATCCTCCAGACTTCACCTTCTCCTTCTCCATTTTCTGCTTCTTCTGATTCACCCTCCAGACTTCACCTTCTCCTTCTCCTTCTTCTACTTCTTCTGATTCACCCTCCAGACTTCACCTTCTCCTTCTCCTTCTTCTACTTCTTCTGATTCACCCTCCAGACTTCACCTTCTCCTTCTCCTTCTTCTGCTTCTTCTGATTCACCCTCCAGACTTCACCTTCTCCTTCTCCTTCTTCTGCTTCTTCTGATTCACCCTCGAGACTTCACCTTCTCCTTCTCCTTCTTCTGCTTCTTCTGATTCACCCTCCAGACTTCACCTTCTCCTTCTCCTTCTTCTGCTTCTTCTGATTCACCCTCCAGACCTCACCTTCTCCTTCTACTTCTTCTACTTCTTCTGATTCACCCTCCAGACTTCATCTTCTCCTTCTCCTTCTTCTGCTTCTTCTGATTCACCCTCCAGACTTCACCTTCTCCTTCTCCTTCTTCTGCTTCTTCTGATTCACCCTCCAGACTTCACCTTCTCCTTCTCCTTCTTCTACTTCTTCTGATTCACCCTCCAGACTTCATCTTCTCCTTCTCCTTCTTCTGATTCACCCTCCAGTCTTCACCTTCTCGTTCTCCTTCTTCTGCTTCTTCTGATTCACCCTCCAGACTTCACCTTCTCCTTCTCCTTCTTCTGCTTCTTCTGATTCACCCTCCAGACCTCACCTTCTCCTTCTACTTCTTCTACTTCTTCTGATTCACCCTCCAGACTTCATCTTCTCCTTCTCCTTCTTCTGCTTCTTCTGATTCACCCTCCAGACTTCACCTTCTCCTTCTCCTTCTTCTGCTTCTTCTGATTCACCCTCCTGACTTCACCTTCTCCTTCTCCTCCTTCTACTTCTTCTGATTCACCCTCCTGACTTCACCTTCTCCTTCTCCTTCTTCTACTTCTTCTGCTTCACCCTCCAGACTTCATCTTCTCCTTCTCATTCTTCTGCTTCTTCTGATTCACCCTCCAGACCTCACCTTCTCCTTCTACTTCTTCTACTTCTTCTGATTCACCCTCCAGACTTCATCTTCTCCTTCTCCTTCTTCTGCTTCTTCTGTTTCACCCTCCAGACTTCACCTTCTCCTTCTCCTTCTTCTACTTCTTCTGCTTCACCCTCCAGACTTCACCTTCTCCTTCCCCTTCTTCTACTTCTTCTGATTCACCCTCCAAACTTCACCTTCTCCTTCTCCTTCTTCTGCTTCTTCTGATTCACCCTCCAGACTTCACCTTCTCCTTCTCCTTATTCTGTTCTTCTGATTCACCCTCCAGACTTCACCTTCTCCTTCTCCTTCTTCTGCTTCTTCTGATTCACCCTCCAGACTTCACCTTGTCCTTCTCCTTCTTCTGCTTCTTCTGATTCACCCTCCAGACTTCACCTTCTCCTTCTCCTTCTTCTGCTTCTTCTGCTTCACCCTCCAGACTTCTCCTTCTCCATCTCCTTCTTCTGCTTCTTCTGCTGCACCCTCCAGACTTCACCTTCTCCTTCTCCTTCTTCTGCTTCTTCTGCTTCACCCTCCTGTCTTCACCTTCTCCTTCTTCTACTTCTTCTGCTTCACCCCCCTGACTTCACCTTCTCCTTCTCCTTCTTCTGCTTCTTCTGATTCACTCTCCTAACTTCACCTTCTCCTTCTCCTTCTTCTGCTTCTTCTGATTCACCCTCCAGACTTCACCTTCTCCTTCTCCTACTTCTACTTCTTCTGATTCACCCTCCAGACTTCACCTTCTCCTTCTCCTTCTTCTACTTCTTCTGATTCACCCTCCAGTCTTCACCTTCTCCTTCTCCTTCTTCTGCTTCTTCTGCTTCACCCTCCAGACTTCACCTTCTCCTTCTCTTTCTTCTGCTTCTTCTGATTCACCCTCCAGACTTCATCTTCTTCTTCTCTTTCTTCTGCTTCTTCTGATTCACCCTCCAGACTTCACCTTCTCCTTCTCCTTCTTCTGATTCTTCTGATTCACCCTCCAGACTTCACCTTCTCCTTCTCCTTCTTCTGCTTCTTCTGATTCACCCTCCTGACTTCACCTTCTCCTTCTCCTTCTTTTACTTCTTCTGATTCACCATCCTGACTTCACGTTCTCCTTCTCCTTCTTCTACTTCTTCTGCTTCACCCTCCAGACTTCACCTTCTCCTTCTCCTTCTTCTACGTCTTCTGATTCACCTTCCAGACTTCACCTACTCCTTCTCCTTCTTCTGCTTCTTCTGATTCAACCTCCAGACTTAACCTTCTCCGTCTCCTTATTCTGCTTCTTCTGATTCACCCTCCAGACTTCAGCTTCTCCTTCTCCTTCTTCTGCTTCTTCTGATTCACCCTCCAGACTTCATCTTCTCCTTTTCCTTCTTCTGCTTCTTCTGATTCACCCTCCAGACCTCACCTTCTCCTTCACCTTCTTCTACTTCTTCTGATTCACCCTCCAGACTTCATCTGCTCCTTCTCCTTCTTCTGCTTCTTCTGATTCATCCTCCAGACTTCACCTTCTCCTTCTCCATCTTCTGCTTCTTCTGATTCACCCTCCAGACTTCACCTTCTCCTTCTCCTTCTTCTACTTCTTCTGATTCACCCTCCAGACTTCACCTTCTCCTTCTCCTTCTTCTACTTCTTCTGATTCACCCTCCAGACTTCACCTTCTCCTTCTCCTTCTTCTGCTTCTTCTGATTCACCCTCCAGACTTCACCTTCTCCTTCTCCTTCTTCTGCTTCTTCTGATTCACCCTCGAGACTTCACCTTCTCCTTCTCCTTCTTCTGCTTCTTCTGATTCACCCTCCAGACTTCACCTTCTCCTTCTCCTTCTTCTGCTTCTTCTGATTCACCCTCCAGACCTCACCTTCTCCTTCTACTTCTTCTACTTCTTCTGATTCACCCTCCAGACTTCATCTTCTCCTTCTCCTTCTTCTGCTTCTTCTGATTCACCCTCCAGACTTCACCTTCTCCTTCTCCTTCTTCTGCTTCTTCTGATTCACCCTCCAGACTTCACCTTCTCCTTCTCCTTCTTCAACTTCTTCTGATTCACCCTCCAGACTTCATCTTCTCCTTCTCCTTCTTCTACTTCTTCTGATTCACCCTCCAGTCTTCACCTTCTCCTTCTCCTTCTTCTGCTTCTTCTGATTCACCCTCCTGACTTCACCTTCTCCTTCTCCTCCTTCTACTTCTTCTGATTCACCCTCCTGACTTCACCTTCTCCTTCTCCTTCTTCTACTTCTTCTGCTTCACCCTCCAGACTTCATCTTCTCCTTCTCATTCTTCTGCTTCTTCTGATTCACCCTCCAGACCTCACCTTCTCCTTCTACTTCTTCTACTTCTTCTGATTCACCCTCCAGACTTCATCTTCTCCTTCTCCTTCTTCTGCTTCTTCTGATTAACCCTCCAGACTTCACCTTCTCCTTCTCCTTCTTCTACTTCTTCTGCTTCACCCTCCAGACTTCACCTTCTCCTTCCCCTTCTTCTACTTCTTCTGATTCACCCTCCAAACTTCACCTTCTCCTTCTCCTTCTTCTGCTTCTTCTGATTCACCCTCCAGACTTCACCTTCTCCTTCTCCTTATTCTGTTCTTCTGATTCACCCTCCAGACTTCACCTTCTCCTTCTCCTTCTTCTGCTTCTTCTGATTCACCCTCCAGACTTCACCTTGTCCTTCTCCTTCTTCTGCTTCTTCTGATTCACCCTCCAGACTTCACCTTCTCCTTCTCCTTCTTCTGCTTCTTCTGCTTCACCCTCCAGACTTATACTTCTCCTTCTCCTTCTTCTGCTTCTTCTGCTGCACCCTCCAGACTTCACCTTCTCCTTCTCCTTCTTCTGCTTCTTCTGCTTCACCCTCCTGACTTCACCTTCTCCTTCTCCTTCTTCTACTTCTTCTGCTTCTCCCCCCTGACTTCACCTTCTCCTTCTCCTTCTTCTGCTTCTTCTGATTCACTCTCCTAACTTCACCTTCTCCTTCTCCTTCTTCTGCTTCTTCTGATTCACCCTCCAGACTTCACCTTCTCCTTCTCCTACTTCTACTTCTTCTGATTCACCCTCCAGACTTCACCTTCTCCTTCTCCTTCTTCTACTTCTTCTGATTCACCCTCCAGTCTTCACCTTCTCCTTCTCCTTCTTATGCTTCTTCTGCTTCACCCTCCAGACTTCACCTTCTCCTTCTCTTTCTTCTGCTTCTTCTGATTCACCCTCCAGACTTCACCTTCTCCTTCTCCTTCTTCTGATTCTTCTGATTCACCCTCCAGACTTCACCTTCTCCTTCTCCTTCTTCTGCTTCTTCTGATTCACCCTCCTGACTTCACCTTCTCCTTCTCCTTCTTCTACTTCTTCTGATTCACCATCCTGACTTCACCTTCTCCTTCTCCTTCTTCTACTTCTTCTGCTTCACCCTCCAGACTTCACCTTCTTCTTCTCCTTCTTCTACTTCTTCTGATTCACCCTCCAGTCTTCACCTTCTCCTTCTCCTTCTTCTGCTTCTTCTGCTTCACCCTCCAGACTTCACCTTCTCCTTCTCTTTCTTCTGCGTCTTCTGATTCACCCTCCAGACTTCACCTTCTCCTTCTCCTTCTTCTGATTCTTCTGATTCACCCTCCAGACTTCACCTTCTCCTTCTCCTTCTTCTGCTTCTTCTGATTCACCCTCCTGACTTCACCTTCTCCTTCTCCTTCTTCTACTTCTTCTGATTCACCATCCTGACTTCACCTTCTCCTTCTCCTTCTTCTACTTCTTCTGCTTCACCCTCCAGACTTCACCTTCTCCTTCTCCTTCTTCTACTTCTTCTGATTCACCCTCCAGACTTCACCTTCTCCTTCTCCTTCTTCTGCTTCTTCTGATTCACCCTCCAGACTTCACCTTCTCCTTCTCCTTATTCTGCTTCTTCTGATTCACCCTCCAGACTTCACCTTCTCCTTATCCTTCTTCTGCTTCTTCTGATTCACCCTCCAGACTTCACCTTCTCCTTCTCCTTCTTCTGCTTCTTCTGATTCACCCTCCAGACTTCACCTTCTCCTTCTCCTTCTTCTATTTCAATCTGATTCACCCTCCAGACTTCATCTTCTCCTTCTCCTTCTTCTGCTTCTTCTGATTCACCCTCCAGACTTCACCTTCTCCTTCTCCTTCTTCTGCTTCTTCTGATTCACTCTCCTAACTTCACCTTCTCCTTCTTCTGCTTCTTCTGATTCACCCTCCTGACTTCACCTTCTCCTTCTCCTTCTTCTGCTTCTTCTGATTCACCCTCCAGACTTCACCTTCTCCTTCTCCTTCTTCTGTTTCTTCTGATTCACCCTCCAGACTTCACCATCTCCTTCTCCTTCTTCTGCTTCTTCTGATTCACCCTCCAGACCTCACCTTCTCCTTCTCCTTCTTCTGCTTCTTCTGATTCACCCTCCAGAATTCATCTTCTCCTTCTCCTTCATCTGCTTCTTCTGATTCACCCTCCAGTCTTCACCTTCTCCTTCTTCTGCTTCTTCTGCTTCGCCCTCCAGACTTCACCTTTTCCTTCTCTTTCTTCTGCTTCTTCTGATTCACCCTCCAGACTTCACCTTCTCCTTCTCCTTCTTCTGATTCTTCTGATTCACCCTCCAGACTTCACCTTCTCCTTCTCCTTCTTCTACTTCTTCTGCTTCACCCTCCAGACTTCACCTTCTTCTTCTCCTTCTTCTACTTCTTCTGATTCACCCTCCAGTCTTCACCTTCTCCTTCTCCTTCTTCTGCTTCTTCTGCTTCACCCTCCAGACTTCACCTTCTCCTTCTCTTTCTTCTGCTTCTTCTGATTCACCCTCCAGACTTCACCTTCTCCTTCTCCTTCTTCTGATTCTTCTGATTCACCCTCCAGACTTCACCTTCTCCTTCTCCTTCTTCTGCTTCTTCTGATTCACCCTCCTGACTTCACCTTCTCCTTCTCCTTCTTCTACTTCTTCTGATTCACCATCCTGACTTCACGTTCTCCTTCTCCTTCTTCTGCTTCTTCTGCTGCACCCTCCAGACTTCACCTTCTCCTTCTCCTTCTTCTGCTTCTTCTGCTTCACCCTCCTGACTTCACCTTCTCCTTCTCCTTCTTCTACTTCTTCTGCTTCTCCCCCCTGACTTCACCTTCTCCTTCTCCTTCTTCTGCTTCTTCTGATTCACTCTCCTAACTTCACCTTCTCCTTCTCCTTCTTCTGCTTCTTCTGATTCACCCTCCAGACTTCACCTTCTCCTTCTCCTACTTCTACTTCTTCTGATTCACCCTCCAGACTTCACCTTCTCCTTCTCCTTCTTCTACTTCTTCTGATTCACCCTCCAGTCTTCACCTTCTCCTTCTCCTTCTTATGCTTCTTCTGCTTCACCCTCCAGACTTCACCTTCTCCTTCTCTTTCTTCTGCTTCTTCTGATTCACCCTCCAGACTTCACCTTCTCCTTCTCCTTCTTCTGATTCTTCTGATTCACCCTCCAGACTTCACCTTCTCCTTCTCCTTCTTCTGCTTCTTCTGATTCACCCTCCTGACTTCACCTTCTCCTTCTCCTTCTTCTACTTCTTCTGATTCACCATCCTGACTTCACCTTCTCCTTCTCCTTCTTCTACTTCTTCTGCTTCACCCTCCAGACTTCACCTTCTTCTTCTCCTTCTTCTACTTCTTCTGATTCACCCTCCAGTCTTCACCTTCTCCTTCTCCTTCTTCTGCTTCTTCTGCTTCACCCTCCAGACTTCACCTTCTCCTTCTCTTTCTTCTGCGTCTTCTGATTCACCCTCCAGACTTCACCTTCTCCTTCTCCTTCTTCTGATTCTTCTGATTCACCCTCCAGACTTCACCTTCTCCTTCTCCTTCTTCTGCTTCTTCTGATTCACCCTCCTGACTTCACCTTCTCCTTCTCCTTCTTCTACTTCTTCTGATTCACCATCCTGACTTCACCTTCTCCTTCTCCTTCTTCTACTTCTTCTGCTTCACCCTCCAGACTTCACCTTCTCCTTCTCCTTCTTCTACTTCTTCTGATTCACCCTCCAGACTTCACCTTCTCCTTCTCCTTCTTCTGCTTCTTCTGATTCACCCTCCAGACTTCACCTTCTCCTTCTCCTTATTCTGCTTCTTCTGATTCACCCTCCAGACTTCACCTTCTCCTTATCCTTCTTCTGCTTCTTCTGATTCACCCTCCAGACTTCACCTTCTCCTTCTCCTTCTTCTGCTTCTTCTGATTCACCCTCCAGACTTCACCTTCTCCTTCTCCTTCTTCTATTTCAATCTGATTCACCCTCCAGACTTCATCTTCTCCTTCTCCTTCTTCTGCTTCTTCTGATTCACCCTCCAGACTTCACCTTCTCCTTCTCCTTCTTCTGCTTCTTCTGATTCACTCTCCTAACTTCACCTTCTCCTTCTTCTGCTTCTTCTGATTCACCCTCCTGACTTCACCTTCTCCTTCTCCTTCTTCTGCTTCTTCTGATTCACCCTCCAGACTTCACCTTCTCCTTCTCCTTCTTCTGTTTCTTCTGATTCACCCTCCAGACTTCACCATCTCCTTCTCCTTCTTCTGCTTCTTCTGATTCACCCTCCAGACCTCACCTTCTCCTTCTCCTTCTTCTGCTTCTTCTGATTCACCCTCCAGAATTCATCTTCTCCTTCTCCTTCATCTGCTTCTTCTGATTCACCCTCCAGTCTTCACCTTCTCCTTCTTCTGCTTCTTCTGCTTCGCCCTCCAGACTTCACCTTTTCCTTCTCTTTCTTCTGCTTCTTCTGATTCACCCTCCAGACTTCACCTTCTCCTTCTCCTTCTTCTGATTCTTCTGATTCACCCTCCAGACTTCACCTTCTCCTTCTCCTTCTTCTGCTTCTTCTGATTCACCCTCCTGACTTCACCTTCTCCTTCTCCTTCTTCTACTTCTTCTGATTCACCATCCTGACTTCACCTTCTCCTTCTCCTTCTTCTACTTCTTCTGCTTCACCCTCCAGACTTCACCTTCTTCTTCTCCTTCTTCTACTTCTTCTGATTCACCCTCCAGTCTTCACCTTCTCCTTCTCCTTCTTCTGCTTCTTCTGCTTCACCCTCCAGACTTCACCTTCTCCTTCTCTTTCTTCTGCTTCTTCTGATTCACCCTCCAGACTTCACCTTCTCCTTCTCCTTCTTCTGATTCTTCTGATTCACCCTCCAGACTTCACCTTCTCCTTCTCCTTCTTCTGCTTCTTCTGATTCACCCTCCTGACTTCACCTTCTCCTTCTCCTTCTTCTACTTCTTCTGATTCACCATCCTGACTTCACGTTCTCCTTCTCCTTCTTCTACTTCTTCTGCTTCACCCTCCAGACTTCACCTTCTCCTTCTCCTTCTTCTACTTCTTCTGATTCACCCTCCAGACTTCACCTTCTCCTTCTCCTTCTTCTGCTTCTTCTGATTCAACCTCCAGACTTAACCTTCTCCGTCTCCTTATTCTGCTTCTTCTGATTCACCCTCCAGACTTCACCTTCTCCTTCTCCTTCTTCTGCTTCTTCTGATTCACCCTCCAGACTTCAACTTCTCCTTCTCCTTCTTCTGCTTCTTCTGATTCATCCTCCAGACTTCACCTTCTCCTTCTCCATCTTCTGCTTCTTCTGATTCACCCTCCAGACTTCACCTTCTCCTTCTCCTTCTTCTACTTCTTCTGATTCACCCTCCAGACTCCACCTTCTCCTTCTCCTTCTTCTACTTCTTCTGATTCACCCTCCAGACTTCACCTTCTCCTTCTCCTTCTTCTGCTTCTTCTGATTCACCCTCCTGACTTCACCTTCTCCTTCTCCTTCTTCTACTTCTTCTGATTCACCATCCTGACTTCACGTTCTCCTTCTCCTTCTTCTACTTCTTCTGCTTCACCCTCCAGACTTCACCTTCTCCTTCTCCTTCTTCTGCTTCTTCTGATTCAACCTCCAGACTTAACCTTCTCCGTCTCCTTATTCTGCTTCTTCTGATTCACTCTCCTAACTTCACCTTCTCCTTCTCCTTCTTCTGCTTCTTCTGATTCACCCTCCAGACTTCACCTTCTCCTTCTCCTACTTCTACTTCTTCTGATTCACCCTCCAGACTTCACCTTCTCCTTCTCCTTCTTCTACTTCTTCTGATTCACCCTCCAGTCTTCACCTTCTCCTTCTCCTTCTTCTGCTTCTTCTGCTTCACCCTCCAGACTTCACCTTCTCCTTCTCTTTCTTGTGCTTCTTCTGATTCACCCTCCAGACTTCACCTTCTTCTTCTCTTTCTTCTGCTTCTTCTGATTCACCCTCCAGACTTCACCTTCTCCTTCTCCTTCTTCTGATTCTTCTGATTCACCCTCCAGACTTCACCTTCTCCTTCTCCTTCTTCTGCTTCTTCTGATTCACCCTCCTGACTTCACCTTCTCCTTCTCCTTCTTCTACTTCTTCTGATTCACCATCCTGACTTCACGTTCTCCTTCTCCTTCTTCTACTTCTTCTGCTTCACCCTCCAGACTTCACCTTCTCCTTCTCCTTCTTCTACGTCTTCTGATTCACCTTCCAGACTTCACCTACTCCTTCTCCTTCTTCTGCTTCTTCTGATTCAACCTCCAGACTTAACCTTCTCCGTCTCCTTATTCTGCTTCTTCTGATTCACCCTCCAGACTTCACCTTCTCCTTCTCCTTCTTCTGCTTCTTCTGATTCACCCTCCAGACTTCATCTTCTCCTTTTCCTTCTTCTGCTTCTTCTGATTCACCCTCCAGACCTCACCTTCTCCTTCACCTTCTTCTACTTCTTCTGATTCACCCTCCAGACTTCATCTTCTCCTTCTCCTTCTTCTGCTTCTTCTGATTCATCCTCCAGACTTCACCTTCTCCTTCTCCATCTTCTGCTTCTTCTGATTCACCCTCCAGACTTCACCTTCTCCTTCTCCTTCTTCTACTTCTTCTGATTCACCCTCCAGACTTCACCTTCTCCTTCTCCTTCTTCTACTTCTTCTGATTCACCCTCCAGACTTCACCTTCTCCTTCTCCTTCTTCTGCTTCTTCTGATTCACCCTCCAGACTTCACCTTCTCCTTCTCCTTCTTCTGCTTCTTCTGATTCACCCTCGAGACTTCACCTTCTCCTTCTCCTTCTTCTGCTTCTTCTGATTCACCCTCCAGACTTCACCTTCTCCTTCTCCTTCTTCTGCTTCTTCTGATTCACCCTCCAGACCTCACCTTCTCCTTCTACTTCTTCTACTTCTTCTGATTCACCCTCCAGACTTCATCTTCTCCTTCTCCTTCTTCTGCTTCTTCTGATTCACCCTCCAGACTTCACCTTCTCCTTCTCCTTCTTCTGCTTCTTCTGATTCACCCTCCAGACTTCACCTTCTCCTTCTCCTTCTTCTACTTCTTCTGATTCACCCTCCAGACTTCATCTTCTCCTTCTCCTTCTTCTGATTCACCCTCCAGTCTTCACCTTCTCGTTCTCCTTCTTCTGCTTCTTCTGATTCACCCTCCAGACTTCACCTTCTCCTTCTCCTTCTTCTGCTTCTTCTGATTCACCCTCCAGACCTCACCTTCTCCTTCTACTTCTTCTACTTCTTCTGATTCACCCTCCAGACTTCATCTTCTCCTTCTCCTTCTTCTGCTTCTTCTGATTCACCCTCCAGACTTCACCTTCTCCTTCTCCTTCTTCTGCTTCTTCTGATTCACCCTCCTGACTTCACCTTCTCCTTCTCCTCCTTCTACTTCTTCTGATTCACCCTCCTGACTTCACCTTCTCCTTCTCCTTCTTCTACTTCTTCTGCTTCACCCTCCAGACTTCATCTTCTCCTTCTCATTCTTCTGCTTCTTCTGATTCACCCTCCAGACCTCACCTTCTCCTTCTACTTCTTCTACTTCTTCTGATTCACCCTCCAGACTTCATCTTCTCCTTCTCCTTCTTCTGCTTCTTCTGATTCACCCTCCAGACTTCACCTTCTCCTTCTCCTTCTTCTACTTCTTCTGCTTCACCCTCCAGACTTCACCTTCTCCTTCCCCTTCTTCTACTTCTTCTGATTCACCCTCCAAACTTCACCTTCTCCTTCTCCTTCTTCTGCTTCTTCTGATTCACCCTCCAGACTTCACCTTCTCCTTCTCCTTATTCTGTTCTTCTGATTCACCCTCCAGACTTCACCTTCTCCTTCTCCTTCTTCTGCTTCTTCTGATTCACCCTCCAGACTTCACCTTGTCCTTCTCCTTCTTCTGCTTCTTCTGATTCACCCTCCAGACTTCACCTTCTCCTTCTCCTTCTTCTGCTTCTTCTGCTTCACCCTCCAGACTTCTCCTTCTCCTTCTCCTTCTTCTGCTTCTTCTGCTGCACCCTCCAGACTTCACCTTCTCCTTCTCCTTCTTCTGCTTCTTCTGCTTCACCCTCCTGTCTTCACCTTCTCCTTCTTCTACTTCTTCTGCTTCACCCCCCTGACTTCACCTTCTCCTTCTCCTTCTTCTGCTTCTTCTGATTCACTCTCCTAACTTCACCTTCTCCTTCTCCTTCTTCTGCTTCTTCTGATTCACCCTCCAGACTTCACCTTCTCCTTCTCCTACTTTTACTTCTTCTGATTCACCCTCCAGACTTCACCTTCTCCTTCTCCTTCTTCTACTTCTTCTGATTCACCCTCCAGTCTTCACCTTCTCCTTCTCCTTCTTCTGCTTCTTCTGCTTCACCCTCCAGACTTCACCTTCTCCTTCTCTTTCTTCTGCTTCTTCTGATTCACCCTCCAGACTTCATCTTCTTCTTCTCTTTCTTCTGCTTCTTCTGATTCACCCTCCAGACTTCACCTTCTCCTTCTCCTTCTTCTGATTCTTCTGATTCACCCTCCAGACTTCACCTTCTCCTTCTCCTTCTTCTGCTTCTTCTGATTCACCCTCCTGACTTCACCTTCTCCTTCTCCTTCTTTTACTTCTTCTGATTCACCATCCTGACTTCACGTTCTCCTTCTCCTTCTTCTACTTCTTCTGCTTCACCCTCCAGACTTCACCTTCTCCTTCTCCTTCTTCTACGTCTTCTGATTCACCTTCCAGACTTCACCTACTCCTTCTCCTTCTTCTGCTTCTTCTGATTCAACCTCCAGACTTAACCTTCTCCGTCTCCTTATTCTGCTTCTTCTGATTCACCCTCCAGACTTCAGCTTCTCCTTCTCCTTCTTCTGCTTCTTCTGATTCACCCTCCAGACTTCATCTTCTCCTTTTCCTTCTTCTGCTTCTTCTGATTCACCCTCCAGACCTCACCTTCTCCTTCACCTTCTTCTACTTCTTCTGATTCACCCTCCAGACTTCATCTTCTCCTTCTCCTTCTTCTGCTTCTTCTGATTCATCCTCCAGACTTCACCTTCTCCTTCTCCATCTTCTGCTTCTTCTGATTCACCCTCCAGACTTCACCTTCTCCTTCTCCTTCTTCTACTTCTTCTGATTCACCCTCCAGACTTCACCTTCTCCTTCTCCTTCTTCTACTTCTTCTGATACACCCTCCAGACTTCACCTTCTCCTTCTCCTTCTTCTGCTTCTTCTGATTCACCCTCCAGACTTCACCTTCTCCTTCTCCTTCTTCTGCTTCTTCTGATTCACCCTCGAGACTTCACCTTCTCCTTCTCCTTCTTCTGCTTCTTCTGATTCACCCTCCAGACTTCACCTTCTCCTTCTCCTTCTTCTGCTTCTTCTGATTCACCCTCCAGACCTCACCTTCTCCTTCTACTTCTTCTACTTCTTCTGATTCACCCTCCAGACTTCATCTTCTCCTTCTCCTTCTTCTGCTTCTTCTGATTCACCCTCCAGACTTCACCTTCTCCTTCTCCTTCTTCTGCTTCTTCTGATTCACCCTCCAGACTTCACCTTCTCCTTCTCCTTCTTCTACTTCTTCTGATTCACCCTCCAGACTTCATCTTCTCCTTCTCCTTCTTCTACTTCTTCTGATTCACCCTCCAGTCTTCACCTTCTCCTTCTCCTTCTTCTGCTTCTTCTGATTCACCCTCCTGACTTCACCTTCTCCTTCTCCTCCTTCTACTTCTTCTGATTCACCCTCCTGACTTCACCTTCTCCTTCTCCTTCTTCTACTTCTTCTGCTTCACCCTCCAGACTTCATCTTCTCCTTCTCATTCTTCTGCTTCTTCTGATTCACCCTCCAGACCTCACCTTCTCCTTCTACTTCTTCTACTTCTTCTGATTCACCCTCCAGACTTCATCTTCTCCTTCTCCTTCTTCTGCTTCTTCTGATTAACCCTCCAGACTTCACCTTCTCCTTCTCCTTCTTCTACTTCTTCTGCTTCACCCTCCAGACTTCACCTTCTCCTTCCCCTTCTTCTACTTCTTCTGATTCACCCTCCAAACTTCACCTTCTCCTTCTCCTTCTTCTGCTTCTTCTGATTCACCCTCCAGACTTCACCTTCTCCTTCTCCTTATTCTGTTCTTCTGATTCACCCTCCAGACTTCACCTTCTCCTTCTCCTTCTTCTGCTTCTTCTGATTCACCCTCCAGACTTCACCTTGTCCTTCTCCTTCTTCTGCTTCTTCTGATTCACCCTCCAGACTTCACCTTCTCCTTCTCCTTCTTCTGCTTCTTCTGCTTCACCCTCCAGACTTCTCCTTCTCCTTCTCCTTCTTCTGCTTCTTCTGCTGCACCCTCCAGACTTCACCTTCTCCTTCTCCTTCTTCTGCTTCTTCTGCTTCACCCTCCTGACTTCACCTTCTCCTTCTCCTTCTTCTACTTCTTCTGCTTCTCCCCCCTGACTTCACCTTCTCCTTCTCCTTCTTCTGCTTCTTCTGATTCACTCTCCTAACTTCACCTTCTCCTTCTCCTTCTTCTGCTTCTTCTGATTCACCCTCCAGACTTTACCTTCTCCTTCTCCTACTTCTACTTCTTCTGATTCACCCTCCAGACTTCACCTTCTCCTTCTCCTTCTTCTACTTCTTCTGATTCACCCTCCAGTCTTCAACTTCTCCTTCTCCTTCTTATGCTTCTTCTGCTTCACCCTCCAGACTTCACCTTCTCCTTCTCTTTCTTCTGCTTCTTCTGATTCACCCTCCAGACTTCACCTTCTCCTTCTCCTTCTTCTGATTCTTCTGATTCACCCTCCAGACTTCACCTTCTCCTTCTCCTTCTTCTGCTTCTTCTGATTCACCCTCCTGACTTCACCTTCTCCTTCTCCTTCTTCTACTTCTTCTGATTCACCATCCTGACTTCACCTTCTCCTTCTCCTTCTTCTACTTCTTCTGCTTCACCCTCCAGACTTCAACTTCTCCTTCTCCTTCTTCTGCTTCTTCTGATTCATCCTCCAGACTTCACCTTCTTCTTCTCCTTCTTCTACTTCTTCTGATTCACCCTCCAGACTTCACCTTCTCCTTCTCCTTCTTCTGCTTCTTCTGATTCACCCTCCAGACTTCACCTTCTCCTTCTCCTTATTCTGCTTCTTCTGATTCACCCTCCAGACTTCACCTTCTCCTTATCCTTCTTCTGCTTCTTCTGATTCACCCTCCAGACTTCACCTTCTCCTTCTCCTTCATCTGCTTCTTCTGATTCACCCTCCAGACTTCACCTTCTCCTTCTCCTTCTTCTATTTCAATCTGATTCACCCTCCAGACTTCATCTTCTCCTTCTCCTTCTTCTGCTTCTTCTGATTCACCCTCCAGACTTCACCTTCTCCTTCTCCTTCTTCTGCTTCTTCTGATTCACTCTCCTAACTTCACCTTCTCCTTCTTCTGCTTCTTCTGATTCACCCTCCTGACTTCACCTTCTCCTTCTCCTTCTTCTGCTTCTTCTGATTCACCCTCCAGACTTCACCTTCTCCTTCTCCTTCTTCTGTTTCTTCTGATTCACCCTCCAGACTTCACCATCTCCTTCTCCTTCTTCTGCTTCTTCTGATTCACCCTCCAGACCTCACCTTCTCCTTCTCCTTCTTCTGCTTCTTCTGATTCACCCTCCAGAATTCATCTTCTCCTTCTCCTTCATCTGCTTCTTCTGATTCACCCTCCAGTCTTCACCTTCTCCTTCTTCTGCTTCTTCTGCTTCGCCCTCCAGACTTCACCTTTTCCTTCTCTTTCTTCTGCTTCTTCTGATTCACCCTCCAGACTTCACCTTCTCCTTCTCCTTCTTCTGCTTCTTCTGATTCACCCTCCTGACTTCACCTTCTCCTTCTCCTTCTTCTACTTCTTCTGATTCACCATCCTGACTTCACCTTCTCCTTCTCCTTCTTCTACTTCTTCTGCTTCACCCTCCAGACTTCACCTTCTTCTTCTCCTTCTTCTACTTCTTCTGATTCACCCTCCAGTCTTCACCTTCTCCTTCTCCTTCTTCTGCTTCTTCTGCTTCACCCTCCAGACTTCACCTTCTCCTTCTCTTTCTTCTGCTTCTTCTGATTCACCCTCCAGACTTCACCTTCTCCTTCTCCTTCTTCTGATTCTTCTGATTCACCCTCCAGACTTCACCTTCTCCTTCTCCTTCTTCTGCTTCTTCTGATTCACCCTCCTGACTTCACCTTCTCCTTCTCCTTCTTCTACTTCTTCTGATTCACCATCCTGACTTCACGTTCTCCTTCTCCTTCTTCTACTTCTTCTGCTTCACCCTCCAGACTTCACCTTCTCCTTCTCCTTCTTCTACTTCTTCTGATTCACCCTCCAGACTTCACCTTCTCCTTCTCCTTCTTCTGCTTCTTCTGATTCAACCTCCAGACTTAACCTTCTCCGTCTCCTTATTCTGCTTCTTCTGATTCACCCTCCAGACTTCACCTTCTCCTTCTCCTTCTTCTGCTTCTTTTGATTCACCCTCCAGACTTCAACTTCTCCTTCTCCTTCTTCTGCTTCTTCTGATTCATCCTCCAGACTTCACCTTCTCCTTCTCCATCTTCTGCTTCTTCTGATTCACCCTCCAGACTTCACCTTCTCCTTCTCCTTCTTCTACTTCTTCTGATTCACCCTCCAGACTCCACCTTCTCCTTCTCCTTCTTCTACTTCTTCTGATTCACCCTCCAGACTTCACCTTCTCCTTCTCCTTCTTCTGCTTCTTCTGATTCACCCTCCTGACTTCACCTTCTCCTTCTCCTTCTTCTACTTCTTCTGATTCACCATCCTGACTTCACGTTCTCCTTCTCCTTCTTCTACTTCTTCTGCTTCACCCTCCAGACTTCACCTTCTCCTTCTCCTTCTTCTACTTCTTCTGATTCACCCTCCAGACTTCACCTTCTCCTTCTCCTTCTTCTGCTTCTTCTGATTCAACCTCCAGACTTAACCTTCTCCGTCTCCTTATTCTGCTTCTTCTGATTCACCCTCCAGACTTCACCTTCTCCTTCTCCTTCTTCTGCTTCTTCTGATTCACCCTCCAGACTTCATCTTCTCCTTCTCCTTCTTCTGCTTCTTCTGATTCATCCTCCAGACTTCACCTTCTCCTTCTCCATCTTCTGCTTCTTCTGATTCACCCTCCAGACTTCACCTTCTCCTTCTCCTTCTTCTACTTCTTCTGATTCACCCTCCAGACTTCACCTTCTCCTTCTCCTTCTTCTACTTCTTCTGATTCACCCTCCAGACTTCACCTTCTCCTTCTCCTTCTTCTGCTTCTTCTGATTCACCCTCCTGACTTCACCTTCTCCTTCTCCTTCTTCTGCTTCTTCTGATTCACCCTCGAGACTTCACCTTCTCCTTCTCCTTCTTCTGCTTCTTCTGATTCACCCTCCAGACATCACCTTCTCCTTCTCCTTCTTCTGCTTCTTCTGATTCACCCTCCAGACCTCACCTTCTCCTTCTCCTTCTTCTACTTCTTCTGATTCACCATCCTGACTTCACCTTCTCCTTCTCCTTCTTCTACTTCTTCTGCTTCACCCTCCAGACATCACCTTCTCCTTCTCCTTCTTCTACTTCTTCTGATTCACCCTCCAGACTTCACCTTCTCCTTCTCCTTCTTCTGCTTCTTCTGATTCACCCTCCAGACTTCACCTTCTCCTTCTCCTTCTTCTGCTTCTTCTGATTCACCCTCCAGACTTCACCTTCTCCTTCTCCTTCTTCTGCTTCTTCTGATTCACCCTCCAGACTTCACCTTCTCCTTCTCCTTCTTCTGCTTCTTCTGATTCACCCTCCAGACTTCACCTTCTCCTTCTCCTTCTTCTATTTCTTCTGATTCACCCTACAGACTTCATCTTCTCCTTCTCCTTCTTCTGCTTCTTCTGATTCACCCTCCAGACTTCACCTTCTCCTTCTCCTTCTTCTGCTTCTTCTGATTCACTCTCCTAACTTCACCTTCTCCTTCTCCTTCTTCTGCTTCTTCTGATTCACCCTCCTGACTTCACCTTCTCCTTCTCCTTCTTCTGCTTCTTCTGATTCACCCTCCAGACTTCACCTTCTCCTTCTCCTTCTTCTGTTTCTTCTGATTCACCCTCCAGACTTCACCATCTCCTTCTCCTTCTTCTGCTTCTTCTGATTCACCCTCCAGACCTCACCTTCTCCTTTTCCTTCTTCTTCTTCTTCTGATTCACCCTCTAGAATTCATCTTCTCCTTCTCCTTCTTCTGCTTCTTCTGATTCACCCTCCAGAATTCATCTTCTCCTTCTCCTTCTTCTGCTTCTTCTGATTCACCCTCCAGTCTTCACCTTCTCCTTCTTCTGCTTCTTCTGCTTCGCCCTCCAGACTTCACCTTTTCCTTCTCTTTCTTCTGCTTCTTCTGATTCACCCTCCAGACTTCACCTTCTCCTTCTCCTTCTTCTGATTCTTCTGATTCACCCTCCAGACTTCACATTCTCCTTCTCCTTCTTCTGCTTCTTCTGATTCACCCTCCTGACTTCACCTTCTCCTTCTCCTTCTTCTACTTCTTCTGATTCACCATCCTGACTTCACCTTCTCCTTCTCCTTCTTCTACTTCTTCTGCTTCACCCTCCAGACTTCACCTTCTTCTTCTCCTTCTTCTACTTCTTCTGATTCACCCTCCAGTCTTCACCTTCTCCTTCTCCTTCTTCTGCTTCTTCTGCTTCACCATCCTGACTTCACGTTCTCCTTCTCCTTCTTCTGCTTCTTCTGATTCACCCTCCAGACGTCACCTTCTCCTTCTCCTTCTTCTGATTCTTCTGATTCACCCTCCAGACTTCACCTTCTCCTTCTCCTTCTTCTGCTTCTTCTGATTCACCCTCCTGACTTCACCTTCTCCTTCTCCTTCTTCTACTTCTTCTGATTCACCATCCTGACTTCACGTTCTCCTTCTCCTTCTTCTACTTCTTCTGCTTCACCCTCCAGACTTCACCTTCTCCTTCTCCTTCTTCTACTTCTTCTGATTCACCCTCCAGACTTCACCTTCTCCTTCTCCTTCTTCTGCTTCTTCTGATTCAACCTCCAGACTTAACCTTCTCCGTCTCCTTATTCTGCTTCTTCTGATTCACCCTCCAGACTTCACCTTCTCCTTCTCCTTCTTCTGCTTCTTCTGATTCACCCTCCAGACTTCAACTTCTCCTTCTCCTTCTTCTGCTTCTTCTGATTCATCCTCCAGACTTCACCTTCTCCTTCTCCATCTTCTGCTTCTTCTGATTCACCCTCCAGACTTCACCTTCTCCTTCTCCTTCTTCTACTTCTTCTGATTCACCCTCCAGACTTCACCTTCTCCTTCTCCTTCTTCTACTTCTTCTGATTCACCCTCCAGACTTCACCTTCTCCTTCTCCTTCTTCTGCTTCTTCTGATTCACCCTCCTGACTTCACCTTCTCCTTCTCCTTCTTCTACTTCTTCTGATTCACCATCCTGACTTCACGTTCTCCTTCTCCTTCTTCTACTTCTTCTGCTTCACCCTCCAGACTTCACCTTCTCCTTCTCCTTCTTCTACTTCTTCTGATTCACCCTCCAGACTTCACCTTCTCCTTCTCCTTCTTCTGCTTCTTCTGATTCAACCTCCAGACTTAACCTTCTCCGTCTCCTTATTCTGCTTCTTCTGATTCACCCTCCAGACTTCACCTTCTCCTTCTCCTTCTTCTGCTTCTTCTGATTCACCCTCCAGACTTCAACTTCTCCTTCTCCTTCTTCTGCTTCTTCTGATTCATCCTCCAGACTTCACCTTCTCCTTCTCCATCTTCTGCTTCTTCTGATTCACCCTCCAGACTTCACCTTCTCCTTCTCCTTCTTCTACTTCTTCTGATTCACCCTCCAGACTTCACCTTCTCCTTCTCCTTCTTCTACTTCTTCTGATTCACCCTCCAGACTTCACCTTCTCCTTCTCCTTCTTCTGCTTCTTCTGATTCACCCTCCTGACTTCACCTTCTCCTTCTCCTTCTTCTGCTTCTTCTGATTCACCCTCGAGACTTCACCTTCTCCTTCTCCTTCTTCTGCTTCTTCTGATTCACCCTCCAGACATCACCTTCTCCTTCTCCTTCTTCTGCTTCTTCTGATTCACCCTCCAGACCTCACCTTCTCCTTCTCCTTCTTCTACTTCTTCTGATTCACCATCCTGACTTCACCTTCTCCTTCTCCTTCTTCTACTTCTTCTGCTTCACCCTCCAGACATCACCTTCTCCTTCTCCTTCTTCTACTTCTTCTGATTCACCCTCCAGACTTCACCTTCTCCTTCTCCTTCTTCTGCTTCTTCTGATTCACCCTCCAGACTTCACCTTCTCCTTCTCCTTATTCTGCTTCTTCTGATTCACCCTCCAGACTTCACCTTCTCCTTCTCCTTCTTCTGCTTCTTCTGATTCACCCTCCAGACTTCACCTTCTCCTTCTCCTTCTTCTGCTTCTTCTGATTCACCCTCCAGACTTCACCTTCTCCTTCTCCTTCTTCTATTTCTTCTGATTCACCCTACAGACTTCATCTTCTCCTTCTCCTTCTTCTGCTTCTTCTGATTCACCCTCCAGACTTCACCTTCTCCTTCTCCTTCTTCTGCTTCTTCTGATTCACTCTCCTAACTTCACCTTCTCCTTCTCCTTCTTCTGCTTCTTCTGATTCACCCTCCTGACTTCACCTTCTCCTTCTCCTTCTTCTGTTTCTTCTGATTCACCCTCCAGACTTCACCTTCTCCTTCTCCTTCTTCTGTTTCTTCTGATTCACCCTCCAGACTTCACCATCTCCTTCTCCTTCTTCTGCTTCTTCTGATTCACCCTCCAGACCTCACCTTCTCCTTTTCCTTCTTCTTCTTCTTCTGATTCACCCTCCAGAATTCATCTTCTCCTTCTCCTTCTTCTGCTTCTTCTGATTCACCCTCCAGAATTCATCTTCTCCTTCTCCTTCTTCTGCTTCTTCTGATTCACCCTCCAGTCTTCACCTTCTCCTTCTTCTGCTTCTTCTGCTTCGCCCTCCAGACTTCACCTTTTCCTTCTCTTTCTTCTGCTTCTTCTGATTCACCCTCCAGACTTCACCTTCTCCTTCTCCTTCTTCTGCTTCTTCTGATTCACCCTCCAGACTTCACCTTCTCCTTCTCCTTCTTCTGCTTCTTCTGATTCACCCTCCAGACTTCACCTTCTCCTTCTCCTTCTTCTATTTCTTCTGATTCACCCTACAGACTTCATCTTCTCCTTCTCCTTCTTCTGCTTCTTCTGATTCACCCTCCAGACTTCACCTTCTCCTTCTCCTTCTTCTGCTTCTTCTGATTCACTCTCCTAACTTCACCTTCTCCTTCTCCTTCTTCTGCTTCTTCTGATTCACCCTCCTGACTTCACCTTCTCCTTCTCCTTCTTCTGCTTCTTCTGATTCACCCTCCAGACTTCACCTTCTCCTTCTCCTTCTTCTGTTTCTTCTGATTCACCCTCCAGACTTCACCATCTCCTTCTCCTTCTTCTGCTTCTTCTGATTCACCCTCCAGACCTCACCTTCTCCTTTTCCTTCTTCTTCTTCTTCTGATTCACCCTCCAGAATTCATCTTCTCCTTCTCCTTCTTCTGCTTCTTCTGATTCACCCTCCAGAATTCATCTTCTCCTTCTCCTTCTTCTGCTTCTTCTGATTCACCCTCCAGTCTTCACCTTCTCCTTCTTCTGCTTCTTCTGCTTCGCCCTCCAGACTTCACCTTTTCCTTCTCTTTCTTCTGCTTCTTCTGATTCACCCTCCAGACTTCACCTTCTCCTTCTCCTTATTCTGCTTCTTCTGATTCACCCTCCAGACTTCACCTTCTCCTTCTCCTTCTTCTGCTTCTTCTGATTCACCCTCCAGACTTCACCTTCTCCTTCTCCTTCTTCTGCTTCTTCTGATTCACCCTCCAGACTTCACCTTCTCCTTCTCCTTCTTCTATTTCTTCTGATTCACCCTACAGACTTCATCTTCTCCTTCTCCTTCTTCTGCTTCTTCTGATTCACCCTCCAGACTTCACCTTCTCCTTCTCCTTCTTCTGCTTCTTCTGATTCACTCTCCTAACTTCACCTTCTCCTTCTCCTTCTTCTGCTTCTTCTGATTCACCCTCCTGACTTCACCTTCTCCTTCTCCTTCTTCTGCTTCTTCTGATTCACCCTCCAGACTTCACCTTCTCCTTCTCCTTCTTCTGTTTCTTCTGATTCACCCTCCAGACTTCACCATCTCCTTCTCCTTCTTCTGCTTCTTCTGATTCACCCTCCAGACCTCACCTTCTCCTTTTCCTTCTTCTTCTTCTTCTGATTCACCCTCCAGAATTCATCTTCTCCTTCTCCTTCTTCTGCTTCTTCTGATTCACCCTCCAGAATTCATCTTCTCCTTCTCCTTCTTCTGCTTCTTCTGATTCACCCTCCAGTCTTCACCTTCTCCTTCTTCTGCTTCTTCTGCTTCGCCCTCCAGACTTCACCTTTTCCTTCTCTTTCTTCTGCTTCTTCTGATTCACCCTCCAGACTTCACCTTCTCCTTCTCCTTCTTCTGATTCTTCTGATTCACCCTCCAGACTTCACATTCTCCTTCTCCTTCTTCTGCTTCTTCTGATTCACCCTCCTGACTTCACCTTCTCCTTCTCCTTCTTCTACTTCTTCTGATTCACCATCCTGACTTCACCTTCTCCTTCTCCTTCTTCTACTTCTTCTGCTTCACCCTCCAGACTTCACCTTCTTCTTCTCCTTCTTCTACTTCTTCTGATTCACCCTCCAGTCTTCACCTTCTCCTTCTCCTTCTTCTGCTTCTTCTGCTTCACCCTCCAGACTTCACCTTCTCCTTCTCTTTCTTCTGCTTCTTCTGATTCACCCTCCAGACGTCACCTTCTCCTTCTCCTTCTTCTGATTCTTCTGATTCACCCTCCAGACTTCACCTTCTCCTTCTCCTTCTTCTGCTTCTTCTGATTCACCCTCCTGACTTCACCTTCTCCTTCTCCTTCTTCTACTTCTTCTGATTCACCATCCTGACTTCACGTTCTCCTTCTCCTTCTTCTACTTCTTCTGCTTCACCCTCCAGACTTCACCTTCTCCTTCTCCTTCTTCTACTTCTTCTGATTCACCCTCCAGACTTCACCTTCTCCTTCTCCTTCTTCTGCTTCTTCTGATTCAACCTCCAGACTTAACCTTCTCCGTCTCCTTATTCTGCTTCTTCTGATTCACCCTCCAGACTTCACCTTCTCCTTCTCCTTCTTCTGCTTCTTCTGATTCACCCTCCAGACTTCAACTTCTCCTTCTCCTTCTTCTGCTTCTTCTGATTCATCCTCCAGACTTCACCTTCTCCTTCTCCATCTTCTGCTTCTTCTGATTCACCCTCCAGACTTCACCTTCTCCTTCTCCTTCTTCTACTTCTTCTGATTCACCCTCCAGACTTCACCTTCTCCTTCTCCTTCTTCTACTTCTTCTGATTCACCCTCCAGACTTCACCTTCTCCTTCTCCTTCTTCTGCTTCTTCTGATTCACCCTCCTGACTTCACCTTCTCCTTCTCCTTCTTCTACTTCTTCTGATTCACCATCCTGACTTCACGTTCTCCTTCTCCTTCTTCTACTTCTTCTGCTTCACCCTCCAGACTTCACCTTCTCCTTCTCCTTCTTCTACTTCTTCTGATTCACCCTCCAGACTTCACCTTCTCCTTCTCCTTCTTCTGCTTCTTCTGATTCAACCTCCAGACTTAACCTTCTCCGTCTCCTTATTCTGCTTCTTCTGATTCACCCTCCAGACTTCACCTTCTCCTTCTCCTTCTTCTGCTTCTTCTGATTCACCCTCCAGACTTCAACTTCTCCTTCTCCTTCTTCTGCTTCTTCTGATTCATCCTCCAGACTTCACCTTCTCCTTCTCCATCTTCTGCTTCTTCTGATTCACCCTCCAGACTTCACCTTCTCCTTCTCCTTCTTCTACTTCTTCTGATTCACCCTCCAGACTTCACCTTCTCCTTCTCCATCTTCTGCTTCTTCTGATTCACCCTCCAGACTTCACCTTCTCCTTCTCCTTCTTCTACTTCTTCTGATTCACCCTCCAGACTTCACCTTCTCCTTCTCCTTCTTCTACTTCTTCTGATTCACCCTCCAGACTTCACCTTCTCCTTCTCCTTCTTCTGCTTCTTCTGATTCACCCTCCTGACTTCACCTTCTCCTTCTCCTTCTTCTGCTTCTTCTGATTCACCCTCGAGACTTCACCTTCTCCTTCTCCTTCTTCTGCTTCTTCTGATTCACCCTCCAGACATCACCTTCTCCTTCTCCTTCTTCTGCTTCTTCTGATTCACCCTCCAGACCTCACCTTCTCCTTCTCCTTCTTCTACTTCTTCTGATTCACCATCCTGACTTCACCTTCTCCTTCTCCTTCTTCTACTTCTTCTGCTTCACCCTCCAGACATCACCTTCTCCTTCTCCTTCTTCTACTTCTTCTGATTCACCCTCCAGACTTCACCTTCTCCTTCTCCTTCTTCTGCTTCTTCTGATTCACCCTCCAGACTTCACCTTCTCCTTCTCCTTATTCTGCTTCTTCTGATTCACCCTCCAGACTTCACCTTCTCCTTCTCCTTCTTCTGCTTCTTCTGATTCACCCTCCAGACTTCACCTTCTCCTTCTCCTTCTTCTGCTTCTTCTGATTCACCCTCCAGACTTCACCTTCTCCTTCTCCTTCTTCTATTTCTTCTGATTCACCCTACAGACTTCATCTTCTCCTTCTCCTTCTTCTGCTTCTTCTGATTCACCCTCCAGACTTCACCTTCTCCTTCTCCTTCTTCTGCTTCTTCTGATTCACTCTCCTAACTTCACCTTCTCCTTCTCCTTCTTCTGCTTCTTCTGATTCACCCTCCTGACTTCACCTTCTCCTTCTCCTTCTTCTGCTTCTTCTGATTCACCCTCCAGACTTCACCTTCTCCTTCTCCTTCTTCTGTTTCTTCTGATTCACCCTCCAGACTTCACCATCTCCTTCTCCTTCTTCTGCTTCTTCTGATTCACCCTCCAGACCTCACCTTCTCCTTTTCCTTCTTCTTCTTCTTCTGATTCACCCTCCAGAATTCATCTTCTCCTTCTCCTTCTTCTGCTTCTTCTGATTCACCCTCCAGAATTCATCTTCTCCTTCTCCTTCTTCTGCTTCTTCTGATTCACCCTCCAGTCTTCACCTTCTCCTTCTTCTGCTTCTTCTGCTTCGCCCTCCAGACTTCACCTTTTCCTTCTCTTTCTTCTGCTTCTTCTGATTCACCCTCCAGACTTCACCTTCTCCTTCTCCTTCTTCTGCTTCTTCTGATTCACCCTCCAGACTTCACCTTCTCCTTCTCCTTCTTCTGCTTCTTCTGATTCACCCTCCAGACTTCACCTTCTCCTTCTCCTTCTTCTATTTCTTCTGATTCACCCTACAGACTTCATCTTCTCCTTCTCCTTCTTCTGCTTCTTCTGATTCACCCTCCAGACTTCACCTTCTCCTTCTCCTTCTTCTGCTTCTTCTGATTCACTCTCCTAACTTCACCTTCTCCTTCTCCTTCTTCTGCTTCTTCTGATTCACCCTCCTGACTTCACCTTCTCCTTCTCCTTCTTCTGCTTCTTCTGATTCACCCTCCAGACTTCACCTTCTCCTTCTCCTTCTTCTGTTTCTTCTGATTCACCCTCCAGACTTCATCTTCTCCTTCTCCTTCTTCTGCTTCTTCTGATTCATCCTCCAGACTTCACCTTCTCCTTCTCCATCTTCTGCTTCTTCTGATTCACCCTCCAGACTTCACCTTCTCCTTCTCCTTCTTCTACTTCTTCTGATTCACCCTCCAGACTTCACCTTCTCCTTCTCCTTCTTCTACTTCTTCTGATTCACCCTCCAGACTTCACCTTCTCCTTCTCCTTCTTCTGCTTCTTCTGATTCACCCTCCTGACTTCACCTTCTCCTTCTCCTTCTTCTGCTTCTTCTGATTCACCCTCGAGACTTCACCTTCTCCTTCTCCTTCTTCTGCTTCTTCTGATTCACCCTCCAGACATCACCTTCTCCTTCTCCTTCTTCTGCTTCTTCTGATTCACCCTCCAGACCTCACCTTCTCCTTCTCCTTCTTCTACTTCTTCTGATTCACCATCCTGACTTCACCTTCTCCTTCTCCTTCTTCTACTTCTTCTGCTTCACCCTCCAGACATCACCTTCTCCTTCTCCTTCTTCTACTTCTTCTGATTCACCCTCCAGACTTCACCTTCTCCTTCTCCTTCTTCTGCTTCTTCTGATTCACCCTCCAGACTTCACCTTCTCCTTCTCCTTCTTCTGCTTCTTCTGATTCACCCTCCAGACTTCACCTTCTCCTTCTCCTTCTTCTGCTTCTTCTGATTCACCCTCCAGACTTCACCTTCTCCTTCTCCTTCTTCTGCTTCTTCTGATTCACCCTCCAGACTTCACCTTCTCCTTCTCCTTCTTCTATTTCTTCTGATTCACCCTACAGACTTCATCTTCTCCTTCTCCTTCTTCTGCTTCTTCTGATTCACCCTCCAGACTTCACCTTCTCCTTCTCCTTCTTCTGCTTCTTCTGATTCACTCTCCTAACTTCACCTTCTCCTTCTCCTTCTTCTGCTTCTTCTGATTCACCCTCCTGACTTCACCTTCTCCTTCTCCTTCTTCTGCTTCTTCTGATTCACCCTCCAGACTTCACCTTCTCCTTCTCCTTCTTCTGTTTCTTCTGATTCACCCTCCAGACTTCACCATCTCCTTCTCCTTCTTCTGCTTCTTCTGATTCACCCTCCAGACCTCACCTTCTCCTTTTCCTTCTTCTTCTTCTTCTGATTCACCCTCTAGAATTCATCTTCTCCTTCTCCTTCTTCTGCTTCTTCTGATTCACCCTCCAGAATTCATCTTCTCCTTCTCCTTCTTCTGCTTCTTCTGATTCACCCTCCAGTCTTCACCTTCTCCTTCTTCTGCTTCTTCTGCTTCGCCCTCCAGACTTCACCTTTTCCTTCTCTTTCTTCTGCTTCTTCTGATTCACCCTCCAGACTTCACCTTCTCCTTCTCCTTCTTCTGATTCTTCTGATTCACCCTCCAGACTTCACATTCTCCTTCTCCTTCTTCTGCTTCTTCTGATTCACCCTCCTGACTTCACCTTCTCCTTCTCCTTCTTCTACTTCTTCTGATTCACCATCCTGACTTCACCTTCTCCTTCTCCTTCTTCTACTTCTTCTGCTTCACCCTCCAGACTTCACCTTCTTCTTCTCCTTCTTCTACTTCTTCTGATTCACCCTCCAGTCTTCACCTTCTCCTTCTCCTTCTTCTGCTTCTTCTGCTTCACCATCCTGACTTCACGTTCTCCTTCTCCTTCTTCTGCTTCTTCTGATTCACCCTCCAGACGTCACCTTCTCCTTCTCCTTCTTCTGATTCTTCTGATTCACCCTCCAGACTTCACCTTCTCCTTCTCCTTCTTCTGCTTCTTCTGATTCACCCTCCTGACTTCACCTTCTCCTTCTCCTTCTTCTACTTCTTCTGATTCACCATCCTGACTTCACGTTCTCCTTCTCCTTCTTCTACTTCTTCTGCTTCACCCTCCAGACTTCACCTTCTCCTTCTCCTTCTTCTACTTCTTCTGATTCACCCTCCAGACTTCACCTTCTCCTTCTCCTTCTTCTGCTTCTTCTGATTCAACCTCCAGACTTAACCTTCTCCGTCTCCTTATTCTGCTTCTTCTGATTCACCCTCCAGACTTCACCTTCTCCTTCTCCTTCTTCTGCTTCTTCTGATTCACCCTCCAGACTTCAACTTCTCCTTCTCCTTCTTCTGCTTCTTCTGATTCATCCTCCAGACTTCACCTTCTCCTTCTCCATCTTCTGCTTCTTCTGATTCACCCTCCAGACTTCACCTTCTCCTTCTCCTTCTTCTACTTCTTCTGATTCACCCTCCAGACTTCACCTTCTCCTTCTCCTTCTTCTACTTCTTCTGATTCACCCTCCAGACTTCACCTTCTCCTTCTCCTTCTTCTGCTTCTTCTGATTCACCCTCCTGACTTCACCTTCTCCTTCTCCTTCTTCTACTTCTTCTGATTCACCATCCTGACTTCACGTTCTCCTTCTCCTTCTTCTACTTCTTCTGCTTCACCCTCCAGACTTCACCTTCTCCTTCTCCTTCTTCTACTTCTTCTGATTCACCCTCCAGACTTCACCTTCTCCTTCTCCTTCTTCTGCTTCTTCTGATTCAACCTCCAGACTTAACCTTCTCCGTCTCCTTATTCTGCTTCTTCTGATTCACCCTCCAGACTTCACCTTCTCCTTCTCCTTCTTCTGCTTCTTCTGATTCACCCTCCAGACTTCAACTTCTCCTTCTCCTTCTTCTGCTTCTTCTGATTCATCCTCCAGACTTCACCTTCTCCTTCTCCATCTTCTGCTTCTTCTGATTCACCCTCCAGACTTCACCTTCTCCTTCTCCTTCTTCTACTTCTTCTGATTCACCCTCCAGACTTCACCTTCTCCTTCTCCTTCTTCTACTTCTTCTGATTCACCCTCCAGACTTCACCTTCTCCTTCTCCTTCTTCTGCTTCTTCTGATTCACCCTCCTGACTTCACCTTCTCCTTCTCCTTCTTCTGCTTCTTCTGATTCACCCTCGAGACTTCACCTTCTCCTTCTCCTTCTTCTGCTTCTTCTGATTCACCCTCCAGACATCACCTTCTCCTTCTCCTTCTTCTGCTTCTTCTGATTCACCCTCCAGACCTCACCTTCTCCTTCTCCTTCTTCTACTTCTTCTGATTCACCATCCTGACTTCACCTTCTCCTTCTCCTTCTTCTACTTCTTCTGCTTCACCCTCCAGACATCACCTTCTCCTTCTCCTTCTTCTACTTCTTCTGATTCACCCTCCAGACTTCACCTTCTCCTTCTCCTTCTTCTGCTTCTTCTGATTCACCCTCCAGACTTCACCTTCTCCTTCTCCTTATTCTGCTTCTTCTGATTCACCCTCCAGACTTCACCTTCTCCTTCTCCTTCTTCTGCTTCTTCTGATTCACCCTCCAGACTTCACCTTCTCCTTCTCCTTCTTCTGCTTCTTCTGATTCACCCTCCAGACTTCACCTTCTCCTTCTCCTTCTTCTATTTCTTCTGATTCACCCTACAGACTTCATCTTCTCCTTCTCCTTCTTCTGCTTCTTCTGATTCACCCTCCAGACTTCACCTTCTCCTTCTCCTTCTTCTGCTTCTTCTGATTCACTCTCCTAACTTCACCTTCTCCTTCTCCTTCTTCTGCTTCTTCTGATTCACCCTCCTGACTTCACCTTCTCCTTCTCCTTCTTCTGCTTCTTCTGATTCACCCTCCAGACTTCACCTTCTCCTTCTCCTTCTTCTGTTTCTTCTGATTCACCCTCCAGACTTCACCATCTCCTTCTCCTTCTTCTGCTTCTTCTGATTCACCCTCCAGACCTCACCTTCTCCTTTTCCTTCTTCTTCTTCTTCTGATTCACCCTCCAGAATTCATCTTCTCCTTCTCCTTCTTCTGCTTCTTCTGATTCACCCTCCAGAATTCATCTTCTCCTTCTCCTTCTTCTGCTTCTTCTGATTCACCCTCCAGTCTTCACCTTCTCCTTCTTCTGCTTCTTCTGCTTCGCCCTCCAGACTTCACCTTTTCCTTCTCTTTCTTCTGCTTCTTCTGATTCACCCTCCAGACTTCACCTTCTCCTTCTCCTTCTTCTGCTTCTTCTGATTCACCCTCCAGACTTCACCTTCTCCTTCTCCTTCTTCTGCTTCTTCTGATTCACCCTCCAGACTTCACCTTCTCCTTCTCCTTCTTCTATTTCTTCTGATTCACCCTACAGACTTCATCTTCTCCTTCTCCTTCTTCTGCTTCTTCTGATTCACCCTCCAGACTTCACCTTCTCCTTCTCCTTCTTCTGCTTCTTCTGATTCACTCTCCTAACTTCACCTTCTCCTTCTCCTTCTTCTGCTTCTTCTGATTCACCCTCCTGACTTCACCTTCTCCTTCTCCTTCTTCTGCTTCTTCTGATTCACCCTCCAGACTTCACCTTCTCCTTCTCCTTCTTCTGTTTCTTCTGATTCACCCTCCAGACTTCACCATCTCCTTCTCCTTCTTCTGCTTCTTCTGATTCACCCTCCAGACCTCACCTTCTCCTTTTCCTTCTTCTTCTTCTTCTGATTCACCCTCCAGAATTCATCTTCTCCTTCTCCTTCTTCTGCTTCTTCTGATTCACCCTCCAGAATTCATCTTCTCCTTCTCCTTCTTCTGCTTCTTCTGATTCACCCTCCAGTCTTCACCTTCTCCTTCTTCTGCTTCTTCTGCTTCGCCCTCCAGACTTCACCTTTTCCTTCTCTTTCTTCTGCTTCTTCTGATTCACCCTCCAGACTTCACCTTCTCCTTCTCCTTATTCTGCTTCTTCTGATTCACCCTCCAGACTTCACCTTCTCCTTCTCCTTCTTCTGCTTCTTCTGATTCACCCTCCAGACTTCACCTTCTCCTTCTCCTTCTTCTGCTTCTTCTGATTCACCCTCCAGACTTCACCTTCTCCTTCTCCTTCTTCTATTTCTTCTGATTCACCCTACAGACTTCATCTTCTCCTTCTCCTTCTTCTGCTTCTTCTGATTCACCCTCCAGACTTCACCTTCTCCTTCTCCTTCTTCTGCTTCTTCTGATTCACTCTCCTAACTTCACCTTCTCCTTCTCCTTCTTCTGCTTCTTCTGATTCACCCTCCTGACTTCACCTTCTCCTTCTCCTTCTTCTGCTTCTTCTGATTCACCCTCCAGACTTCACCTTCTCCTTCTCCTTCTTCTGTTTCTTCTGATTCACCCTCCAGACTTCACCATCTCCTTCTCCTTCTTCTGCTTCTTCTGATTCACCCTCCAGACCTCACCTTCTCCTTTTCCTTCTTCTTCTTCTTCTGATTCACCCTCCAGAATTCATCTTCTCCTTCTCCTTCTTCTGCTTCTTCTGATTCACCCTCCAGAATTCATCTTCTCCTTCTCCTTCTTCTGCTTCTTCTGATTCACCCTCCAGTCTTCACCTTCTCCTTCTTCTGCTTCTTCTGCTTCGCCCTCCAGACTTCACCTTTTCCTTCTCTTTCTTCTGCTTCTTCTGATTCACCCTCCAGACTTCACCTTCTCCTTCTCCTTCTTCTGATTCTTCTGATTCACCCTCCAGACTTCACATTCTCCTTCTCCTTCTTCTGCTTCTTCTGATTCACCCTCCTGACTTCACCTTCTCCTTCTCCTTCTTCTACTTCTTCTGATTCACCATCCTGACTTCACCTTCTCCTTCTCCTTCTTCTACTTCTTCTGCTTCACCCTCCAGACTTCACCTTCTTCTTCTCCTTCTTCTACTTCTTCTGATTCACCCTCCAGTCTTCACCTTCTCCTTCTCCTTCTTCTGCTTCTTCTGCTTCACCCTCCAGACTTCACCTTCTCCTTCTCTTTCTTCTGCTTCTTCTGATTCACCCTCCAGACGTCACCTTCTCCTTCTCCTTCTTCTGATTCTTCTGATTCACCCTCCAGACTTCACCTTCTCCTTCTCCTTCTTCTGCTTCTTCTGATTCACCCTCCTGACTTCACCTTCTCCTTCTCCTTCTTCTACTTCTTCTGATTCACCATCCTGACTTCACGTTCTCCTTCTCCTTCTTCTACTTCTTCTGCTTCACCCTCCAGACTTCACCTTCTCCTTCTCCTTCTTCTACTTCTTCTGATTCACCCTCCAGACTTCACCTTCTCCTTCTCCTTCTTCTGCTTCTTCTGATTCAACCTCCAGACTTAACCTTCTCCGTCTCCTTATTCTGCTTCTTCTGATTCACCCTCCAGACTTCACCTTCTCCTTCTCCTTCTTCTGCTTCTTCTGATTCACCCTCCAGACTTCAACTTCTCCTTCTCCTTCTTCTGCTTCTTCTGATTCATCCTCCAGACTTCACCTTCTCCTTCTCCATCTTCTGCTTCTTCTGATTCACCCTCCAGACTTCACCTTCTCCTTCTCCTTCTTCTACTTCTTCTGATTCACCCTCCAGACTTCACCTTCTCCTTCTCCTTCTTCTACTTCTTCTGATTCACCCTCCAGACTTCACCTTCTCCTTCTCCTTCTTCTGCTTCTTCTGATTCACCCTCCTGACTTCACCTTCTCCTTCTCCTTCTTCTACTTCTTCTGATTCACCATCCTGACTTCACGTTCTCCTTCTCCTTCTTCTACTTCTTCTGCTTCACCCTCCAGACTTCACCTTCTCCTTCTCCTTCTTCTACTTCTTCTGATTCACCCTCCAGACTTCACCTTCTCCTTCTCCTTCTTCTGCTTCTTCTGATTCAACCTCCAGACTTAACCTTCTCCGTCTCCTTATTCTGCTTCTTCTGATTCACCCTCCAGACTTCACCTTCTCCTTCTCCTTCTTCTGCTTCTTCTGATTCACCCTCCAGACTTCAACTTCTCCTTCTCCTTCTTCTGCTTCTTCTGATTCATCCTCCAGACTTCACCTTCTCCTTCTCCATCTTCTGCTTCTTCTGATTCACCCTCCAGACTTCACCTTCTCCTTCTCCTTCTTCTACTTCTTCTGATTCACCCTCCAGACTTCACCTTCTCCTTCTCCTTCTTCTACTTCTTCTGATTCACCCTCCAGACTTCACCTTCTCCTTCTCCTTCTTCTGCTTCTTCTGATTCACCCTCCTGACTTCACCTTCTCCTTCTCCTTCTTCTGCTTCTTCTGATTCACCCTCGAGACTTCACCTTCTCCTTCTCCTTCTTCTGCTTCTTCTGATTCACCCTCCAGACATCACCTTCTCCTTCTCCTTCTTCTGCTTCTTCTGATTCACCCTCCAGACCTCACCTTCTCCTTCTCCTTCTTCTACTTCTTCTGATTCACCATCCTGACTTCACCTTCTCCTTCTCCTTCTTCTACTTCTTCTGCTTCACCCTCCAGACATCACCTTCTCCTTCTCCTTCTTCTACTTCTTCTGATTCACCCTCCAGACTTCACCTTCTCCTTCTCCTTCTTCTGCTTCTTCTGATTCACCCTCCAGACTTCACCTTCTCCTTCTCCTTATTCTGCTTCTTCTGATTCACCCTCCAGACTTCACCTTCTCCTTCTCCTTCTTCTGCTTCTTCTGATTCACCCTCCAGACTTCACCTTCTCCTTCTCCTTCTTCTGCTTCTTCTGATTCACCCTCCAGACTTCACCTTCTCCTTCTCCTTCTTCTATTTCTTCTGATTCACCCTACAGACTTCATCTTCTCCTTCTCCTTCTTCTGCTTCTTCTGATTCACCCTCCAGACTTCACCTTCTCCTTCTCCTTCTTCTGCTTCTTCTGATTCACTCTCCTAACTTCACCTTCTCCTTCTCCTTCTTCTGCTTCTTCTGATTCACCCTCCTGACTTCACCTTCTCCTTCTCCTTCTTCTGCTTCTTCTGATTCACCCTCCAGACTTCACCTTCTCCTTCTCCTTCTTCTGTTTCTTCTGATTCACCCTCCAGACTTCACCATCTCCTTCTCCTTCTTCTGCTTCTTCTGATTCACCCTCCAGACCTCACCTTCTCCTTTTCCTTCTTCTTCTTCTTCTGATTCACCCTCCAGAATTCATCTTCTCCTTCTCCTTCTTCTGCTTCTTCTGATTCACCCTCCAGAATTCATCTTCTCCTTCTCCTTCTTCTGCTTCTTCTGATTCACCCTCCAGTCTTCACCTTCTCCTTCTTCTGCTTCTTCTGCTTCGCCCTCCAGACTTCACCTTTTCCTTCTCTTTCTTCTGCTTCTTCTGATTCACCCTCCAGACTTCACCTTCTCCTTCTCCTTCTTCTGATTCTTCTGATTCACCCTCCAGACTTCACATTCTCCTTCTCCTTCTTCTGCTTCTTCTGATTCACCCTCCTGACTTCACCTTCTCCTTCTCCTTCTTCTACTTCTTCTGATTCACCATCCTGACTTCACCTTCTCCTTCTCCTTCTTCTACTTCTTCTGCTTCACCCTCCAGACTTCACCTTCTTCTTCTCCTTCTTCTACTTCTTCTGATTCACCCTCCAGTCTTCACCTTCTCCTTCTCCTTCTTCTGCTTCTTCTGCTTCACCCTCCAGACTTCACCTTCTCCTTCTCTTTCTTCTGCTTCTTCTGATTCACCCTCCAGACGTCACCTTCTCCTTCTCCTTCTTCTGATTCTTCTGATTCACCCTCCAGACTTCACCTTCTCCTTCTCCTTCTTCTGCTTCTTCTGATTCACCCTCCTGACTTCACCTTCTCCTTCTCCTTCTTCTACTTCTTCTGATTCACCATCCTGACTTCACGTTCTCCTTCTCCTTCTTCTACTTCTTCTGCTTCACCCTCCAGACTTCACCTTCTCCTTCTCCTTCTTCTACTTCTTCTGATTCACCCTCCAGACTTCACCTTCTCCTTCTCCTTCTTCTGCTTCTTCTGATTCAACCTCCAGACTTAACCTTCTCCGTCTCCTTATTCTGCTTCTTCTGATTCACCCTCCAGACTTCACCTTCTCCTTCTCCTTCTTCTGCTTCTTCTGATTCACCCTCCAGACTTCAACTTCTCCTTCTCCTTCTTCTGCTTCTTCTGATTCATCCTCCAGACTTCACCTTCTCCTTCTCCATCTTCTGCTTCTTCTGATTCACCCTCCAGACTTCACCTTCTCCTTCTCCTTCTTCTACTTCTTCTGATTCACCCTCCAGACTTCACCTTCTCCTTCTCCTTCTTCTACTTCTTCTGATTCACCCTCCAGACTTCACCTTCTCCTTCTCCTTCTTCTGCTTCTTCTGATTCACCCTCCTGACTTCACCTTCTCCTTCTCCTTCTTCTACTTCTTCTGATTCACCATCCTGACTTCACGTTCTCCTTCTCCTTCTTCTACTTCTTCTGCTTCACCCTCCACACTTCACCTTCTCCTTCTCCTTCTTCTACTTCTTCTGATTCACCCTCCAGACTTCACCTTCTCCTTCTCCTTCTTCTGCTTCTTCTGATTCAACCTCCAGACTTAACCTTCTCCGTCTCCTTATTCTGCTTCTTCTGATTCACCCTCCAGACTTCACCTTCTCCTTCTCCTTCTTCTGCTTCTTCTGATTCACCCTCCAGACTTCAACTTCTCCTTCTCCTTCTTCTGCTTCTTCTGATTCATCCTCCAGACTTCACCTTCTCCTTCTCCATCTTCTGCTTCTTCTGATTCACCCTCCAGACTTCACCTTCTCCTTCTCCTTCTTCTACTTCTTCTGATTCACCCTCCAGACTTCACCTTCTCCTTCTCCTTCTTCTACTTCTTCTGATTCACCCTCCAGACTTCACCTTCTCCTTCTCCTTCTTCTGCTTCTTCTGATTCACCCTCCTGACTTCACCTTCTCCTTCTCCTTCTTCTACTTCTTCTGATTCACCATCCTGACTTCACGTTCTCCTTCTCCTTCTTCTACTTCTTCTGCTTCACCCTCCAGACTTCACCTTCTCCTTCTCCTTCTTCTACTTCTTCTGATTCACCCTCCAGACTTCACCTTCTCCTTCTCCTTCTTCTGCTTCTTCTGATTCAACCTCCAGACTTAACCTTCTCCGTCTCCTTATTCTGCTTCTTCTGATTCACCCTCCAGACTTCACCTTCTCCTTCTCCTTCTTCTGCTTCTTCTGATTCACCCTCCAGACTTCATCTTCTCCTTCTCCTTCTTCTGCTTCTTCTGATTCATCCTCCAAACTTCACCTTCTCCTTCTCCATCTTCTGCTTCTTCTGATTCACCCTCCAGACTTCACCTTCTCCTTCTCCTTCTTCTACTTCTTCTGATTCACCCTCCAGACTTCACCTTCTCCTTCTCCTTCTTCTACTTCTTCTGATTCACCCTCCAGACTTCACCTTCTCCTTCTCCTTCTTCTGCTTCTTCTGATTCACCCTCCTGACTTCACCTTCTCCTTCTCATCTTCTGCTTCTTCTGATTCACCCTCGAGACTTCACCTTCTCCTTCTCCTTCTTCTGCTTCTTCTGATTCACCCTCCAGACATCACCTTCTCCTTCTCCTTCTTCTGCTTCTTCTGATTCACCCTCCAGACCTCACCTTCTCCTTCTCCTTCTTCTACTTCTTCTGATTCACCATCCTGACTTCACCTTCTCCTTCTCCTTCTTCTACTTCTTCTGCTTCACCCTCCAGACATCACCTTCTCCTTCTCCTTCTTCTACTTCTTCTGATTCACCCTCCAGACTTCACCTTCTCCTTCTCCTTCTTCTACTTCTTCTGATTCACCCTCCAGACTTCACCTTCTCCTTCTCCTTATTCTGCTTCTTCTGATTCACCCTCCAGACTTCACCTTCTCCTTCTCCTTCTTCTGCTTCTTCTGATTCACCCTCCAGACTTCACCTTCTCCTTCTCCTTCTTCTGCTTCTTCTGATTCACCCTCCAGACTTCACCTTCTCCTTCTCCTTCTTCTATTTCTTCTGATTCACCCTCCAGACTTCATCTTCTCCTTCTCCTTCTTCTGCTTCTTCTGATTCACCCTCCAGACTTCACCTTCTCCTTCTCCTTCTTCTGCTTCTTCTGATTCACTCTCCTAACTTCACCTTCTCCTTCTCCTTCTTCTGCTTCTTCTGATTCACCCTCCTGACTTCACCTTCTCCTTCTCCTTCTTCTGCTTCTTCTGATTCACCCTCCAGACTTCACCTTCTCCTTCTCCTTCTTCTGATTCTTCTGATTCACCCTCCAGACTTCACCATCTCCTTCTCCTTCTTCTGCTTCTTCTGATTCACCCTCCAGACCTCACCTTCTCCTTTTCCTTCTTCTTCTTCTTCTGATTCACCCTCCAGAATTCATCTTCTCCTTCTCCTTCTTCTGCTTCTTCTGATTCACCCTCCAGAATTCATCTTCTCCTTCTCCTTCTTCTGCTTCTTCTGATTCACCCTCCAGTCTTCACCTTCTCCTTCTTCTGCTTCTTCTGCTTCGCCCTCCAGACTTCACCTTTTCCTTCTCTTTCTTCTGCTTCTTCTGATTCACCCTCCAGACTTCACCTTCTCCTTCTCCTTCTTCTGATTCTTCTGATTCACCCTCCAGACTTCACATTCTCCTTCTCCTTCTTCTGCTTCTTCTGATTCACCCTCCTGCCTTCACCTTCTCCTTCTCCTTCTTCTACTTCTTCTGATTCACCATCCTGACTTCACCTTCTCCTTCTCCTTCTTCTACTTCTTCTGCTTCACCCTCCAGACTTCACCTTCTTCTTCTCCTTCTTCTACTTCTTCTGATTCACCCTCCAGTCTTCACCTTCTCCTTCTCCTTCTTCTGCTTCTTCTGCTTCACCCTCCAGACTTCACCTTCTCCTTCTCTTTCTTCTGCTTCTTCTGATACACCCTCCAGACGTCACCTTCTCCTTCTCCTTCTTCTGATTCTTCTGATTCACCCTCCAGACTTCACCTTCTCCTTCTCCTTCTTCTGCTTCTTCTGATTCACCCTCCTGACTTCACCTTCTCCTTCTCCTTCTTCTACTTCTTCTGATTCACCATCCTGACTTCACGTTCTCCTTCTCCTTCTTCTACTTCTTCTGCTTCACCCTCCAGACTTCACCTTCTCCTTCTCCTTCTTCTACTTCTTCTGATTCACCCTCCAGACTTCACCTTCTCCTTCTCCTTCTTCTGCTTCTTCTGATTCAACCTCCAGACTTAACCTTCTCCGTCTCCTTATTCTGCTTCTTCTGATTCACCCTCCAGACTTCACCTTCTCCTTCTCCTTCTTCTGCTTCTTCTGATTCACCCTCCAGACTTCATCTTCTCCTTCTCCTTCTTCTGCTTCTTCTGATTCACCCTCCAGACCTCACCTTCTCCTTCACCTTCTTCTACTTCTTCTGATTCACCCTCCAGACTTCATCTTCTCCTTCTCCTTCTTCTGCTTCTTCTGATTCATCCTCCAGACTTCACCTTCTCCTTCTCCATCTTCTGCTTCTTCTGATTCACCCTCCAGACTTCACCTTCTCCTTCTCCTTCTTCTAATTCTTCTGATTCACCCTCCAGACTTCACCTTCTCCTTCTCCTTCTTCTACTTCTTCTGATTCACCCTCCAGACTTCACCTTCTCCTTCTCCTTCTTCTGCTTCTTCTGATTCACCCTCCTGACTTCACCTTCTCCTTCTCCTTCTTCTGCTTCTTCTGATTCACCCTCGAGACTTCACCTTCTCCTTCTCCTTCTTCTGCTTCTTCTGTTTCACCCTCCAGACATCACCTTCTCCTTCTCCTTCTTCTGCTTCTTCTGATTCACCCTCCAGACCTCACCTTCTCCTTCTACTTCTTCCAATTCTTCTGATTCACCCTCCAGACTTCATCTTCTCCTTCTCCTTCTTCTGCTTCTTCTGATTCACCCTCCAGACTTCACCTTCTCATTCTCCTTCTTCTGCTTCTTCTGATTCACCCTCCAGACTTCACCTTCTCCTTCTCCTTCTTCTACTTCTTCTGATTCACCCTCCAGACTTCATCTTCTCCTTCTCCTTCTTCTACTTCTTCTGATTCACCCTCCAGTCTTCACCTTCTCGTTCTCCTTCTTCTGCTTCTTCTGATTCTCCCTCCAGACTTCACCTTCTCCTTCTCCTTCTTCTGCTTCTTCTGATTCACCCGCCAGACCTCACCTTCTCCTTCTACTTCTTCTACTTCTTCTGATTCACCCTCCAGACTTCATCTTCTCCTTCTCCTTCTTCTGCTTCTTCTGATTCACCCTCCAGACTTCACCTTCTCCTTCTCCTTCTTCTGCTTCTTCTGATTCACCCTCCTGACTTCACCTTCTCCTTCTCCTTCTTCTCCTTCTTCTGCTTCACCCTCCAGACTTCATCTTCTCCTTCTCCTTCTTCTGCTTCTTCTGATTCACCCTCCAGACCTCACCTTCTCCTTCTACTTCTTCTACTTCTTCTGATTCACCCTCCAGACTTCATCTTCTCCTTCTCCTTCTTCTGCTTCTTCTGATTCACCCTCCAGACTTCACCTTCTCCTTCTCCTTCTTCTACTTCTTCTGCTTCACCCTCCAGACTTCACCTTCTCCTTCCCCTTCTTCTACTTCTTCTGATTCACCCTCCAAACTTCACCTTCTCCTTCTCCTTCTTCTGCTTCTTCTGATTCACCCTCCAGACTTCACCTTCTCCTTCTCCTTATTCTGTTCTTCTGATTCACCCTCCAGACTTCACCTTCTCCTTCTCCTTCTTCTGCTTCTTCTGATTCACCCTCCAGACTTCACCTTGTCCTTCTCCTTCTTCTGCTTCTTCTGATTCACCCTCCAGACTTCACCTTCTCCTTCTCCTTCTTCTACTTCTTCTGATTCACCCTCCGGCTTCATCTTCTCCTTCTCCTTCTTCTGTTTCTCCTGATTCACCCTCCAGACTTCACCTTCTCCTTCTCCTTCTTCTGCTTCTTCTGATTCACCCTCCAGACTTCACCTTCTCCTTCTCCTTCTTCTACTTCTTCCGATTCACCCTCCAGACTTCACCTTCTCCTTCTCCTTCTTCTGCTTCTTCTGATTCACACTCCAGACTTTACCTTCTCCTTCTCCTTCTTCTACTTCTACTGATTCACCCTCCAGACTTCACCTTCTCCTTCTCCTTCTTCTGCTTCTTCTGATTCACCCTCCAGACTTCACCTTCTCCTTCGTCTACTTCTTCTGATTCACCCTCCAGACTACACCTTCTCCTTCTCCTTCTTCTACTTCTTCTGATTCACCCTCCAGACTTCACCTTCTCCTTCTCCTTCTTCTGCTTCTTCTGATTCACCCTCCAGACTTCACCTTCTCCTTCTCCTTCTTCTACTTCTTCTGATTCACCCTCCAGACTTCACCTTCTCCTTCTCCTTCTTCTACTTCTTCTGATTCACCCTCCAGACTTCATCTTCTCCTTCTTCTTCTTCTACTTATTCTGCTTCTCCCTCCCGACTTCACCTTCTCCTTCTCCTTCCTCTGCTTCTTCTGATTCAGCCTCCAGACTTCACCTTCTCCTTCTCCTTCTTCCACTTCTTCTGATTCACCCTCCAGACTTCACCTTCTCCTTCTCCTTCTTCTACTTCTTCTGATTCACCCTCCAGACTTCACCTTCTCCTTCTCCTTCTTCTACTTCTTCTGATTCACCCTCCTGACTTCACCTTCTCCTTCTCCTTCTTCTGCTTCTTCTGCTTCACCCTCCAGACTTCACCTTCTCCTTCTCCTTCTTCTGCTTCTTCTGCTTCACCCTCCAGACTTCACCTTCTCCTTCTCCATCTTCTGCTTCTTCTGCTTCACCCTCCTGACTTCACCTTCTCCTTCTCCTTCTTCTCCTTCTTCTGATTCACCCTCCAGACTTCACCTTCTCCTTCTCCTTCTTCTGCTTCTTCTGCTTCACCCTCCAGACTTCACCTTCTCCTTCTCCTTCTTCTGCTTCTTCTGCTTCGCCCTCCAGACTTCACCTTCTCCTTCTCCTTCTCCTGCTTCTTCTGCTTCAACCTCCAGACTTCACCATCTCCTTCTCCTTCTTCTGTTTCTTCTGCTTCACCCTCCTGACTTCACCTTCTCCTTCTCCTTCTTCTACTTCTTCTGATTCACCCTCCAGACTTCACCTTCTCCTTCTCCTTCTTCTGCATCATCTGCTTCACCCTCCAGACTTCACCTTCTCCTTCTTCTGCTTCTTCTGCTGCGCCCTCCAGACTTCACCTTCTCCTTTTCCTTCTTCTGCTTCTTCTGCTTCACCCTCCTGACCACACCTTCTCCTTCTCCTTCTTCTACTTCTTCTGCTTCACCCCCCTGACTTCACCTTCTCCTTCTCCTTCTTCTGCTTCTTCTGATTCACCCTCCTAACTTCACCTTCTCCTTCTCCTTCTTCTGCTTCTTCTGATTCACCCTCCTGACTTCACCTTCTCCTTCTCCTTCTTCTGCTTCTTCTGATTCACCCTCCAGACTTCACCTTCTCCTTCTCCTTCTTCTGCTTCTTCTGATTCACCCTCCAGACTTCACCTTCTCCTTCTCCTTCTTCTGCTTCTTCTGATTCACCCTCCAGACTTCACCTTCTCCTTCTCCTTCTTCTACTTCTTCTGATTCACCCTCCAAACTTCATCTTCTCCTTCTCCTTCTTCTGCTTCTTCTGATTCACCCTCCAGACTTCACCTTCTCCTTCTCCTTCTTCTGCTTCTTCTGATTCACCCTCCAGACTTCACCTTCTCCTTCTCCTTCTTCTACTTCTTCTGATTCACCCTCCAGACTTCACCTTCTCCTTCTCCTTCTTCTACTTCTTCTGATTCACCCTCCAGTCTTCACCTTCTCCTTCTCCTTCTTCTGCTTCTTCTGCTTCACCCTCCAGACTTCACCTTCTCCTTCTCTTTCTTCCGCTTCTTCTGATTCACCCTCCAGACTTCACCTTCTCCTTCTCCTTCTTCTGATTCTTCTGATTCACCCTCCAGACTTCACCTTCTCCTTCTCCTTCTTCTGCTTCTTCTGATTCACCCTCCTGACTTCACCTTCTCCTTCTCCTTCTTCTACTTCTTCTGATTCACCCTCCTGACTTCACCTTCTCCTTCTCCTTCTTCTACTTCTTCTGCTTCACACTCCAGACTTCACCTTCTCCTTCTCCATCTTCTGCTTCTTCTGATTCACCCTCCAGACTTCACCTTCTCCTTCTCCTTCTTCTACTTCTTCTGATTCACCCTCCAGACTTCACCTTCTCCTTCTCCTTCTTCTACTTCTTCTGATTCACCCTCCAGACTTCACCTTCTCCTTCTCCTTCTTCTGCTTCTTCTGATTCACCCTCCTGACTTCACCTTCTCCTTCTCGTCTTCTGCTTCTTCTGATTCACCCTCGAGACTTCACCTTCTCCTTCTCCTTCTTCTGCTTCTTCTGATTCACCCTCCAGACATCACCTTCTCCTTCTCCTTCTTCTGCTTCTTCTGATTCACCCTCCAGACCTCACCTTCTCCTTCTCCTTCTTCTACTTCTTCTGATTCACCATCCTGACTTCACCTTCTCCTTCTCCTTCTTCTACTTCTTCTGCTTCACCCTCCAGACATCACCTTCTCCTTCTCCTTCTTCTACTTCTTCTGATTCACCCTCCAGACTTCACCTTCTCCTTCTCCTTCTTCTACTTCTTCTGATTCACCCTCCAGACTTCACCTTCTCCTTCTCCTTATTCTGCTTCTTCTGATTCACCCTCCAGACTTCACCTTCTCCTTCTCCTTCTTCTGCTTCTTCTGATTCACCCTCCAGACTTCACCTTCTCCTTCTCCTTCTTCTGCTTCTTCTGATTCACCCTCCAGACTTCACCTTCTCCTTCTCCTTCTTCTATTTCTTCTGATTCACCCTCCAGACTTCATCTTCTCCTTCTCCTTCTTCTGCTTCTTCTGATTCACCCTCCAGACTTCACCTTCTCCTTCTCCTTCTTCTGCTTCTTCTGATTCACTCTCCTAACTTCACCTTCTCCTTCTCCTTCTTCTGCTTCTTCTGATTCACCCTCCTGACTTCACCTTCTCCTTCTCCTTCTTCTGCTTCTTCTGATTCACCCTCCAGACTTCACCTTCTCCTTCTCCTTCTTCTGATTCTTCTGATTCACCCTCCAGACTTCACCATCTCCTTCTCCTTCTTCTGCTTCTTCTGATTCACCCTCCAGACCTCACCTTCTCCTTTTCCTTCTTCTTCTTCTTCTGATTCACCCTCCAGAATTCATCTTCTCCTTCTCCTTCTTCTGCTTCTTCTGATTCACCCTCCAGAATTCATCTTCTCCTTCTCCTTCTTCTGCTTCTTCTGATTCACCCTCCAGTCTTCACCTTCTCCTTCTTCTGCTTCTTCTGCTTCGCCCTCCAGACTTCACCTTTTCCTTCTCTTTCTTCTGCTTCTTCTGATTCACCCTCCAGACTTCACCTTCTCCTTCTCCTTCTTCTGATTCTTCTGATTCACCCTCCAGACTTCACATTCTCCTTCTCCTTCTTCTGCTTCTTCTGATTCACCCTCCTGCCTTCACCTTCTCCTTCTCCTTCTTCTACTTCTTCTGATTCACCATCCTGACTTCACCTTCTCCTTCTCCTTCTTCTACTTCTTCTGCTTCACCCTCCAGACTTCACCTTCTTCTTCTCCTTCTTCTACTTCTTCTGATTCACCCTCCAGTCTTCACCTTCTCCTTCTCCTTCTTCTGCTTCTTCTGCTTCACCCTCCAGACTTCACCTTCTCCTTCTCTTTCTTCTGCTTCTTCTGATACACCCTCCAGACGTCACCTTCTCCTTCTCCTTCTTCTGATTCTTCTGATTCACCCTCCAGACTTCACCTTCTCCTTCTCCTTCTTCTGCTTCTTCTGATTCACCCTCCTGACTTCACCTTCTCCTTCTCCTTCTTCTACTTCTTCTGATTCACCATCCTGACTTCACGTTCTCCTTCTCCTTCTTCTACTTCTTCTGCTTCACCCTCCAGACTTCACCTTCTCCTTCTCCTTCTTCTACTTCTTCTGATTCACCCTCCAGACTTCACCTTCTCCTTCTCCTTCTTCTGCTTCTTCTGATTCAACCTCCAGACTTAACCTTCTCCGTCTCCTTATTCTGCTTCTTCTGATTCACCCTCCAGACTTCACCTTCTCCTTCTCCTTCTTCTGCTTCTTCTGATTCACCCTCCAGACTTCATCTTCTCCTTCTCCTTCTTCTGCTTCTTCTGATTCACCCTCCAGACCTCACCTTCTCCTTCACCTTCTTCTACTTCTTCTGATTCACCCTCCAGACTTCATCTTCTCCTTCTCCTTCTTCTGCTTCTTCTGATTCATCCTCCAGACTTCACCTTCTCCTTCTCCATCTTCTGCTTCTTCTGATTCACCCTCCAGACTTCACCTTCTCCTTCTCCTTCTTCTAATTCTTCTGATTCACCCTCCAGACTTCACCTTCTCCTTCTCCTTCTTCTACTTCTTCTGATTCACCCTCCAGACTTCACCTTCTCCTTCTCCTTCTTCTGCTTCTTCTGATTCACCCTCCTGACTTCACCTTCTCCTTCTCCTTCTTCTGCTTCTTCTGATTCACCCTCGAGACTTCACCTTCTCCTTCTCCTTCTTCTGCTTCTTCTGATTCACCCTCCAGACATCACCTTCTCCTTCTCCTTCTTCTGCTTCTTCTGATTCACCCTCCAGACCTCACCTTCTCCTTCTACTTCTTCCAATTCTTCTGATTCACCCTCCAGACTTCATCTTCTCCTTCTCCTTCTTCTGCTTCTTCTGATTCACCCTCCAGACTTCACCTTCTCATTCTCCTTCTTCTGCTTCTTCTGATTCACCCTCCAGACTTCACCTTCTCCTTCTCCTTCTTCTACTTCTTCTGATTCACCCTCCAGACTTCATCTTCTCCTTCTCCTTCTTCTACTTCTTCTGATTCACCCTCCAGTCTTCACCTTCTCGTTCTCCTTCTTCTGCTTCTTCTGATTCTCCCTCCAGACTTCACCTTCTCCTTCTCCTTCTTCTGCTTCTTCTGATTCACCCGCCAGACCTCACCTTCTCCTTCTACTTCTTCTACTTCTTCTGATTCACCCTCCAGACTTCATCTTCTCCTTCTCCTTCTTCTGCTTCTTCTGATTCACCCTCCAGACTTCACCTTCTCCTTCTCCTTCTTCTGCTTCTTCTGATTCACCCTCCTGACTTCACCTTCTCCTTCTCCTTCTTCTCCTTCTTCTGCTTCACGCTCCAGACTTCATCTTCTCCTTCTCCTTCTTCTGCTTCTTCTGATTCACCCTCCAGACCTCACCTTCTCCTTCTACTTCTTCTACTTCTTCTGATTCACCCTCCAGACTTCATCTTCTCCTTCTCCTTCTTCTGCTTCTTCTGATTCACCCTCCAGACTTCACCTTCTCCTTCTCCTTCTTCTACTTCTTCTGCTTCACCCTCCAGACTTCACCTTCTCCTTCCCCTTCTTCTACTTCTTCTGATTCACCCTCCAAACTTCACCTTCTCCTTCTCCTTCTTCTGCTTCTTCTGATTCACCCTCCAGACTTCACCTTCTCCTTCTCCTTATTCTGTTCTTCTGATTCACCCTCCAGACTTCACCTTCTCCTTCTCCTTCTTCTGCTTCTTCTGATTCACCCTCCAGACTTCACCTTGTCCTTCTCCTTCTTCTGCTTCTTCTGATTCACCCTCCAGACTTCACCTTCTCCTTCTCCTTCTTCTACTTCTTCTGATTCACCCTCCGGCTTCATCTTCTCCTTCTCCTTCTTCTGTTTCTCCTGATTCACCCTCCAGACTTCACCTTCTCCTTCTCCTTCTTCTGCTTCTTCTGATTCACCCTCCAGACTTCACCTTCTCCTTCTCCTTCTTCTACTTCTTCCGATTCACCCTCCAGACTTCACCTTCTCCTTCTCCTTCTTCTGCTTCTTCTGATTCACACTCCAGACTTTACCTTCTCCTTCTCCTTCTTCTACTTCTACTGATTCACCCTCCAGACTTCACCTTCTCCTTCTCCTTCTTCTGCTTCTTCTGATTCACCCTCCAGACTTCACCTTCTCCTTCGTCTACTTCTTCTGATTCACCCTCCAGACTACACCTTCTCCTTCTCCTTCTTCTACTTCTTCTGATTCACCCTCCAGACTTCACCTTCTCCTTCTCCTTCTTCTGCTTCTTCTGATTCACCCTCCAGACTTCACCTTCTCCTTCTCCTTCTTCTACTTCTTCTGATTCACCCTCCAGACTTCACCTTCTCCTTCTCCTTCTTCTACTTCTTCTGATTCACCCTCCAGACTTCATCTTCTCCTTCTTCTTCTTCTACTTATTCTGCTTCTCCCTCCCGACTTCACCTTCTCCTTCTCCTTCCTCTGCTTCTTCTGATTCAGCCTCCAGACTTCACCTTCTCCTTCTCCTTCTTCCACTTCTTCTGATTCACCCTCCAGACTTCACCTTCTCCTTCTCCTTCTTCTACTTCTTCTGATTCACCCTCCAGACTTCACCTTCTCCTTCTCCTTCTTCTACTTCTTCTGATTCACCCTCCTGACTTCACCTTCTCCTTCTCCTTCTTCTGCTTCTTCTGCTTCACCCTCCAGACTTCACCTTCTCCTTCTCCTTCTTCTGCTTCTTCTGCTTCACCCTCCAGACTTCACCTTCTCCTTCTCCATCTTCTGCTTCTTCTGCTTCACCCTCCTGACTTCACCTTCTCCTTCTCCTTCTTCTCCTTCTTCTGATTCACCCTCCAGACTTCACCTTCTCCTTCTCCTTCTTCTGCTTCTTCTGCTTCACCCTCCAGACTTCACCTTCTCCTTCTCCTTCTTCTGCTTCTTCTGCTTCGCCCTCCAGACTTCACCTTCTCCTTCTCCTTCTCCTGCTTCTTCTGCTTCAACCTCCAGACTTCACCATCTCCTTCTCCTTCTTCTGTTTCTTCTGCTTCACCCTCCTGACTTCACCTTCTCCTTCTCCTTCTTCTACTTCTTCTGATTCACCCTCCAGACTTCACCTTCTCCTTCTCCTTCTTCTGCATCATCTGCTTCACCCTCCAGACTTCACCTTCTCCTTCTTCTGCTTCTTCTGCTGCGCCCTCCAGACTTCACCTTCTCCTTTTCCTTCTTCTGCTTCTTCTGCTTCACCCTCCTGACCACACCTTCTCCTTCTCCTTCTTCTACTTCTTCTGCTTCACCCCCCTGACTTCACCTTCTCCTTCTCCTTCTTCTGCTTCTTCTGATTCACCCTCCTAACTTCACCTTCTCCTTCTCCTTCTTCTGCTTCTTCTGATTCACCCTCCTGACTTCACCTTCTCCTTCTCCTTCTTCTGCTTCTTCTGATTCACCCTCCAGACTTCACCTTCTCCTTCTCCTTCTTCTGCTTCTTCTGATTCACCCTCCAGACTTCACCTTCTCCTTCTCCTTCTTCTGCTTCTTCTGATTCACCCTCCAGACTTCACCTTCTCCTTCTCCTTCTTCTACTTCTTCTGATTCACCCTCCAAACTTCATCTTCTCCTTCTCCTTCTTCTGCTTCTTCTGATTCACCCTCCAGACTTCACCTTCTCCTTCTCCTTCTTCTGCTTCTTCTGATTCACCCTCCAGACTTCACCTTCTCCTTCTCCTTCTTCTACTTCTTCTGATTCACCCTCCAGACTTCACCTTCTCCTTCTCCTTCTTCTACTTCTTCTGATTCACCCTCCAGTCTTCACCTTCTCCTTCTCCTTCTTCTGCTTCTTCTGCTTCACCCTCCAGACTTCACCTTCTCCTTCTCTTTCTTCCGCTTCTTCTGATTCACCCTCCAGACTTCACCTTCTCCTTCTCCTTCTTCTGATTCTTCTGATTCACCCTCCAGACTTCACCTTCTCCTTCTCCTTCTTCTGCTTCTTCTGATTCACCCTCCTGACTTCACCTTCTCCTTCTCCTTCTTCTACTTCTTCTGATTCACCCTCCTGACTTCACCTTCTCCTTCTCCTTCTTCTACTTCTTCTGCTTCACACTCCAGACTTCACCTTCTCCTTCTCCTTCTTCTACTTCTTCTGCTTCACCCTCCAGACTTCACCTTCTCCTTCTCCTTCTTCTACTTCTTCTGATTCACCCTCCAGACTTCACCTTCTCCTTCTCCTTCTTCTACTTCTTCTGATTCACCCTCCAGACTTCATCTTCTCCTTCTCCTTCTTCTACTTATTCTGCTTCTCCCTCCCGACTTCACCTTCTCCTTCTCCTTCCTCTGCTTCTTCTGATTCAGCCTCCAGACTTCACCTTCTCCTTCTCCTTCTTCCACTTCTTCTGATTCACCCTCCAGACTTCACCTTCTCCTTCTCCTTCTTCTACTTCTTCTGATTCACCCTCCAGACTTCACCTACTCCTTCTCCTTCTTCTACTTCTTCTGATTCACCCTCCTGACTTCACCTTCTCCTTCTCCTTCTTCTGCTTCTTCTGCTTCACCCTCCAGACTTCACCTTCTCCTTCTCCTTCTTCTGCTTCTTCTGCTTCACCCTCCAGACTTCACCTTCTCCTTCTCCATCTTCTGCTTCTTCTGCTTCACCCTCCTGACTTCACCTTCTCCTTCTCCTTCTTCTCCTTCTTCTGATTCACCCTCCAGACTTCACCTTCTCCTTCTCCTTCTTCTGCTTCTTCTGCTTCACCCTCCAGACTTCACCTTCTCCTTCTCCTTCTTCTGCTTCTTCTGCTTCGCCCTCCAGACTTCACCTTCTCCTTCTCCTTCTCCTGCTTCTTCTGCTTCACCCTCCAGACTTCACCTTCTCCTTCTCCTTCTTCTGCTTCTTCTGCTTCACCCTCCTGACTTCACCTTCTCCTTCTCCTTCTTCTACTTCTTCTGATTCACCCTCCAGACTTCACCTTCTCCTTCTCCTTCTTCTGCATCATCTGCTTCACCCTCCAGACTTCACCTTCTCCTTCTCCTTCTTCTGCTTCTTCTGCTGCGCCCTCCAGACTTCACCTTCTCCTTTTCCTTCTTCTGCTTCTTCTGCTTCACCCTCCTGACCACACCTTCTCTTTCTCCTTCTTCTACTTCTTCTGCTTCACCCCCCTGACTTCACCTTCTCCTTCTCTTTCTTCTGCTTCTTCTGATTCACCCTCCAGACTTCACCTTCTCCTTCTCCTTCTTCTGATTCTTCTGATTCACCCTCCAGACTTCACCTTCTCCTTCTCCTTCTTCTGCTTCTTCTGATTCACCCTCCTGACTTCACCTTCTCCTTCTCCTTCTTCTACTTCTTCTGATTCACCCTCCTGACTTCACCTTCTCCTTCTCCTTCTTCTACTTCTTCTGATTCACCCTCCAGACTTCACCTTCTCCTTCTCCTTCTTCTGCTTCTTCTGATTCACCCTCCAGATTCACCTTCTCCTTCTCCTTCTTCTACTTCTTCTGAATCACCCTCCAGACTTCACCTTCTCCTTCTCCTTCTTCTACTTCTTCTGATTCACCCTCCAGACTTCATCTTCTCCTTCTTCTTCTTCTACTTATTCTGCTTCTCCCTCCCGACTTCACCTTCTCCTTCTCCTTCCTCTGCTTCTTCTGATTCAGCCTCCAGACTTCACCTTCTCCTTCTCCTTCTTCCACTTCTTCTGATTCACCCTCCAGACTTCACCTTCTCCTTCTCCTTCTTCTACTTCTTCTGATTCACCCTCCAGACTTCACCTTCTCCTTCTCCTTCTTCTACTTCTTCTGATTCACCCTCCTGACTTCACCTTCTCCTTCTCCTTCTTCTGCTTCTTCTGCTTCACCCTCCAGACTTCACCTTCTCCTTCTCCTTCTTCTGCTTCTTCTGCTTCACCCTCCAGACTTCACCTTCTCCTTCTCCATCTTCTGCTTCTTCTGCTTCACCCTCCTGACTTCACCTTCTCCTTCTCCTTCTTCTCCTTCTTCTGATTCACCCTCCAGACTTCACCTTCTCCTTCTCCTTCTTCTGCTTCTTCTGCTTCACCCTCCAGACTTCACCTTCTCCTTCTCCTTCTTCTGCTTCTTCTGCTTCGCCCTCCAGACTTCACCTTCTCCTTCTCCTTCTCCTGCTTCTTCTGCTTCACCCTCCAGACTTCACCATCTCCTTCTCCTTCTTCTGCTTCTTCTGCTTCACCCTCCTAACTTCACCTTCTCCTTCTCCTTCTTCTACTTCTTCTGATTCACCCTCCAGACTTCACCTTCTCCTTCTCCTTCTTCTGCATCATCTGCTTCACCCTCCAGACTTCACCTTCTCCTTCTTCTGCTTCTTCTGCTGCGCCCTCCAGACTTCACCTTCTCCTTTTCCTTCTTCTGCTTCTTCTGCTTCACCCTCCTGACCACACCTTCTCCTTCTCCTTCTTCTACTTCTTCTGCTTCACCCCCCTGACTTCACCTTCTCCTTCTCCTTCTTCTGCTTCTTCTGATTCACCCTCCTAACTTCACCTTCTCCTTCTCCTTCTTCTGCTTCTTCTGATTCACCCTCCTGACTTCACCTTCTCCTTCTCCTTCTTCTGCTTCTTCTGATTCACCCTCCAGACTTCACCTTCTCCTTCTCCTTCTTCTGCTTCTTCTGATTCACCCTCCAGACTTCACCTTCTCCTTCTCCTTCTTCTGCTTCTTCTGATTCACCCTCCAGACTTCACCTTCTCCTTCTCCTTCTTCTACTTCTTCTGATTCACCCTCCAAACTTCATCTTCTCCTTCTCCTTCTTCTGCTTCTTCTGATTCACCCTCCAGACTTCACCTTCTCCTTCTCCTTCTTCTGCTTCTTCTGATTCACCCTCCAGACTTCACCTTCTCCTTCTCCTTCTTCTACTTCTTCTGATTCACCCTCCAGACTTCACCTTCTCCTTCTCCTTCTTCTACTTCTTCTGATTCACCCTCCAGTCTTCACCTTCTCCTTCTCCTTCTTCTGCTTCTTCTGCTTCACCCTCCAGACTTCACCTTCTCCTTCTCTTTCTTCTGCTTCTTCTGATTCACCCTCCAGACTTCACCTTCTCCTTCTCCTTCTTCTGATTCTTCTGATTCACCCTCCAGACTTCACCTTCTCCTTCTCCTTCTTCTGCTTCTTCTGATTCACCCTCCTGACTTCACCTTCTCCTTCTCCTTCTTCTACTTCTTCTGATTCACCCTCCTGACTTCACCTTCTCCTTCTCCTTCTTCTACTTCTTCTGCTTCACACTCCAGACTTCACCTTCTCCTTCTCCTTCTTCTACTTCTTCTGCTTCACCCTCCAGACTTCACCTTCTCCTTCTCCTTCTTCTACTTCTTCTGATTCACCCTCCAGACTTCACCTTCTCCTTCTCCTTCTTCTACTTCTTCTGATTCACCCTCCAGACTTCACCTTCTCCTTCTCCTTCTTCTACTTCTTCTGATTCACCCTCCTGACTTCACCTTCTCCTTCTCCTTCTTCTACTTCTTCTGCTTCACACTCCAGACTTCACCTTCTCCTTCTCCTTCTTCTACTTCTTCTGCTTCACCCTCCAGACTTCACCTTCTCCTTCTCCTTCTTCTACTTCTTCTGATTCACCCTCCAGACTTCACCTTCTCCTTCTCCTTCTTCTACTTCTTCTGATTCACCCTCCAGACTTCATCTTCTCCTTCTCCTTCTTCTACTTATTCTGCTTCTCCCTCCCGACTTCACCTTCTCCTTCTCCTTCCTCTGCTTCTTCTGATTCAGCCTCCAGACTTCACCTTCTCCTTCTCCTTCTTCCACTTCTTCTGATTCACCCTCCAGACTTCACCTTCTCCTTCTCCTTCTTCTACTTCTTCTGATTCACCCTCCAGACTTCACCTTCTCCTTCTCCTTCTTCTACTTCTTCTGATTCACCCTCCTGACTTCACCTTCTCCTTCTCCTTCTTCTGCTTCTTCTGCTTCACCCTCCAGACTTCACCTTCTCCTTCTCCTTCTTCTGCTTCTTCTGCTTCACCCTCCAGACTTCACCTTCTCCTTCTCCATCTTCTGCTTCTTCTGCTTCACCCTCCTGACTTCACCTTCTCCTTCTCCTTCTTCTCCTTCTTCTGATTCACCCTCCAGACTTCACCTTCTCCTTCTCCTTCTTCTGCTTCTTCTGCTTCACCCTCCAGACTTCACCTTCTCCTTCTCCTTCTTCTGCTTCTTCTGCTTCACCCTCCTGACTTCACCTTCTCCTTCTCCTTCTTCTACTTCTTCTGATTCACCCTCCAGACTTCACCTTCTCCTTCTCCTTCTTCTGCATCATCTGCTTCACCCTCCAGACTTCACCTTCTCCTTCTCCTTCTCCTGCTTCTTCTGCTTCGCCCTCCAGACTTCACCTTCTCCTTCTCCTTCTCCTGCTTCTTCTGCTTCACCCTCCAGACTTCACCTTCTCCTTCTCCTTCTTCTGCTTCTTCTGCTTCACCCTCCTGACTTCACCTTCTCCTTCTCCTTCTTCTACTTCTTCTGATTCACCCTCCAGACTTCACCTTCTCCTTCTCCTTCTTCTGCATCATCTGCTTCACCCTCCAGACTTCACCTTCTCCTTCTCCTTCTTCTGCTTCTTCTGCTGCGCCCTCCAGACTTCACCTTCTCCTTTTCCTTCTTCTGCTTCTTCTGCTTCACCCTCCTGACCACACCTTCTCCTTCTCCTTCTTCTACTTCTTCTGCTTCACCCCCCTGACTTCACCTTCTCCTTCTCCTTCTTCTGCTTCTTCTGATTCACCCTCCTAACTTCACCTTCTCCTTCTCCTTCTTCTGCTTCTTCTGATTCACCCTCCTGACTTCACCTTCTCCTTCTCCTTCTTCTGCTTCTTCTGATTCACCCTCCAGACTTCACCTTCTCCTTCACCTTCTTCTGCTTCTTCTGATTCACCCTCCAGACTTCACCTTCTCCTTCTCCTTCTTCTGCTTCTTCTGATTCACCCTCCAGACTTCACCTTCTCCTTCTCCTTCTTCTGCTTCTTCTGATTCACCCTCCAGACTTCACCTTCTCCTTCTCCTTCTTCTGCTTCTTCTGATTCACCCTCCAGACTTCACCTTCTCCTTCTCCTTCTTCTACTTCTTCTGATTCATCCTCCAGACTTCACCTTCTCCTTCTCCTTCTTCTACTTCTTCTGATTCACCCTCCAGTCTTCACCTTCTCCTTCTCCTTCTTCTGCTTCTTCTGCTTCACCCTCCAGACTTCACCTTCTCCTTCTCTTTCTTCTGCTTCTTCTGATTCACCCTCCAGACTTCACCTTCTCCTTCTCCTTCTTCTGATTCTTCTGATTCACCCTCCAGACTTCACCTTCTCCTTCTCCTTCTTCTGCTTCTTCTGATTCACCCTCCTGACTTCACCTTCTCCTTCTCCTTCTTCTACTTCTTCTGCTTCACCCCCCTGACTTCACCTTCTCCTTCTCCTTCTTCTGCTTCTTCTGATTCACCCTCCTAACTTCACCTTCTCCTTCTCCTTCTTCTGCTTCTTCTGATTCACCCTCCTGACTTCACCTTCTACTTCTCCTTCTTCTGCTTCTTCTGATTCACCCTCCAGACTTCACCTTCTCCTTCTCCTTCTTCTGCTTCTTCTGATTCACCCTCCAGACTTCACCTTCTCCTTCTCCTTCTTCTACTTCTTCTGATTCACCCTCCTGACTTCACCTTCTCCTTCTCCTTCTTCTACTTCTTCTGCTTCACACTCCAGACTTCACCTTCTCCTGCTCCTTCTTCTACTTCTTCTGATTCACCCTCCAGACTTCACCTTCTCCTTCTCCTTCTTCTGCTTCTTCTGATTCACCCTCCAGACTTCACCTTCTCCTTCTCCTTATTCTGCTTCTTCTGATTCACCCTCCATACTTCACTTTCTCCTTCTCCTTCTTCTGCTTCTTCTGATTCACCCTCCAGACTTCACCTTCTCCTTCTCCTTCTTCTGCTTCTTCTGATTCACCCTCCAGACTTCACCTTCTCCTTCTCCTTCTTCTACTTCTTCTTATTCACCCTCCAGACTTCATCTTCTCCTTCTCCTTCTTCTGCTTCTTCTGATTCACCCTCCAGACTTCACGTTCTCCTTCTTCTGCTTCTTCTGATTCACCCTCCAGACTTCACCTTCTCCTTCTCCTCCGTCTACTTCGACTGATTCACCCTCCAGTCTTCACCTTCTCCTTCTCCTTCTTCTGCTTCTTCTGATTCACCCTCCAGACTTCACCTTCTCCTTCTCCTTCTTCTGCTTCTTCTGATTCACCCTCCAGACTTCACCTTCTCCTTCTCCTTCTTCTGCTTCTTCTGATTCACCCTCCAGACTTCACCTTCTCCTTCTCCTTCTTCTGCTTCTTCTGATTCACCCTCCAGACTTCACCTTCTCCTTCTCCTTCTTCTACTTCTTCTGATTCATCCTCCAGACTTCACCTTCTCCTTCTCCTTCTTCTACTTCTTCTGATTCACCCTCCAGTCTTCACCTTCTCCTTCTCCTTCTTCTGCTTCTTCTGCTTCACCCTCCAGACTTCACCTTCTCCTTCTCTTTCTTCTGCTTCTTCTGATTCACCCTCCAGACTTCACCTTCTCCTTCTCCTTCTTCTGATTCTTCTGATTCACCCTCCAGACTTCACCTTCTCCTTCTCCTTCTTCTGCTTCTTCTGATTCACCCTCCTGACTTCACCTTCTCCTTCTCCTTCTTCTACTTCTTCTGCTTCACCCCCCTGACTTCACCTTCTCCTTCTCCTTCTTCTGCTTCTTCTGATTCACCCTCCTAACTTCACCTTCTCCTTCTCCTTCTTCTGCTTCTTCTGATTCACCCTCCTGACTTCACCTTCTCCTTCTCCTTCTTCTGCTTCTTCTGATTCACCCTCCAGACTTCACCTTCTCCTTCTCCTTCTTCTGCTTCTTCTGATTCACCCTCCAGACTTCACCTTCTCCTTCTCCTTCTTCTACTTCTTCTGATTCACCCTCCTGACTTCACCTTCTCCTTCTCCTTCTTCTACTTCTTCTGCTTCACACTCCAGACTTCACCTTCTCTTGCTCCTTCTTCTACTTCTTCTGATTCACCCTCCAGACTTCACCTTCTCCTTCTCCTTCTTCTGCTTCTTCTGATTCACCCTCCAGACTTCACCTTCTCCTTCTCCTTATTCTGCTTCTTCTGATTCACCCTCCATACTTCACTTTCTCCTTCTCCTTCTTCTGCTTCTTCTGATTCACCCTCCAGACTTCACCTTCTCCTTCTCCTTCTTCTGCTTCTTCTGATTCACCCTCCAGACTTCACCTTCTCCTTCTCCTTCTTCTACTTCTTCTTATTCACCCTCCAGACTTCATCTTCTCCTTCTCCTTCTTCTGCTTCTTCTGATTCACCCTCCAGACTTCACGTTCTCCTTCTTCTGCTTCTTCTGATTCACCCTCCAGACTTCACCTTCTCCTTCTCCTCCTTCTACTTCGACTGATTCACCCTCCAGTCTTCACCTTCTCCTTCTCATTCTTCTGCTTCTTCTGCTTCGCCCTCCAGACTTCACCTTCTCCTTCTCCTTCTTCTGCTTCTTCTGCTTCACCCTCCAGACTTCACCTTCTCCTTTTCCTTCTTCTGCTTCTTCTGCTTCACCCTCCTGACTTCACCTTCTCCTTCTCCTTCTTCTACTTCTTCTGATTCACCCTCCAGACTTCACCTTCTCCTTCTCCTTCTTCTGCTTCTTCTGCTTCACCCTCCAGACTTCATCTTCTCGTTCTCCTTCTTCTGCTGTGCCCTCCAGTCTTCACCTTCTCCTTCCCCTTCTTCTGCTTCTTCTGCTTCACCCTCCTGACTTCACCTTCTCCTTCTCCTTCTTCTACTTCTTCTGCTTCACCCCCCTGACTTCACCGTCTCCTTCTCCTTCTTCTGCTTCTTCTGATTCACCCTCCTAACTTCACCTTCTCCTTCTCCTTCTTCTGCTTCTTCTGATTCAACCTCCTGACTTCACCTTCTCCTTCTCCTTCTTCTGCTACTTCTGATTCACCCTCCAGACTTCACGTTCTCCTTCTCCTTCTTCTGCTTCTTCTGATTCACTCTCCAGACTTCACCTTCTCCTTCTCCTTCTTCTGCTTCATCTGATTCACCCTCCAGACTTCACCTTCTCCTTCTCCTTCTTCTGCTTCTTCTGATTCACCCCCCTGACTTCACCTTCTCCTTCTCCTTCTTCTGCTTCTTCTGATTCACCCTCCTAACTTCACCTCCTCCTTCTCCTTCTTCTGCTTCATCTGATTCACCCTCCTGACGTCACCTTCTCCTTCTCCTTCTTCTGCTTCTTCTGATTCACCCTCCAGACTTCACCTTCTCCTTCTCCTTCTTCTGCTTCTTCTGATTCACCCTCCAGACTTCACCTTCTCCTTCTCCTTCTTCTGCTTCTTCTGATTCACCCTCCAGACTTTACCTTCTCCTTCTCCTTCTTCTACTTCTTCAGTTTCACCCTCCAGACTTCACCTTCTCCTTCTCCTTCTTCTACTTCTTCTGATTCACCCTCCAGACTTCACCTTCTCCTTCTCCTTCTTCTACTTCTTCTGCTTCTCCCTCCAGACTTCACCTTCTCCTTCTCCTTCTTCTGCTTCTTCTGATTCACCCTCCTGACTTCACCTTCTCCTTCTCCTTCTTCTGCTTCTTCTGCTTCACCCTCCAGACTTCACCTTCTCCTTCTCCTTCTTCTGCTTATTCAGCTTCACCGTCCTAACTTCACCTTCTCCTTCTCCTTCTTCTACTTCTTCTGATTCACCCTCCAGACTTCACCTTCTCCTTCTTCTGCTTCTTCTGCTGCGCCCTGCAGACTTCACCTTCTCCTTTTCCTTCTTCTGCTTCTTCTGCTTCACCCTCCTAACTTCACCTTCTCCATCTCCTTCTTCTACTTCTTCTGCTTCACCCCCCTGACTTCACCTTCTCCTTCTCCTTCTTCTGCTTCTTCTGATTCACCCTCCTAACTTCACCGTCTCCTTCTCCTTCTTCTGCTTCTTCTGATTCACCCTCCAGACTTCACCTTCTCCTTCTCCTTCGTCTACTTCTTCTGATTCATCCTCCAGACTACACCTTCTCCTTCTCCTTCTTCTACTTCTTCTGATTCACCCTCCAGACTTCACCTTCTCCTTCTCCTTCTTCTGCTTCTTCTGATTCACCCTCCAGACTTCACCTTCTCCTTCTCCTTCTTCTACTTCTTCTGATTCACCCTCCAGACTTCACCTTCTCCTTCTCCTTCTTCTACTTCTTCTGATTCACCCTCCAGACTTCATCTTCTCCTTCTCCTTCTTCTACTTCTTCTGCTTCTCCCTCCCGACTTCACCTTCTCCTTCTCCTTCCTCTGCTTCTTCTGATTCACCCTCCAGACTTCACCTTCTCCTTCTCCTTCTTCTACTTCTTCTGATTCACCCTCCAGACTTCACCTTCTCCTTCTCCTTCTTCTACTTCTTCTGATTCACCCTCCAGACTTCACCTTCTCCTTCTCCTTCTTCTGCTTCTTCTGCTTCACCCTCCAGACTTCACCTTCTCCTTCTCCTTCTTCTGCTTCTTCTGCTTCACCCTCCAGACTTCACCTTCTCCTGCTCCATCTTCTGCTTCTTCTGCTTCACCCTCCTGACTTCACCTTCTCCTTCTCCTTCTTCTCCTTCTTCTGATTCACCCTCCAGACTTCAGCTTCTCCTTCTCCTTCTTCTGCTTTATCTGCTTCACCCTCCAGACTTCACCTTCTCCTTCTCCTTTATCTGCTTCTTCTGCTTCGCCCTCCAGACTTCACCTTCTCCTTCTCCTTCTCCTGCTTCTTCTGCTTCACCCTCCAGACTTCACCTTCTCCTTCTCCTTCTTCTGCTTCTTCTGCTTCACCCTCCTGACTTCACCTTCTCCTTCTCCTTCTTCTACTTATTCTGATTCACCCTCCAGACTTCACCTTCTCCTTCTCCTTCTTCTGCATCATCTGCTTCACCCTCCAGACTTCACCTTCTCCTTCTCCTTCTTCTGCTTCTTCTGCTGCGCCCTCCAGACTTCACCTTCTCCTTTTCCTTCTTCTGCTTCTTCTGCTTCACCCTCCTGACCACACCTTCTCCTTCTCCTTCTTCTACTTCTTCTGCTTCACCCCCCTGACTTCACCTTCTCCTTCTCCTTCTTCTGCTTCTTCTGATTCACCCTCCTAACTTCACCTTCTCCTTCTCCTTCTTCTGCTTCTTCTGATTCACCCTCCTGACTTCACCTTCTCCTTCTCCTTCTTCTGCTTCTTCTGATTCACCCTCCAGACTTCACCTTCTCCTTCTACTTCTTCTGCTTCTTCTGATTCACCCTCCAGACTTCACCTTCTCCTTCTCCTTCTTCTGCTTCTTCTGATTCACCCTCCAGACTTCACCTTCTCCTTCTCCTTCTTCTACTTCTTCTGATTCACCCTCCAGACTTCATCTTCTCCTTCTCCTTCTTCTGCTTCTTCTGATTCACCCTCCAGACTTCACCTTCTCCTTCTCCTTCTTCTGCTTCTTCTGATTCACCCTCCAGACTTCACCTTCTCCATCTCCTTCTTCTACTTCTTCTGATTCACCCTCCAGACTTCATCTTCTCCTTCTCCTTCTTCTGCTTCTTCTGATTCACCCTCCAGACTTCACCTTCTCCTTCTCCTTCTTCTGCTTCTTCTGATTCACCCTCCAGACTTCACCTTCTCCTTCTCCTTCTTCTACTTCTTCTTATTCACCCTCCAGACTTCATCTTCTCCTTCTCCTTCTTCTGCTTCTTCTGATTCACCCTCCAGACTTCACCTTCTCCTTCTCCTTCTTCTGCTTCTTCTGATTCACCCTCCAGACTTCACCTTCTCCTTCTCCTTCTTCTACTTCTACTGATTCACCCTCCAGTCTTCACCTTCTCCTTCTCCTTCTTCTGCTTCTTCTGCTTCGCCCTCCAGACTTCACCTTCTCCTTCTCCTTCTTCTGCTCCTTCTGCTTCACCCTCCAGACTTCACCTTCTCCTTCTCCTTCTTCTGCTTCTTCTGCTTCACCCTCCTGACTTCACCTTCTCCTTCTCCTTCTTCTACTTCTTCTGATTCACCCTCCAGACTTCACCTTCTCCTTCTCCTTCTTCTGCTTCTTCTGCTTCACCCTCCAGACTTCATCTTCTCGTTCTCCTTCTTCTGCTTCGCCCTCCAGACTTCACCTTCTCCTTCTCCTTCTTCTGCTCCTTCTGCTTCACCCTCCAGACTTCACCTTCTCCTTCTCCTTCTTCTGCTTCTTCTGATTCACCCTCCAGACTTCACCTTCTCCTTCTCCTTCTTCTGCTTCTTCTGATTCACCCTCCAGACTTCACCTTCTCCATCTCCTTCTTCTGCTTCTTCTGCTGCGCCCTCCAGACTTCACCTTCTCCTTTTCCTTCTTCTGCTTCTTCTGCTTCACCCTCCTGACTTCACCTTCTCCTTCTCCTTCTTCTACTTCTTCTGCTTCATCCCCCTGACTTCACCTTCTCCTTCTCCTTCTTCTGCTTCTTCTGATTCACCCTCCTAACTTCACCTTCTCCTTCTCCTTCTTCTGCTTCTTCTGATTCACTCTCCTGACTTCACCTTCTCCTTCTCCTTCTTCTGCTTCTTCTGATTTACGCTCCAGATTTCACCTTCTCCTTCTCCTTCTTCTGATTCACCCTCCAGACTTCAACTTCTCCTTCTCCTTCTTCTGCTTCTTCTGATTCACCCTCCAGACCGCACCTTCTCCTTCTCCTTCTTCTACTTCTTCTGATTCACCCTCCAGACTTCATCTTCTCCTTCTCCTCCTTCTGCTTCTTCTGATTCACCCTCCAGACTTCACCTTCTCCTTCTCCTTCTTCTGCTTCTTCTGATTCACACTCCAGACTTCCCCTTCTCCTTCCACCTTCTTCTACTTCTTCTGGTTCACCCTCCAGACTTCATCTTCTCCTTCTCCTTCTTCTACTTCTTCTGATTCACCCTCCAGTCTTCACCTTCTCCTTCTCCTTCTTCTGCTTCTTCTGCTTCACCCTCCTGACTTCACCATCTCCTTCTCTTTCTTCTGCTTCTTCTGATTCACCCTCCAGACTTCACCTTCTCCTTCTCCTTCTTCTGATTCTTCTGATTCACCCTCCAGACTTCACCTTCTCCTTCTCCTTCTTCTGCTTCTTCTGATTCACCCTCCTGACTTCACCTTCTCCTTCTCCTTCTTCTACTTCTTCTGATTCACCCTCCTGACTTCACCTTCTCCTTCTCCTTCTTCTACTTCTTCTGCTTCACACTCCAGACTTCACCTTCTCCTTCTCCTTCTTCTACTTCTTCTGATTCACCCTCCAGACTTCACCTTCTCCTTCTCCTTCTTCTCCTTCTTCTGATTCACCCTCCAGACTTCACCTTCTCCTTCTCCTTATTCTGCTTCTTCTGATTCACCCTCCAGACTTCACTTTCTCCTTCTCCTTCTTCTGCTTCTTCTGATTCACCCTCCAGATTTCACCTTCTCCTTCTCCTTCTTCTGCTTGTTCTGATTCTCCCTCCAGACTTCACCTTCTCCTTCTCCTTCTACTTCTTCTGATTCACCCTCCAGACTTCATCTTCTCCTTCTCCTTCTTCTGCTTCTTCTGATTCACCCTCCAGACTTCACCTTCTCCTTCTCCTTCTTCTGCTTCTTCTGATTCACCCTCCAGACTTCACCTTCTCCTTCTCCTTCTTCTACTTCTTCTGATTCACCCTCCAGACTTCACCTTCTCCTTCTCCTTCTTCTGCTTCTTCTGATTCACCCTCCAGACTTCACCTTCTCCTTCTCCTTCTTCTACTTCTTCTGCTTCTCCCTCCAGACTTCACCTTCTCCTTCTCCTTCTTCTGCTTCTTCTGATTCACCCACCAGACTTCACCTTCTAATTCTCCTTCTTCTACTTCTTCTGATTCACCCTCCAGACTTCAACTTCTCCTTCTACTTCTTCTACTTCTTCTGATTCACCCTCCAGACTTCACCTTCTCCTTCTCCTTCTTCTGCTTCTTCTGATTCACCCTCCAGACTTCACATTCTCCTTCTACTTCTTCTGCTTCTTCTGATTCACCCTCCAGACTTCACCTTCTCCTTCTCCTTCATCTGCTTCTTCTGATTCACCCTCCAGTCATCACCTTCTCCTTCTCCTTCTCCTGCTTCTTCTGATTCACCCTCCAGACTTCACCTTCTCCTTCTCCTTCTTCTGCTTCTTCTGATTCACCCTCCAGACTTCACCTTCTCCTTCTCCTTCTACTTCTTCGGATTCACCCTCCAGACTTCACCCTCTCCTTCTCCTTCATCTGCTTCTTCTGATTCACCCTCCAGACTTCACCTTCTCCTTCTCCTTCGTCTACTTCTTCTGATTCACCCACCAGACTAGACCTTCTCCTTCTCCTTCTTCTACTTCTTCTGATTCACCCTCCAGACTTCACCTTCTCCTTCTCCTTCTTCTGCTTCTTCTGATTCACCCTCCAGACTTCACCTTCTCCTTCTCCTTCTTCTACTTATTCTGATTCACCCTCCAGACTTCACCTTCTCCTTCTCCTTCTTCTACTTCTTCTGATTCACCCTCCAGACTTCACCTTCTCCTTCTCCTTCTTCTACTTCTTCTGCTTCTCCCTCCAGACTTCACCTTCTCCTTCTCCTTCTTCTGCTTCTTCTGATTCACCCTCCAGACTTCACCTTCTCCTTCTCCTTCTTCTACTTCTTCTGATTCACCCTCCAGACTACACCTTCTCCTTCTCCTTCTTCTACTCCTTCTGATTCACCCTCCAGACTTCACCTTCTCCTTCTCCTTCTTCTACTTCTTCTGATTCACCCTCCAGACTTCACCTTCTCCTTCTCCTTATTCTGCTTCTTCTGATTCACCCTCCAGACTTCACTTTCTCCTTCTCCTTCTTCTGCTTCTTCTGATACACCCTCCAGATTTCACCTTCTCCTTCTCCTTCTTCTGCTTCTTCTGATTCTCCCTCCAGACTTCACCTTCTCCTTCTCCTTCTTCTACTTCTTCTGATTCACCCTCCAGACTTCATCTTCTCCTTCTCCTTCTTCTGCTTCTTCTGATTCACCCTCCAGACTTCACCTTCTCCTTCTCCTTCTTCTGCTTCTTCTGATTCACCCTCCAGACTTCACCTTCTCCTTCTCCTTCTTCTATTTCTTCTGATTCACCCTCCAGACTTCACCTTCTCCTTCTCCATCTTCTGCTTCTTCTGATTCACCCTCCAGACTTCACCTTCTCCTTCTCCTTCTTCTACTTCTTCTGCTTCTCCCTCCAGACTTCACCTTCTCCTTCTCCTGCTTCTTCTGATTCACCCACCAGACTTCACCTTCTAATTCTCCTTCTTCTACTTCTTCTGATTCACCCTCCAGACTTCACCTTCTCCTTCTCCTTCTTCTACTTCTTCTTATTCACCCTCCAGACTTCATCTTCTCCTTCTCCTTCTTCTGCTTCTTCTGATTCACCCTCCAGACTTCACGTTCTCCTTCTTCTGCTTCTTCTGATTCACCCTCCAGACTTCACCTTCTCCTTCTCCTCCTTCTACTTCGACTGATTCACCCTCCAGTCTTCACCTTCTCCTTCTCATTCTTCTGCTTCTTCTGCTTCGCCCTCCAGACTTCACCTTCTCCTTCTCCTTCTTCTGCTTCTTCTGCTTCACCCTCCAGACTTCACCTTCTCCTTTTCCTTCTTCTGCTTCTTCTGCTTCACCCTCCTGACTTCACCTTCTCCTTCTCCTTCTTCTACTTCTTCTGATTCACCCTCCAGACTTCACCTTCTCCTTCTCCTTCTTCTGCTTCTTCTGCTTCACCCTCCAGACTTCATCTTCTCGTTCTCCTTCTTCTGCTGTGCCCTCCAGTCTTCACCTTCTCCTTCCCCTTCTTCTGCTTCTTCTGCTTCACCCTCCTGACTTCACCTTCTCCTTCTCCTTCTTCTACTTCTTCTGCTTCACCCCCCTGACTTCACCGTCTCCTTCTCCTTCTTCTGCTTCTTCTGATTCACCCTCCTAACTTCACCTTCTCCTTCTCCTTCTTCTGCTTCTTCTGATTCAACCTCCTGACTTCACCTTCTCCTTCTCCTTCTTCTGCTACTTCTGATTCACCCTCCAGACTTCACGTTCTCCTTCTCCTTCTTCTGCTTCTTCTGATTCACTCTCCAGACTTCACCTTCTCCTTCTCCTTCTTCTGCTTCATCTGATTCACCCTCCAGACTTCACCTTCTCCTTCTCCTTCTTCTGCTTCTTCTGATTCACCCCCCTGACTTCACCTTCTCCTTCTCCTTCTTCTGCTTCTTCTGATTCACCCTCCTAACTTCACCTCCTCCTTCTCCTTCTTCTGCTTCATCTGATTCACCCTCCTGACGTCACCTTCTCCTTCTCCTTCTTCTGCTTCTTCTGATTCACCCTCCAGACTTCACCTTCTCCTTCTCCTTCTTCTGCTTCTTCTGATTCACCCTCCAGACTTCACCTTCTCCTTCTCCTTCTTCTGCTTCTTCTGATTCACCCTCCAGACTTTACCTTCTCCTTCTCCTTCTTCTACTTCTTCAGTTTCACCCTCCAGACTTCACCTTCTCCTTCTCCTTCTTCTACTTCTTCTGATTCACCCTCCAGACTTCACCTTCTCCTTCTCCTTCTTCTACTTCTTCTGCTTCTCCCTCCAGACTTCACCTTCTCCTTCTCCTTCTTCTGCTTCTTCTGATTCACCCTCCTGACTTCACCTTCTCCTTCTCCTTCTTCTGCTTCTTCTGCTTCACCCTCCAGACTTCACCTTCTCCTTCTCCTTCTTCTGCTTATTCAGCTTCACCGTCCTAACTTCACCTTCTCCTTCTCCTTCTTCTACTTCTTCTGATTCACCCTCCAGACTTCACCTTCTCCTTCTTCTGCTTCTTCTGCTGCGCCCTGCAGACTTCACCTTCTCCTTTTCCTTCTTCTGCTTCTTCTGCTTCACCCTCCTAACTTCACCTTCTCCATCTCCTTCTTCTACTTCTTCTGCTTCACCCCCCTGACTTCACCTTCTCCTTCTCCTTCTTCTGCTTCTTCTGATTCACCCTCCTAACTTCACCGTCTCCTTCTCCTTCTTCTGCTTCTTCTGATTCACCCTCCAGACTTCACCTTCTCCTTCTCCTTCGTCTACTTCTTCTGATTCATCCTCCAGACTACACCTTCTCCTTCTCCTTCTTCTACTTCTTCTGATTCACCCTCCAGACTTCACCTTCTCCTTCTCCTTCTTCTGCTTCTTCTGATTCACCCTCCAGACTTCACCTTCTCCTTCTCCTTCTTCTACTTCTTCTGATTCACCCTCCAGACTTCACCTTCTCCTTCTCCTTCTTCTACTTCTTCTGATTCACCCTCCAGACTTCATCTTCTCCTTCTCCTTCTTCTACTTCTTCTGCTTCTCCCTCCCGACTTCACCTTCTCCTTCTCCTTCCTCTGCTTCTTCTGATTCACCCTCCAGACTTCACCTTCTCCTTCTCCTTCTTCTACTTCTTCTGATTCACCCTCCAGACTTCACCTTCTCCTTCTCCTTCTTCTACTTCTTCTGATTCACCCTCCAGACTTCACCTTCTCCTTCTCCTTCTTCTGCTTCTTCTGCTTCACCCTCCAGACTTCACCTTCTCCTTCTCCTTCTTCTGCTTCTTCTGCTTCACCCTCCAGACTTCACCTTCTCCTGCTCCATCTTCTGCTTCTTCTGCTTCACCCTCCTGACTTCACCTTCTCCTTCTCCTTCTTCTCCTTCTTCTGATTCACCCTCCAGACTTCAGCTTCTCCTTCTCCTTCTTCTGCTTTATCTGCTTCACCCTCCAGACTTCACCTTCTCCTTCTCCTTTATCTGCTTCTTCTGCTTCGCCCTCCAGACTTCACCTTCTCCTTCTCCTTCTCCTGCTTCTTCTGCTTCACCCTCCAGACTTCACCTTCTCCTTCTCCTTCTTCTGCTTCTTCTGCTTCACCCTCCTGACTTCACCTTCTCCTTCTCCTTCTTCTACTTATTCTGATTCACCCTCCAGACTTCACCTTCTCCTTCTCCTTCTTCTGCATCATCTGCTTCACCCTCCAGACTTCACCTTCTCCTTCTCCTTCTTCTGCTTCTTCTGCTGCGCCCTCCAGACTTCACCTTCTCCTTTTCCTTCTTCTGCTTCTTCTGCTTCACCCTCCTGACCACACCTTCTCCTTCTCCTTCTTCTACTTCTTCTGCTTCACCCCCCTGACTTCACCTTCTCCTTCTCCTTCTTCTGCTTCTTCTGATTCACCCTCCTAACTTCACCTTCTCCTTCTCCTTCTTCTGCTTCTTCTGATTCACCCTCCTGACTTCACCTTCTCCTTCTCCTTCTTCTGCTTCTTCTGATTCACCCTCCAGACTTCACCTTCTCCTTCTACTTCTTCTGCTTCTTCTGATTCACCCTCCAGACTTCACCTTCTCCTTCTCCTTCTTCTGCTTCTTCTGATTCACCCTCCAGACTTCACCTTCTCCTTCTCCTTCTTCTACTTCTTCTGATTCACCCTCCAGACTTCATCTTCTCCTTCTCCTTCTTCTGCTTCTTCTGATTCACCCTCCAGACTTCACCTTCTCCTTCTCCTTCTTCTGCTTCTTCTGATTCACCCTCCAGACTTCACCTTCTCCATCTCCTTCTTCTACTTCTTCTGATTCACCCTCCAGACTTCATCTTCTCCTTCTCCTTCTTCTGCTTCTTCTGATTCACCCTCCAGACTTCACCTTCTCCTTCTCCTTCTTCTGCTTCTTCTGATTCACCCTCCAGACTTCACCTTCTCCTTCTCCTTCTTCTACTTCTTCTTATTCACCCTCCAGACTTCATCTTCTCCTTCTCCTTCTTCTGCTTCTTCTGATTCACCCTCCAGACTTCACCTTCTCCTTCTCCTTCTTCTGCTTCTTCTGATTCACCCTCCAGACTTCACCTTCTCCTTCTCCTTCTTCTACTTCTACTGATTCACCCTCCAGTCTTCACCTTCTCCTTCTCCTTCTTCTGCTTCTTCTGCTTCGCCCTCCAGACTTCACCTTCTCCTTCTCCTTCTTCTGCTCCTTCTGCTTCACCCTCCAGACTTCACCTTCTCCTTCTCCTTCTTCTGCTTCTTCTGCTTCACCCTCCTGACTTCACCTTCTCCTTCTCCTTCTTCTACTTCTTCTGATTCACCCTCCAGACTTCACCTTCTCCTTCTCCTTCTTCTGCTTCTTCTGCTTCACCCTCCAGACTTCATCTTCTCGTTCTCCTTCTTCTGCTTCGCCCTCCAGACTTCACCTTCTCCTTCTCCTTCTTCTGCTCCTTCTGCTTCACCCTCCAGACTTCACCTTCTCCTTCTCCTTCTTCTGCTTCTTCTGATTCACCCTCCAGACTTCACCTTCTCCTTCTCCTTCTTCTGCTTCTTCTGATTCACCCTCCAGACTTCACCTTCTCCATCTCCTTCTTCTGCTTCTTCTGCTGCGCCCTCCAGACTTCACCTTCTCCTTTTCCTTCTTCTGCTTCTTCTGCTTCACCCTCCTGACTTCACCTTCTCCTTCTCCTTCTTCTACTTCTTCTGCTTCATCCCCCTGACTTCACCTTCTCCTTCTCCTTCTTCTGCTTCTTCTGATTCACCCTCCTAACTTCACCTTCTCCTTCTCCTTCTTCTGCTTCTTCTGATTTACGCTCCAGATTTCACCTTCTCCTTCTCCTTCTTCTGATTCACCCTCCAGACTTCAACTTCTCCTTCTCCTTCTTCTGCTTCTTCTGATTCACCCTCCAGACCGCACCTTCTCCTTCTCCTTCTTCTACTTCTTCTGATTCACCCTCCAGACTTCATCTTCTCCTTCTCCTCCTTCTGCTTCTTCTGATTCACCCTCCAGACTTCACCTTCTCCTTCTCCTTCTTCTGCTTCTTCTGATTCACACTCCAGACTTCCCCTTCTCCTTCCACCTTCTTCTACTTCTTCTGGTTCACCCTCCAGACTTCATCTTCTCCTTCTCCTTCTTCTACTTCTTCTGATTCACCCTCCAGTCTTCACCTTCTCCTTCTCCTTCTTCTGCTTCTTCTGCTTCACCCTCCTGACTTCACCATCTCCTTCTCTTTCTTCTGCTTCTTCTGATTCACCCTCCAGACTTCACCTTCTCCTTCTCCTTCTTCTGATTCTTCTGATTCACCCTCCAGACTTCACCTTCTCCTTCTCCTTCTTCTGCTTCTTCTGATTCACCCTCCTGACTTCACCTTCTCCTTCTCCTTCTTCTACTTCTTCTGATTCACCCTCCTGACTTCACCTTCTCCTTCTCCTTCTTCTACTTCTTCTGCTTCACACTCCAGACTTCACCTTCTCCTTCTCCTTCTTCTACTTCTTCTGATTCACCCTCCAGACTTCACCTTCTCCTTCTCCTTCTTCTCCTTCTTCTGATTCACCCTCCAGACTTCACCTTCTCCTTCTCCTTATTCTGCTTCTTCTGATTCACCCTCCAGACTTCACTTTCTCCTTCTCCTTCTTCTGCTTCTTCTGATTCACCCTCCAGATTTCACCTTCTCCTTCTCCTTCTTCTGCTTGTTCTGATTCTCCCTCCAGACTTCACCTTCTCCTTCTCCTTCTACTTCTTCTGATTCACCCTCCAGACTTCATCTTCTCCTTCTCCTTCTTCTGCTTCTTCTGATTCACCCTCCAGACTTCACCTTCTCCTTCTCCTTCTTCTGCTTCTTCTGATTCACCCTCCAGACTTCACCTTCTCCTTCTCCTTCTTCTACTTCTTCTGATTCACCCTCCAGACTTCACCTTCTCCTTCTCCTTCTTCTGCTTCTTCTGATTCACCCTCCAGACTTCACCTTCTCCTTCTCCTTCTTCTACTTCTTCTGCTTCTCCCTCCAGACTTCACCTTCTCCTTCTCCTTCTTCTGCTTCTTCTGATTCACCCACCAGACTTCACCTTCTAATTCTCCTTCTTCTACTTCTTCTGATTCACCCTCCAGACTTCAACTTCTCCTTCTACTTCTTCTACTTCTTCTGATTCACCCTCCAGACTTCACCTTCTCCTTCTCCTTCTTCTGCTTCTTCTGATTCACCCTCCAGACTTCACATTCTCCTTCTACTTCTTCTGCTTCTTCTGATTCACCCTCCAGACTTCACCTTCTCCTTCTCCTTCATCTGCTTCTTCTGATTCACCCTCCAGTCGTCACCTTCTCCTTCTCCTTCTCCTGCTTCTTCTGATTCACCCTCCAGACTTCACCTTCTCCTTCTCCTTCTTCTGCTTCTTCTGATTCACCCTCCAGACTTCACCTTCTCCTTCTCCTTCTACTTCTTCGGATTCACCCTCCAGACTTCACCCTCTCCTTCTCCTTCATCTGCTTCTTCTGATTCACCCTCCAGACTTCACCTTCTCCTTCTCCTTCGTCTACTTCTTCTGATTCACCCACCAGACTAGACCTTCTCCTTCTCCTTCTTCTACTTCTTCTGATTCACCCTCCAGACTTCACCTTCTCCTTCTCCTTCTTCTGCTTCTTCTGATTCACCCTCCAGACTTCACCTTCTCCTTCTCCTTCTTCTACTTATTCTGATTCACCCTCCAGACTTCACCTTCTCCTTCTCCTTCTTCTACTTCTTCTGATTCACCCTCCAGACTTCACCTTCTCCTTCTCCTTCTTCTACTTCTTCTGCTTCTCCCTCCAGACTTCACCTTCTCCTTCTCCTTCTTCTGCTTCTTCTGATTCACCCTCCAGACTTCACCTTCTCCTTCTCCTTCTTCTACTTCTTCTGATTCACCCTCCAGACTACACCTTCTCCTTCTCCTTCTTCTACTCCTTCTGATTCACCCTCCAGACTTCACCTTCTCCTTCTCCTTCTTCTACTTCTTCTGATTCACCCTCCAGACTTCACCTTCTCCTTCTCCTTATTCTGCTTCTTCTGATTCACCCTCCAGACTTCACTTTCTCCTTCTCCTTCTTCTGCTTCTTCTGATACACCCTCCAGATTTCACCTTCTCCTTCTCCTTCTTCTGCTTCTTCTGATTCTCCCTCCAGACTTCACCTTCTCCTTCTCCTTCTTCTACTTCTTCTGATTCACCCTCCAGACTTCATCTTCTCCTTCTCCTTCTTCTGCTTCTTCTGATTCACCCTCCAGACTTCACCTTCTCCTTCTCCTTCTTCTGCTTCTTCTGATTCACCCTCCAGACTTCACCTTCTCCTTCTCCTTCTTCTATTTCTTCTGATTCACCCTCCAGACTTCACCTTCTCCTTCTCCATCTTCTGCTTCTTCTGATTCACCCTCCAGACTTCACCTTCTCCTTCTCCTTCTTCTACTTCTTCTGCTTCTCCCTCCAGACTTCACCTTCTCCTTCTCCTTCTTCTGCTTCTTCTGATTCACCCACCAGACTTCACCTTCTAATTCTCCTTCTTCTACTTCTTCTGATTCACCCTCCAGACTTCACCTTCTCCTTCTACTTCTTCTACTTCTTCTGATTCTCCCTCCAGACTTCACCGTCTCCTTCTCCTTCTTCTACTTCTTCTGATTCACCCTCCTGACTTCACCTTCTCCTTCTCCTTCTTCTGCTTCTTCTGCTTCACCCTCCAGACTTCACCTTCTCCTTCTCCTTCTTCTGCTTCTTCTGCTTCACCCTCCAGACTTCACCTTCTCCTTCTCCTTCTTCTGCTTCTTCTGTTTCACCCTCCTGACTTCACCTTCTCCTTCTCCTTCTTCTACTTTTTCTGATTCACCCTCCAGACTTCACCTTCTCCGTCTCCTTCTTCTGCCTCTTCTGCTTCACCCTTCCAGACTTCACCTTCTCCTTCTCCTTCTTCTGCTTCTTCTGCTTCGCCCTCCAGACTTCACCTTCTCCTTCTCCTTCTCCTGCTTCTTCTGCTTCACCCTCCAGACTTCACCTTCTCCTTCTCCTTCTTCTGCTTCTTCTGCTTCACCCTCCTGACTTCACCTTCTCCTTCTCCTTCTACTTCTTCTGATTCACACTCCAGACTTCACCTTCTCCTTCTCCTTCTTCTGTTTCTTCTGATTCACCCTCCAGACTTCACCTTCTCCTTCTCCTTCTTCTGCTTCTTCTGATTCATCCTCCAGACTTCACCTTCTCCTTCTACTTCTTCTGCTTCTTCTGATTTACCCTCCAGACTTCACCTTCTCCTTCTCCTTCATCTGCTTCTTCTGATTCACCCTCCAGTCGTCACGTTCTCCTTCTCCTTCTCCTGCTTCTTCTGATTCACCCTCCAGACTTCACCTTCTCCTTCTCCTTCTTCTGCTTCTTCTGATTCACCCTCCAGACTTCACCTTCTCCTTCTCCTTCTACTTCTTCGGATTCACCCTCCAGACTTCACCCTCTCCTTCTCCTTCATCTGCTTCTTCTGATTCACCCTCCAGACTTCACCTTCTCCTTCTCCTTCGTCTACTTCTTCTGATTCACCCACCAGACTAGACCTTCTCCTTCTCCTTCTTCTACTTCTTCTGATTCACCCTCCAGACTTCACCTTCTCCTTCTCCTTCTTCTGCTTCTTCTGATTCACCCTCCAGACTTCACCTTCTCCTTCTCCTTCTTCTACTTATTCTGATTCACCCTCCAGACTTCACCTTCTCCTTCTCCTTCTTCTACTTCTTCTGATTCACCCTCCAGACTTCACCTTCTGCTTCTCCTTCTTCTACTTCTTCTGCTTCTCTTCCAGACTTCACCTTCTCCTTCTCCTTCTTCTGCTTCTTCTCATTCACCCTCCAGACTTCACCTTCTCCTTCTCCTTCTTCTACTTCTTCTGATTCACCCTCCAGACTTCACCTTCTCCTTCTCCTTCTTCTACTCCTTCTGATTCACCCTCCAGACTTCACCTTCTCCTTCTCCTTCTTCTACTTCTTATGATTCACCCTCCTGACATCACCTTCTCCTTCTCCTTCTTCTGCTTCTTCTGCTTCACCCTCCAGACTTCACCTTCTCCTTCTCCTTCTTCTGCTTCTTCTGATTCACCCACCAAACTTCACCTTCTAATTCTCCTTCTTCTACTTCTTCTGATTCACCCTCCAGACTTCACCTTCTCCTTCTCCTTCTTCTACTTCTTCTGATTCACCCTCCAGACTTCACCGTCTCCTTCTCCTTCTTCTACTTCTTCTGATTCACCCTCCTGACTTCACCTTCTCCTTCTCCTTCTTCTGCTTCTTCTGCTTCACCCTCCAGACTTCACCTTCTCCTTCTCCTTCTTCTACTTCTTCTGATTCACCCTCCAGACTTCACCTTCTCCTTCTCCTTCTTCTGCTTCTTCTGCTTCACCCTCCAGACTTCACCTTCTCCTTCTCCTTCTTCTGCTTCTTCTGCTTCGCCCTCCAGACTTCACCTTCTCCTTCTCCTTCTTCTGCTTCTTCTGCTTCCCCCTCCAGACTTCACCTTCTCCTTCTCCTTCTTCTGCTTCTTCTGCTTCACCCTCCTGACTTCACCTTCTCCTTCTCCTTCTACTTCTTCTGATTCACACTCCAGACTTCACCTTCTCCTTCTCCTTCTTCTGTTTCTTCTGATTCACCCTCCAGACTTCACCTTCTCCTTCTCCTTCTTCTACTTCTTCTGATTCACCCTCCAGACTTCACCTTCTCCTTCTCCTTCTTCTGCTTCTTCTGCTTCACCCTCCTGACTTCACCTTCTCCTTCTCCTTCTACTTCTTCTGATTCACACTCCAGACTTCACCTTCTCCTTCTCCTTCTTCTGTTTCTTCTGATTCACCCTCCAGACTTCACCTTCTCCTTCTCCTTCTTCTACTTCTTCTGATTCACCCTCCAGACTTCACCTTCTCCTTCTCCTTCTTCTGCTTCTTCTGCTTCACCCTCCAGACTTCACCTTCTCCTTCTCCTTCTTCTGCTTCTTCTGCTTCACCCTCCAGAATTCACCTTCTCCTTCTCCTTCTTCTGCTTCTTCTGCTTCACCCTCCTGACTTCACCTTCTCCTTCTCCTTATTTACTTCTTCTGATTCACCCTCCAGACTTCACCTTCTCCTTCTCCTTCTTCTGCTTCTTCTGCTTCACCCTCCAGACTTCACCTTCTCCTTCTCCTTCTTCTGCTTCTTCTGCTTCGCCCTCCAGACTTCACCTTCTCATTCTCCTTCTTCTGCTTCTTCTGCTTCACCCGCCAGACTTCACCTTCTCCTTCTCCTTCTTCTGCTTCTTCTGCTTCACCCTCCTGACTTCACCTTCTCCTTCTCCTTCTTCTACTTCTTCTGATTCACACTCCAGACTTCACCTTCTCCTTCTCCTTCTTCTGCTTCTTCTGCTTCACCCTCCAGACTTCACCTTCTCCTTCTCCTTCTTCTGCTTCTTCTGCTGCACCCTCCAGACTTCACCTTCTCCTTCTCCTTCTTCTGCTTCTTCTGCTTCACCCTCCTGACTTCACCTTCTCCTTCTTCTACTTCTTCTGCTTCACCCCCCTGACTTCACCTTCTCCTTCTCCTTCTTCTGCTTCTTCTGATTCACTCTCCTAACTTCACCTTCTCCTTCTCCTTCTTCTGCTTCTTCTGATTCACCCTCCAGATTTCACCTTCTCCTTCTCCTACTTCTACTTCTTCTGATTCACCCTCCAGACTTCACCTTCTCCTTCTCCTTCTTCTACTTCTTCTGATTCACCCTCCAGTCTTCACCTTCTCCTTCTCCTCCTTCTGCTTCTTCTTCTTCACCCTCCAGACTTCACCTTCTCCTTCTCCTACTTCTACTTCTTCTGATTCACCCTCCAGACTTCACCTTCTCCTTCTCCTTCTTCTGCTTCTTCTGATTCGACCACCAGACTTCACCTTCTAATTCTCCTTCTTCTACTTCTTCTGATTCACCCTCCAGACTTCACCTTCTCCTTCTACTTCTTCTACTTCTTCTGATTCTCCCTCCAGACTTCACCGTCTCCTTCTCCTTCTTCTACTTCTTCTGATTCACCCTCCTGACTTCACCTTCTCCTTCTCCTTCTTCTGCTTCTTCTGCTTCACCCTCCAGACTTCACCTTCTCCTTCTCCTTCTTCTACTTCTTCTGATTCACCCTCCAGACTTCACCTTCTCCTTCTCCTTCTTCTGCTTCTTCTGCTTCACCCTTCCAGACTTCACCTTCTCCTTCTCCTTCTTCTGCTTCTTCTGCTTCGCCCTCCAGACTTCACCTTCTCCTTCTCCTTCTCCTGCTTCTTCTGCTTCACCCTCCAGACTTCACCTTCTCCTTCTCCTTCTTCTGCTTCTTCTGCTTCACCCTCCTGACTTCACCTTCTCCTTCTCCTTCTACTTCTTCTGATTCACACTCCAGACTTCACCTTCTCCTTCTCCTTCTTCTGTTTCTTCTGATTCACCCTCCAGACTTCACCTTCTCCTTCTCCTTCTTCTGCTTCTTCTGATTCACCCTCCAGACTTCACCTTCTCCTTCTACTTCTTCTGCTTCTTCTGATTCACCCTCCAGACTTCACCTTCTCCTTCTCCTTCATCTGCTTCTTCTGATTCACCCTCCAGTCGTCACCTTCTCCTTCTCCTTCTCCTGCTTCTTCTGATTCACCCTCCAGACTTCACCTTCTCCTTCTCCTTCTTCTGCTTCTTCTGATTCACCCTCCAGACTTCACCTTCTCCTTCTCCTTCTACTTCTTCGGATTCACCCTCCAGACTTCACCCTCTCCTTCTCCTTCATCTGCTTCTTCTGATTCACCCTCCAGACTTCACCTTCTCCTTCTCCTTCGTCTACTTCTTCTGATTCACCCACCAGACTAGACCTTCTCCTTCTCCTTCTTCTACTTCTTCTGATTCACCCTCCAGACTTCACCTTCTCCTTCTCCTTCTTCTGCTTCTTCTGATTCACCCTCCAGACTTCACCTTCTCCTTCTCCTTCTTCTACTTATTCTGATTCACCCTCCAGACTTCACCTTCTCCTTCTCCTTCTTCTACTTCTTCTGACTCACCCTCCAGACTTCACCTTCTCCTTCTCCTTCTTCTACTTCTTCTGCTTCTCCCTCCAGACTTCACCTTCTCCTTCTCCTTCTTCTGCTTCTTCTGATTCACCCTCCAGACTTCACCTTCTCCTTCTCCTTCTTCTACTTCTTCTGATTCACCCTCCAGACTTCACCTTCTCCTTCTCCTTCTTCTACTCCTTCTGATTCACCCTCCAGACTTCACCTTCTCCTTCTCCTTCTTCTACTTCTTATGATTCACCCTCCTGACATCACCTTCTCCTTCTCCTTCTTCTGCTTCTTCTGCTTCACCCTCCAGACTTCACCTTCTCCTTCTCCTTCTTCTGCTTCTTCTGATTCACCCACCAAACTTCACCTTCTAATTCTCCTTCTTCTACTTCTTCTGATTCACCCTCCAGACTTCACCTTCTCCTTCTCCTTCTTCTACTTCTTCTGATTCACCCTCCAGACTTCACCGTCTCCTTCTCCTTCTTCTACTTCTTCTGATTCACCCTCCTGACTTCACCTTCTCCTTCTCCTTCTTCTGCTTCTTCTGCTTCACCCTCCAGACTTCACCTTCTCCTTCTCCTTCTTCTACTTCTTCTGATTCACCCTCCAGACTTTACCTTCTCCTTCTCCTTCTTCTGCTTCTTCTGCTTCACCCTCCAGACTTCACCTTCTCCTTCTCCTTCTTCTGCTTCTTCTGCTTCGCCCTCCAGACTTCACCTTCTCCTTCTCCTTCTTCTGCTTCTTCTGCTTCACCCTCCAGACTTCACCTTCTCCTTCTCCTTCTTCTGCTTCTTCTGCTTCACCCTCCTGACTTCACCTTCTCCTTCTCCTTCTACTTCTTCTGATTCACACTCCAGACTTCACCTTCTCCTTCTCCTTCTTCTGTTTCTTCTGATTCACCCTCCAGACTTCACCTTCTCCTTCTCCTTCTTCTCCTTCTTCTGATTCACCCTCCAGACTTCACCTTCTCCTTCTCCTTCTTCTGCTTCTTCTGCTTCACCCTCCAGACTTCACCTTCTCCTTCTCCTTCTTCTGCTTCTTCTGATTCACCCTCCAGACTTCACCTTCTCCTTCTCCTTCTACTTCTTCTGATTCACACTCCAGACTTCACCTTCTCCTTCTCCTTCTTCTGTTTCTTCTGATTCACCCTCCAGACTTCACCTTCTCCTTCTCCTTCTTCTACTTCTTCTGATTCACCCTCCAGACTTCACCTTCTCCTTCTCCTTCTTCTGCTTCTTCTGCTTCACCCTCCAGACTTCACCTTCTCCTTCTCCTTCTTCTGCTTCTTCTGCTTCACCCTCCAGAATTCACCTTCTCCTTCTCCTTCTTCTGCTTCTTCTGCTTCACCCTCCTGACTTCACCTTCTCCTTCTCCTTATTTACTTCTTCTGATTCACCCTCCAGACTTCACCTTCTCCTTCTCCTTCTTCTGCTTCTTCTGCTTCACCCTCCAGACTTCACCTTCTCCTTCTCCTTCTTCTGCTTCTTCTGCTTCGCCCTCCAGACTTCACCTTCTCATTCTCCTTCTTCTGCTTCTTCTGCTTCACCCGCCAGACTTCACCTTCTCCTTCTCCTTCTTCTGCTTCTTCTGCTTCACCCTCCTGACTTCACCTTCTCCTTCTCCTTCTTCTACTTCTTCTGATTCACCCTCCAGACTTCACCTTCTCCTTCTCCTTCTTCTGCTTCTTCTGCTTCACCCTCCAGACTTCACCTTCTCCTTCTCCTTCTTCTGCTGCACCCTCCAGACTTCACCTTCTCCTTCTCCTTCTTCTGCTTCTTCTGCTTCACCCTCCTGACTTCACCTTCTCCTTCTCCTTCTTCTACTTCTTCTGCTTCACCCCCCTGACTTCACCTTCTCCTTCTCCTTCTTCTGCTTCTTCTGATTCACTCTCCTAACTTCACCTTCTCCTTCTCCTTCTTCTGCTTCTTCTGATTCACCCTCCAGACTTCACCTTCTCCTTCTCCTACTTCTACTTCTTCTGATTCACCCTCCAGACTTCACCTTCTCCTTCTCCTTCTTCTACTTCTTCTGATTCACCCTCCAGTCTTCACCTTCTCCTTCTCCTCCTTCTGCTTCTTCTTCTTCACCCTCCAGACTTCACCTTCTCCTTCTCTTTCTTCTGCTTCTTCTGATTCACCCTCCAGACTTCACCTCCTCCTTCTCCTTCTTCTGATTCTTCTGATTCACCCTCCAGACTTCACCTTCTCCTTCTCTTTCTTCTGCTTCTTCTGATTCACCCTCCTGACTTCACCTTCTCCTTCTCCTTCTTCTACTTCTTCTGATTCACCATCCTGACTTCACCTTCTCCTTCTCCTTCTTCTACTTCTTCTGCTTCACCCTCCAGACTTCACCTTCTTCTTCTCCTTCTTCTACTTCTTCTGATTCACCCTCCAGTCTTCACCTTCTCCTTCTCCTTCTTCTGCTTCTTCTGCTTCACCCTCCAGACTTCACCTTCTCCTTCTCTTTCTTCTGCTTCTTCTGATTCTCCCTCCAGACTTCACCGTCTCCTTCTCCTTCTTCTACTTCTTCTGATTCACCCTCCTGACTTCAGCTTCTCCTTCTCCTTCTTCTGCTTCTTCTGCTTCACCCTCCAGACTTCACCTTCTCCTTCTCCTTCTTCTGCTTCTTCTGCTTCACCCTCCAGACTTCACCTTCTCCTTCTCCTTCTTCTGCTTCTTCTGCTTCACCCTCCTGACTTCACCTTCTCCTTCTCCTTCTTCTACTTCTTCTGATTCACCCTCCAGACTTCACCTTCTCCGTCTCCTTCTTCTGCCTCTTCTGCTTCACCCTTCCAGACTTCACCTTCTCCTTCTCCTTCTTCTGCTTCTTCTGCTTCGCCCTCCAGACTTCACCTTCTCCTTCTCCTTCTCCTGCTTCTTCTGCTTCACCCTCCAGACTTCACCTTCTCCTTCTCCTTCTTCTGCTTCTTCTGCTTCACCCTCCTGACTTCACCTTCTCCTTCTCCTTCTACTTCTTCTGATTCACACTCCAGACTTCACCTTCTCCTTCTCCTTCTTCTGTTTCTTCTGATTCACCCTCCAGACTTCACCTTCTCCTTCTCCTTCTTCTGCTTCTTCTGATTCATCCTCCAGACTTCACCTTCTCATTCTACTTCTTCTGCTTCTTCTGATTCACCCTCCAGACTTCACCTTCTCCTTCTCCTTCATCTGCTTCTTCTGATTCACCCTCCAGTCGTCACGTTCTCCTTCTCCTTCTCCTGCTTCTTCTGATTCACCCTCCAGACTTCACCTTCTCCTTCTCCTTCTTCTGCTTCTTCTGATTCACCCTCCAGACTTCACCTTCTCCTTCTCCTTCTACTTCTTCGGATTCACCCTCCAGACTTCACCCTCTCCTTCTCCTTCATCTGCTTCTTCTGATTCACCCTCCAGACTTCACCTTCTCCTTCTCCTTCGTCTACTTCTTCTGATTCACCCACCAGACTAGACCTTCTCCTTCTCCTTCTTCTACTTCTTCTGATTCACCCTCCAGACTTCACCTTCTCCTTCTCCTTCTTCTGCTTCTTCTGATTCACCCTCCAGACTTCACCTTCTCCTTCTCCTTCTTCTACTTATTCTGATTCACCCTCCAGACTTCACCTTCTCCTTCTCCTTCTTCTACTTCTTCTGATTCACCCTCCAGACTTCACCTTCTCCTTCTCCTTCTTCTACTTCTTCTGCTTCTCTTCCAGACTTCACCTTCTCCTTCTCCTTCTTCTGCTTCTTCTCATTCACCCTCCAGACTTCACCTTCTCCTTCTCCTTCTTCTACTTCTTCTGATTCACCCTCCAGACTTCACCTTCTCCTTCTCTTTCTTCTACTCCTTCTGATTCACCCTCCAGACTTCACCTTCTCCTTCTCCTTCTTCTACTTCTTATGATTCACCCTCCTGACATCACCTTCTCCTTCTCCTTCTTCTGCTTCTTCTGCTTCACCCTCCAGACTTCACCTTCTCCTTCTCCTTCTTCTGCTTCTTCTGATTCACCCACCAAACTTCACCTTCTAATTCTCCTTCTTCTACTTCTTCTGATTCACCCTCCAGACTTCACCTTCTCCTTCTCCTTCTTCTACTTCTTCTGATTCACCCTCCAGACTTCACCGTCTCCTTCTCCTTCTTCTACTTCTTCTGATTCACCCTCCTGACTTCACCTTCTCCTTCTCCTTCTTCTGCTTCTTCTGCTTCACCCTCCAGACTTCACCTTCTCCTTCTCCTTCTTCTACTTCTTCTGATTCACCCTCCAGACTTCACCTTCTCCTTCTCCTTCTTCTGCTTCTTCTGCTTCACCCTCCAGACTTCACCTTCTCCTTCTCCTTCTTCTGCTTCTTCTGCTTCGCCCTCCAGACTTCACCTTCTCCTTCTCCTTCTTCTGCTTCTTCTGCTTCCCCCTCCAGACTTCACCTTCTCCTTCTCCTTCTTCTGCTTCTTCTGCTTCACCCTCCTGACTTCACCTTCTCCTTCTCCTTCTACTTCTTCTGATTCACACTCCAGACTTCACCTTCTCCTTCTCCTTCTTCTGTTTCTTCTGATTCACCCTCCAGACTTCACCTTCTCCTTCTCCTTCTTCTACTTCTTCTGATTCACCCTCCAGACTTCACCTTCTCCTTCTCCTTCTTCTGCTTCTTCTGCTTCACCCTCCTGACTTCACCTTCTCCTTCTCCTTCTACTTCTTCTGATTCACACTCCAGACTTCACCTTCTCCTTCTCCTTCTTCTGTTTCTTCTGATTCACCCTCCAGACTTCACCTTCTCCTTCTCCTTCTTCTACTTCTTCTGATTCACCCTCCAGACTTCACCTTCTCCTTCTCCTTCTTCTGCTTCTTCTGCTTCACCCTCCAGACTTCACCTTCTCCTTCTCCTTCTTCTGCTTCTTCTGCTTCACCCTCCAGAATTCACCTTCTCCTTCTCCTTCTTCTGCTTCTTCTGCTTCACCCTCCTGACTTCACCTTCTCCTTCTCCTTATTTACTTCTTCTGATTCACCCTCCAGACTTCACCTTCTCCTTCTCCTTCTTCTGCTTCTTCTGCTTCACCCTCCAGACTTCACCTTCTCCTTCTCCTTCTTCTGCTTCTTCTGCTTCGCCCTCCAGACTTCACCTTCTCATTCTCCTTCTTCTGCTTCTTCTGCTTCACCCGCCAGACTTCACCTTCTCCTTCTCCTTCTTCTGCTTCTTCTGCTTCACCCTCCTGACTTCACCTTCTCCTTCTCCTTCTTCTACTTCTTCTGATTCACACTCAAGACTTCACCTTCTCCTTCTCCTTCTTCTGCTTCTTCTGCTTCACCCTCCAGACTTCACCTTCTCCTTCTCCTTCTTCTGCTTCTTCTGCTGCACCCTCCAGACTTCACCTTCTCCTTCTCCTTCTTCTGCTTCTTCTGCTTCACCCTCCTGACTTCACCTTCTCCTTCTTCTACTTCTTCTGCTTCACCCCCCTGACTTCACCTTCTCCTTCTCCTTCTTCTGCTTCTTCTGATTCACTCTCCTAACTTCACCTTCTCCTTCTCCTTCTTCTGCTTCTTCTGATTCACCCTCCAGACTTCACCTTCTCCTTCTCCTACTTCTACTTCTTCTGATTCACCCTCCAGACTTCACCTTCTCCTTCTCCTTCTTCTACTTCTTCTGATTCACCCTCCAGTCTTCACCTTCTCCTTCTCCTCCTTCTGCTTCTTCTTCTTCACCCTCCAGACTTCACCTTCTCCTTCTCCTACTTCTACTTCTTCTGATTCACCCTCCAGACTTCACCTTCTCCTTCTCCTTCTTCTGCTTCTTCTGATTCGACCACCAGACTTCACCTTCTAATTCTCCTTCTTCTACTTCTTCTGATTCACCCTCCAGACTTCACCTTCTCCTTCTACTTCTTCTACTTCTTCTGATTCTCCCTCCAGACTTCACCGTCTCCTTCTCCTTCTTCTACTTCTTCTGATTCACCCTCCTGACTTCACCTTCTCCTTCTCCTTCTTCTGCTTCTTCTGCTTCACCCTCCAGACTTCACCTTCTCCTTCTCCTTCTTCTACTTCTTCTGATTCACCCTCCAGACTTCACCTTCTCCTTCTCCTTCTTCTGCTTCTTCTGCTTCACCCTTCCAGACTTCACCTTCTCCTTCTCCTTCTTCTGCTTCTTCTGCTTCGCCCTCCAGACTTCACCTTCTCCTTCTCCTTCTCCTGCTTCTTCTGCTTCACCCTCCAGACTTCAACTTCTCCTTCTCCTTCTTCTGCTTCTTCTGCTTCACCCTCCTGACTTCACCTTCTCCTTCTCCTTCTACTTCTTCTGATTCACACTCCAGACTTCACCTTCTCCTTCTCCTTCTTCTGTTTCTTCTGATTCACCCTCCAGACTTCACCTTCTCCTTCTCCTTCTTCTGCTTCTTCTGATTCACCCTCCAGACTTCACCTTCTCCTTCTACTTCTTCTGCTTCTTCTGATTCACCCTCCAGACTTCACCTTCTCCTTCTCCTTCATCTGCTTCTTCTGATTCACCCTCCAGTCGTCACCTTCTCCTTCTCCTTCTCCTGCTTCTTCTGATTCACCCTCCAGACTTCACCTTCTCCTTCTCCTTCTTCTGCTTCTTCTGATTCACCCTCCAGACTTCACCTTCTCCTTCTCCTTCTACTTCTTCGGATTCACCCTCCAGACTTCACCCTCTCCTTCTCCTTCATCTGCTTCTTCTGATTCACCCTCCAGACTTCACCTTCTCCTTCTCCTTCGTCTACTTCTTCTGATTCACCCACCAGACTAGACCTTCTCCTTCTCCTTCTTCTACTTCTTCTGATTCACCCTCCAGACTTCACCTTCTCCTTCTCCTTCTTCTGCTTCTTCTGATTCACCCTCCAGACTTCACCTTCTCCTTCTCCTTCTTCTACTTATTCTGATTCACCCTCCAGACTTCACCTTCTCCTTCTCCTTCTTCTACTTCTTCTGATTCACCCTCCAGACTTCACCTTCTCCTTCTCCTTCTTCTACTTCTTCTGCTTCTCCCTCCAGACTTCACCTTCTCCTTCTCCTTCTTCTGCTTCTTCTGATTCACCCTCCAGACTTCACCTTCTCCTTCTCCTTCTTCTACTTCTTCTGATTCACCCTCCAGACTTCACCTTCTCCTTCTCCTTCTTCTACTCCTTCTGATTCACCCTCCAGACTTCACCTTCTCCTTCTCCTTCTTCTACTTCTTATGATTCACCCTCCTGACATCACCTTCTCCTTCTCCTTCTTCTGCTTCTTCTGCTTCACCCTCCAGACTTCACCTTCTCCTTCTCCTTCTTCTGCTTCTTCTGATTCACCCACCAAACTTCACCTTCTAATTCTCCTTCTTCTACTTCTTCTGATTCACCCTCCAGACTTCACCTTCTCCTTCTCCTTCTTCTACTTCTTCTGATTCACCCTCCAGACTTCACCGTCTCCTTCTCCTTCTTCTACTTCTTCTGATTCACCCTCCTGACTTCACCTTCTCCTTCTCCTTCTTCTGCTTCTTCTGCTTCACCCTCCAGACTTCACCTTCTCCTTCTCCTTCTTCTACTTCTTCTGATTCACCCTCCAGACTTTACCTTCTCCTTCTCCTTCTTCTGCTTCTTCTGCTTCACCCTCCAGACTTCACCTTCTCCTTCTCCTTCTTCTGCTTCTTCTGCTTCGCCCTCCAGACTTCACCTTCTCCTTCTCCTTCTTCTGCTTCTTCTGCTTCACCCTCCAGACTTCACCTTCTCCTTCTCCTTCTTCTGCTTCTTCTGCTTCACCCTCCTGACTTCACCTTCTCCTTCTCCTTCTACTTCTTCTGATTCACACTCCAGACTTCACCTTCTCCTTCTCCTTCTTCTGTTTCTTCTGATTCACCCTCCAGACTTCACCTTCTCCTTCTCCTTCTTCTACTTCTTCTGATTCACCCTCCAGACTTCACCTTCTCCTTCTCCTTCTTCTGCTTCTTCTGCTTCACCCTCCAGACTTCACCTTCTCCTTCTCCTTCTTCTGCTTCTTCTGATTCACCCTCCAGACTTCACCTTCTCCTTCTCCTTCTACTTCTTCTGATTCACACTCCAGACTTCACCTTCTCCTTCTCCTTCTTCTGTTTCTTCTGATTCACCCTACAGACTTCACCTTCTCCTTCTCCTTCTTCTACTTCTTCTGATTCACCCTCCAGACTTCACCTTCTCCTTCTCCTTCTTCTGCTTCTTCTGCTTCACCCTCCAGACTTCACCTTCTCCTTCTCCTTCTTCTGCTTCTTCTGCTTCACCCTCCAGAATTCACCTTCTCCTTCTCCTTCTTCTGCTTCTTCTGCTTCACCCTCCTGACTTCACCTTCTCCTTCTCCTTATTTACTTCTTCTGATTCACCCTCCAGACTTCACCTTCTCCTTCTCCTTCTTCTGCTTCTTCTGCTTCACCCTCCAGACTTCACCTTCTCCTTCTCCTTCTTCTGCTTCTTCTGCTTCGCCCTCCAGACTTCACCTTCTCATTCTCCTTCTTCTGCTTCTTCTGCTTCACCCGCCAGACTTCACCTTCTCCTTCTCCTTCTTCTGCTTCTTCTGCTTCACCCTCCTGACTTCACCTTCTCCTTCTCCTTCTTCTACTTCTTCTGATTCACCCTCCAGACTTCACCTTCTCCTTCTCCTTCTTCTGCTTCTTCTGCTTCACCCTCCAGACTTCACCTTCTCCTTCTCCTTCTTCTGCTTCTTCTGCTGCACCCTCCAGACTTCACCTTCTCCTTCTCCTTCTTCTGCTTCTTCTGCTTCACCCTCCTGACTTCACCTTCTCCTTCTCCTTCTTCTACTTCTTCTGCTTCACCCCCCTGACTTCACCTTCTCCTTCTCCTTCTTCTGCTTCTTCTGATTCACTCTCCTAACTTCACCTTCTCCTTCTCCTTCTTCTGCTTCTTCTGATTCACCCTCCAGACTTCACCTTCTCCTTCTCCTACTTCTACTTCTTCTGATTCACCCTCCAGACTTCACCTTCTCCTTCTCCTTCTTCTACTTCTTCTGATTCACCCTCCAGTCTTCACCTTCTCCTTCTCCTCCTTCTGCTTCTTCTTCTTCACCCTCCAGACTTCACCTTCTCCTTCTCTTTCTTCTGCTTCTTCTGATTCACCCTCCAGACTTCACCTCCTCCTTCTCCTTCTTCTGATTCTTCTGATTCACCCTCCAGACTTCACCTTCTCCTTCTCTTTCTTCTGCTTCTTCTGATTCACCCTCCTGACTTCACCTTCTCCTTCTCCTTCTTCTACTTCTTCTGATTCACCATCCTGACTTCACCTTCTCCTTCTCCTTCTTCTACTTCTTCTGCTTCACCCTCCAGACTTCACCTTCTTCTTCTCCTTCTTCTACTTCTTCTGATTCACCCTCCAGTCTTCACCTTCTCCTTCTCCTTCTTCTGCTTCTTCTGCTTCACCCTCCAGACTTCACCTTCTCCTTCTCTTTCTTCTGCTTCTTCTGATTCACCCTCCAGACTTCACCTTCTCCTTCTCCTTCTTCTGATTCTTCTGATTCACCCTCCAGACTTTACCTTCTCCTTCTCCTTCTTCTGCTTCTTCTGATTCACCCTCCTGACTTCACCTTCTCCTTCTCCTTCTTCTACTTCTTCTGATTCACCATCCTGACTTCACCTTCTCCTTCTCCTTCTTCTACTTCTTCTGCTTCACCCTCCAGACTTCACCTTCTCCTTCTCCTTCTTCTGCTTCTTCTGATTCACCCTCCAGACTTCACCTTCTCCTTCTCCTTATTCTGCTTCTTCTGATTCACCCTCCAGACTTCACCTTCTCCTTCTCCTTCTTCTGCTACTTCTGATTCACCCTCCAGACTTCACCTTCTCCTTCTCCTTCTTCTGCTTCTTCTGATTCACCCTCCAGACTTCACCTTCTCCTTCTCCTTCTTCTACTTCTTCTGATTCACCCTCCAGACTTCATCTTCTCCTTCTCCTTCTTCTGCTTCTTCTGATTCACCCTCCAGACTTCACCTTCTCCTTCTCCTTCTTCTGCTTCTTCTGATTCACTCTCCTAACTTCACCTTCTCCTTCTCCTTCTTCTGCTTCTTCTGATTCACCCTCCTGACTTCACCTTCTCCTTCTCCTTCTTCTGCTTCTTCTGATTCACCCTCCAGACTTCACCTTCTCCTTCTCCTTCTTCTGTTTCTTCTGATTCACCCACCAGACTTCACCATCTCCTTCTCCTTCTTCTGCTTCTTCTGATTCACCCTCCAGACCTCACCTTCTCCTTTTCCTTCTTCTTCTTCTTCTGATTCACCCTCCAGAATTCATCTTCTCCTTCTCCTTCTTCTGCTTCTTCTGATTCACCCTCCAGAATTCATCTTCTCCTTCTCCTTCTTCTGCTTCTTCTGATTCACCCTCCAGTCTTCACCTTCTCCTTCTTCTGCTTCTTCTGCTTCGCCCTCCAGACTTCACCTTCTCCTTCTCTTTCTTCTGCTTCTTCTGATTCACCCTCCAGACTTCACCTTCTCCTTCTCCTTCTTCTGCTTCTTCTGATTCACCCTCCTGACTTCACCTTCTCCTTCTCCTTCTTCTGCTTCTTCTGATTCACCATCCTGACTTCACCTTCTCCTTCTCCTTCTTCTACTTCTTCTGCTTCACCATCCAGACTTCACCTTCTTCTTCTCCTTCTTCTACTTCTTCTGATTCACCCTCCAGTCTTCACCTTCTCCTTCTCCTTCTTCTGCTTCTTCTGCTTCACCCTCCAGACTTCACCTTCTCCTTCTCTTTCTTCTGCTTCTTCTGATTCACCCTCCAGACTTCACCTTCTCCTTCTCCTTCTTCTGATTCTTCTGATTCACCCTCCAGACTTCACCTTCTCCTTCTCCTTCTTCTGCTTCTTCTGATTCACCCTCCTGACTTCACCTTCTCCTTCTCCTTCTTCTACTTCTTCTGATTCACCATCCTGACTTCACCTTCTCCTTCTCCTTCTTCTACTTCTTCTGCTTCACCCTCCAGACTTCACCTTCTCCTACTTCTTCTGATTCACCCTCCAGACTTCACCTTCTCCTTCTCCTTCTTCTGCTTCTTCTGATTCAACCTCCAGACTTAACCTTCTCCGTCTCCTTATTCTGCTTCTTCTGATTCACCCTCCAGACTTCACCTTCTCCTTCTCCTTCTTCTGCTTCTTCTGATTCACCCTCCAGACTTCATCTTCTGCTTCTCCTTCTTCTGCTTCTTCTGATTCACCCTCCAGACCTCACCTTCTCCTTCACCTTCTTCTACTTCTTCTGATTCACCCTCCAGACTTCATCTTCTCCTTCTCCTTCTTCTGCTTCTTCTGATTCATCCTCCAGACTTCACCTTCTCCTTCTCCATCTTCTGCTTCTTCTGATTCACCCTCCAGACTTCACCTCCTCCTTCTCCTTCTTCTACTTCTTCTGATTCACCCTCCAGACTTCACCTTCTCCTTCTCCTTCTTCTACTTCTTCTGATTCACCCTCCAGACTTCACCTTCTCCTTCTCCTTCTTCTGCTTCTTCTGATTCACCCTCCAGACTTCACCTTCTCCTTCTACTTCTTCTGCTTCTTCTGATTCACCCTCGAGACTTCACCTTCTCCTTCTCCTTCTTCTGCTTCTTCTGATTCACCCTCCAGACTTCACCATCTCCTTCTCCTTCTTCTGCTTCTTCTGATTCACCCTCCATACCTCACCTTCTCCTTCTACTTCTTCTACTTCTTCTGATTCACCCTCCAGACTTCATCTTCTCCTTCTCCTTCTTCTGCTTCTTCTGATTCACCCTCCAGACTTCACCTTCTCCTTCTCCTTCTTCTGCTTCTTCTGATTCACCCTCCAGACTTCACCGTCTCCTTCTCCTTCTTCTACTTCTTCTGATTCACCCTCCAGACTTCATCTTCTCCTTCTCCTTCTTCTACTTCTTCTGATTCACCCTCCAGTCTTCACCTTCTCGTTCTCCTTCTTCTGCTTCTTCTGATTCACCCTCCAGACTTCACCTTCTCCTTCTTCTGCTTCTTCTGATTCACCCTCCAGACCTCACCTTCTCCTTCTACTTCTTCTACTTCTTCTGATTCACCCTCCAGACTTCATCTTCTCCTTCTCCTTCTTCTGCTTCTTCTGATTCACCCTCCAGACTTCACCTTCTCCTTCTCCTTCTTCTGCTTCTTCTGATTCACCCTCCTGACTACACCTTCTCCTTCTCCTCCTTCTACTTCTTCTGATTCACCCTCCTGACTTCACCTTCTCCTTCTCCTTCTTCTACTTCTTCTGCTTCACCCTCCAGACTTCACCCTCTCCTTCCCCTTCTTCTACTTCTTCTGATTCACCCTCCAAACTTCACCTTCTCCTTCTCCTTCTTCTGCTTCTTCTGATTCACCCTCCAGACTTCACCTTCTCCTTCTCCTTATTCTGTTCTTCTGATTCACCCTCCAGACTTCACCTTCTCCTTCTCCTTCTTCTGCTTCTTCTGATTCACCCTCCAGACTTCACCTTGTCCTTCTCCTTCTTCTGCTTCTTCTGATTCACGCTCCAGACTTCACCTTCTCCTTCTCCTTCTTCTACTTCTTCTGATTCACCCTCCGGCTTCATCTTCTCCTTCTCCTTCTTCTGCTTCTTCTGATTCACCCTCCAGACTTCACCTTCTCCTTCTCCTTCTTCTGCTTCTTCTGATTCACCCTCCAGACTTCACCTTCTCCTTCTCCTTCTTCTACCTCTTCTGATTCACACTCCAGACTTCACCTTCTCCTTCTCCTTCTTCTACTTCTTCTGATTCACCCTCCAGACTTCACCTTCTCCTTCTCCTTCTTCTGCTTCTTCTGATTCACCCTCCAGACTTTACCTTCTCCTTCTCCTTCTTCTACTTCTACTGATTCACCCTCCAGACTTCACCTTCTCCTTCTCCTTCTTCTGCTTCTTCTGATTCACCCTCCAGACGTCACCTTCTCCTTCGTCTACTTCTTCTGATTCACCCTCCAGACTACACCTTCTCCTTCTCCTTCTTCTACTTCTTCTGATTCACCCTCCAGACTTCACCTTCTCCTTCTCCTTCTTCTGCTTCTTCTGATTCACCCTCCAGAATTCATCTTCTCCTTCTCCTTCTTCTGCTTCTTCTGATTCACCCTCCAGAATTCATCTTCTCCTTCTCCTTCTTCTGCTTCTTCTGATTCACCCTCCAGTCTTCACCTTCTCCTTCTTCTGCTTCTTCTGCTTCGCCCTCCAGACTTCACCTTCTCCTTCTCTTTCTTCTGCTTCTTCTGATTCACCCTCCAGACTTCACCTTCTCCTTCTCCTTCTTCTGCTTCTTCTGATTCACCCTCCAGACTTCACCATCTCCTTCTCCTTCTTCTGCTTCTTCTGATTCACCCTCCATACCTCACCTTCTCCTTCTACTTCTTCTACTTCTTCTGATTCACCCTCCAGACTTCATCTTCTCCTTCTCCTTCTTCTGCTTCTTCTGATTCACCCTCCAGACTTCACCTTCTCCTTCTCCTTCTTCTGCTTCTTCTGATTCACCCTCCAGACTTCACCTTCTCCTTCTCCTTCTTCTACTTCTTCTGATTCACCCTCCAGACTTCATCTTCTCCTTCTCCTTCTTCTACTTCTTCTGATTCACCCTCCAGTCTTCACCTTCTCGTTCTCCTTCTTCTGCTTCTTCTGATTCACCCTCCAGACTTCACCTTCTCCTTCTCCTTCTTCTGCTTCTTCTGATTCACCCTCCAGACCTCACCTTCTCCTTCTACTTCTTCTACTTCTTCTGATTCACCCTCCAGACATCATCTTCTCCTTCTCCTTCTTCTGCTTCTTCTGATTCACCCTCCAGACTTCACCTTCTCCTTCTCCTTCTTCTGCTTCTTCTGATTCACCCTCCTGACTACACCTTCTCCTTCTCCTCCTTCTACTTCTTCTGATTCACCCTCCTGACTTCACCTACTCCTTCTCCTTCTTCTACTTCTTCTGCTTCACCCTCCAGACTTCACCCTCTCCTTCCCCTTCTACTTCTTCTGATTCACCCTCCAAACTTCACCTTCTCCTTCTCCTTCTTCTGCTTCTTCTGATTCACCCTCCAGACTTCACCTTCTCCTTCTCCTTATTCTGTTCTTCTGATTCACCCTCCAGACTTCACCTTCTCCTTCTCCTTCTTCTGCTTCTTCTGATTCACCCTCCAGACTTCACCTTGTCCTTCTCCTTCTTCTGCTTCTTCTGATTCACGCTCCAGACTTCACCTTCTCCTTCTCCTTCTTCTACTTCTTCTGATTCACCCTCCGGCTTCATCTTCTCCTTCTCCTTCTTCTGCTTCTTCTGATTCACCCTCCAGACTTCACCTTCTCCTTCTCCTTCTTCTGCTTCTTCTGATTCACCCTCCAGACTTCACCTTCTCCTTCTCCTTCTTCTACTTCTTCTGATTCACACTCCAGACTTCACCTTCTCCTTCTCCTTCTTCTACTTCTTCTGATTCACCCTCCAGACTTCACCTTCTCCTTCTCCTTCTTCTGCTTCTTCTGATTCACCCTCCAGACTTTACCTTCTCCTTCTCCTTCTTCTACTTCTACTGATTCACCCTCCAGACTTCACCTTCTCCTTCTCCTTCTTCTGCTTCTTCTGATTCACCCTCCAGACTTCACCTTCTCCTTCGTCTACTTCTTCTGATTCACCCTCCAGACTACACCTTCTCCTTCTCCTTCTTCTACTTCTTCTGATTCACCCTCCAGACTTCACCTTCTCCTTCTCCTTCTTCTGCTTCTTCTGATTCACCCTCCAGAATTCATCTTCTCCTTCTCCTTCTTCTGCTTCTTCTGATTCACCCTCCAGACTTTACCTTCTCCTTCTCCTTCTTCTACTTCTACTGATTCACCCTCCAGACTTCACCTTCTCCTTCTCCTTCTTCTGCTTCTTCTGATTCACCCTCCAGACTTCACCTTCTCCTTCGTCTACTTCTTCTGATTCACCCTCCAGACTACACCTTCTCCTTCTCCTTCTTCTACTTCTTCTGATTCACCCTCCAGACTTCACCTTCTCCTTCTCCTTCTTCTGCTTCTTCTGATTCACCCTCCAGAATTCATCTTCTCCTTCTCCTTCTTCTGCTTCTTCTGATTCACCCTCCAGACTTCACCTTCTCCTTCTCCTTCTTCTGCTTCTTCTGATTCACCCTCCAGACTTCACCATCTCCTTCTCCTTCTTCTGCTTCTTCTGATTCACCCTCCATACCTCACCTTCTCCTTCTACTTCTTCTACTTCTTCTGATTCACCCTCCAGACTTCATCTTCTCCTTCTCCTTCTTCTGCTTCTTCTGATTCACCCTCCAGACTTCACCTTCTCCTTCTCCTTCTTCTGCTTCTTCTGATTCACCCTCCAGACTTCACCTTCTCCTTCTCCTTCTTCTACTTCTTCTGATTCACCCTCCAGACTTCATCTTCTCCTTCTCCTTCTTCTACTTCTTCTGATTCACCCTCCAGTCTTCACCTTCTCGTTCTCCTTCTTCTGCTTCTTCTGATTCACCCTCCAGACTTCACCTTCTCCTTCTCCTTCTTCTGCTTCTTCTGATTCACCCTCCAGACCTCACCTTCTCCTTCTACTTCTTCTACTTCTTCTGATTCACCCTCCAGACATCATCTTCTCCTTCTCCTTCTTCTGCTTCTTCTGATTCACCCTCCAGACTTCACCTTCTCCTTCTCCTTCTTCTGCTTCTTCTGATTCACCCTCCTGACTACACCTTCTCCTTCTCCTCCTTCTACTTCTTCTGATTCACCCTCCTGACTTCACCTACTCCTTCTCCTTCTTCTACTTCTTCTGCTTCACCCTCCAGACTTCACCCTCTCCTTCCCCTTCTACTTCTTCTGATTCACCCTCCAAACTTCACCTTCTCCTTCTCCTTCTTCTGCTTCTTCTGATTCACCCTCCAGACTTCACCTTCTCCTTCTCCTTATTCTGTTCTTCTGATTCACCCTCCAGACTTCACCTTCTCCTTCTCCTTCTTCTGCTTCTTCTGATTCACCCTCCAGACTTCACCTTGTCCTTCTCCTTCTTCTGCTTCTTCTGATTCACGCTCCAGACTTCACCTTCTCCTTCTCCTTCTTCTACTTCTTCTGATTCACCCTCCGGCTTCATCTTCTCCTTCTCCTTCTTCTGCTTCTTCTGATTCACCCTCCAGACTTCACCTTCTCCTTCTCCTTCTTCTGCTTCTTCTGATTCACCCTCCAGACTTCACCTTCTCCTTCTCCTTCTTCTACTTCTTCTGATTCACACTCCAGACTTCACCTTCTCCTTCTCCTTCTTCTACTTCTTCTGATTCACCCTCCAGACTTCACCTTCTCCTTCTCCTTCTTCTGCTTCTTCTGATTCACCCTCCAGACTTTACCTTCTCCTTCTCCTTCTTCTACTTCTACTGATTCACCCTCCAGACTTCACCTTCTCCTTCTCCTTCTTCTGCTTCTTCTGATTCACCCTCCAGACTTCACCTTCTCCTTCGTCTACTTCTTCTGATTCACCCTCCAGACTACACCTTCTCCTTCTCCTTCTTCTACTTCTTCTGATTCACCCTCCAGACTTCACCTTCTCCTTCTCCTTCTTCTGCTTCTTCTGATTCACCCTCCAGAATTCATCTTCTCCTTCTCCTTCTTCTGCTTCTTCTGATTCACCCTCCAGAATTCATCTTCTCCTTCTCCTTCTTCTGCTTCTTCTGATTCACCCTCCAGTCTTCACCTTCTCCTTCTTCTGCTTCTTCTGCTTCGCCCTCCAGACTTCACCTTCTCCTTCTCTTTCTTCTGCTTCTTCTGATTCACCCTCCAGACTTCACCTTCTCCTTCTCCTTCTTCTGATTCTTCTGATTCACCCTCCAGACTTCACCTTCTCCTTCTCCTTCTTCTGCTTCTTCTGATTCACCCTCCTGACTTCACCTTCTCCTTCTCCTTCTTCTGCTTCTTCTGATTCACCATCCTGACTTCACCTTCTCCTTCTCCTTCTTCTACTTCTTCTGCTTCACCCTCCAGACTTCACCTTCTTCTTCTCCTTCTTCTACTTCTTCTGATTCACCCTCCAGTCTTCACCTTCTCCTTCTCCTTCTTCTGCTTCTTCTGCTTCACCCTCCAGACTTCACCTTCTCCTTCTCTTTCTTCTGCTTCTTCTGATTCACCCTCCAGACTTCACCTTCTCCTTCTCCTTCTTCTGATTCTTCTGATTCACCCTCCAGACTTCACCTTCTCCTTCTCCTTCTTCTGCTTCTTCTGATTCACCCTCCTGACTTCACCTTCTCCTTCTCCTTCTTCTACTTCTTCTGATTCACCATCCTGACTTCACCTTCTCCTTCTCCTTCTTCTACTTCTTCTGCTTCTCCCTCCAGACTTCACCTTCTCCTTCTCCTTCTTCTGCTTCACCCTCCAGACTTCACCTTCTCCTTCTCCTTCTTCTGCTTCTTCTACTTCACCCTCCAGACTTCACCTTCTCCTTCTCCTTCTTCTGCTTCTTCTGCTTCACCCTCCTGACTTCACCTTCTCCTTCTCCTTCTACTTCTTCTGATTCACCCTCCAGACTTCACCTTCTCCTTCTCCTTCTTCTGCTTCTTCTGCTTCACCCTCCAGACTTCACCATCTCCTTCTCCTTCTTCTGCTTCTTATGCTTCACCCTCAAGACTTCACCTTCTCCTTCTCCTTCTTCTGCTTCTTCTGCTTCACCCTCCAGACTTCACCTTCTCCTCCTCCTTCTTCTGCTTCTTCTGCTTCACCCTCCTGGCTTCACCTTCTCCTTCTCCTTCTTCTACTTCTTCTGATTCACCCTCCAGACTTCACCTTCTCCTTCTCCTTCTTCTGCTTCTTCTGCTTCACCCTCCAGACTTCACCTGCTCCTTCTCCTTCTTCTGCTTCTTCTGCTGCGCCCTCCAGACTTCACCTTCTCCTTCTCCTTCTTCTGCTTCTTCTGCTTCACCCTCCTGACTTCACCTTCTCCTTCTCCTTCTTCTACTTCTTCTGCTTCACCCCCCCGACTTCACCTTCTCCTTCTCCTTCTTCTGCTTCTTCTGATTCACCCTCCTAACTTCACCTTCTCCTTCTCCTTCTTCTGCTTCTTCTGATTCACCCTCCTGACTTCACCTTCTCCTTCTCCTTTTTCTGCTTCTTCTGATTCACCCTCCATACTTCACCTTCTCCTTCTCGTTCTTCTGCTTCTTCTGATTCACCTTCCAGACTTCACCTTCTCCTTCTCCTTCTTCTGCTTCTTCTGATTCACCCTTCAGACCTCACCTTCTCCTTCTCCTTCTTCTACTTCTTCTGATTAACCCTCCAGACTTCATCTTCTCCTTCTCCTTCTTCTGCTTCTTCTGATTCACCCTCCAGTCTTCACCATCTCCTTCTCCTTCTTTTGCTTCTTCTGATTCACCCTCCAGACTGCACCTTCTCATTCTCCTTCTTCTACTTCTTCGGATTCACCCTCCAGACTTCACCTTCACCTTCTCCTTATTCTGCTTCTTCTGATTCACCCTCCAGACTTCACCTTCTCCTTCTCCTTCTTCTGCTTCTTCTGATTCACCCTCCAGACTTCACCTTCTCCTTCTCCTTCTTCTGCTTCTTCTGATTCACCCTCCAGACATCACCTTCTCCTTCTCCTTCTTCTACTTCTTCTGATACACCCTCCAGACTTCATCTTCTCCTTCTCCTTCTTCTGCTTCTTCTGATTCACCCTCCAGACTTCACCTTCTCCTTCTCCTTCTTCTGCTTCTTCTGATTCAGCCACCAGACTTCACCTTCTCCTTCTCCTTGTTCTCCTTCTTCTGATTCACCCTCCAGACTTCACCTTCTCGTTCTCCTTCTTCTACTTCTTCTGATTCACCCTCCGGACTTCACCTTCTCCTTCTCCTTCTTCTGCTTCTTCTGATTCACCCTCCAGACTTCACCTTCTCCTTCTCCTTCTTCTGCTTCTTCTGATTCACCCTCCAGACTTCACCTTCTCCTTCTCCTTCTTCTGCTTCTTCTGATTCACCCTTCAGACTTCACCTTCTCCTTCTCCTTCTTCTGCTTCTTCTGATTCACCCTCCAGACCTCACCTTCTCCTTCTCCTTCTTCTACTTCTTCTGATTCACCCTCCAGACTTCATCTTCTCCTTCTCCTTCTTCTGCTGCTTCTGATTCACCCTCCAGACTTCGCCTTCTCCTTCTCCTTCTTCTACTTCTTCTGATTCACCCTCCAGACTTCACCTTCTCCTTCTCCTTCTTCTACTTCCTCTGATTCACCCTCCAGTCTTCACCTTCTCCTTCTCCGTCTTCTGCTTCTTTTGATTCACCCTCCAGACTTCACCTTCTCCTTCTCCTTCTTCTGCTTCTTCTGATTCACCCTCCTGACTTCACCTTCTCCTTATCCTTCTTCTGCTTCTTCTGATTCACCCTCCAGACTTCACCTTCTACTTCTCCTTCTTCGACTTCTTCTGATTCACCCTCCAGACTTCACCTTCTCCTCTACTTCTTCTGCTTCTTCTGATTCACCCTCCAGACTTCACCTTCTCCTTCTCCTTCTTTTGCTTCTTCTGATTCACCCTCCATACTTCACCTTCTCCTTCTCCTTCTTCTGCTTCTTCTGATTCACCCTCCAGACTTCACCTTCTCCTTCTCCTTCTTCTGCTTCTTCTGATTCACCCTCCAGACTTCACCTTCTCCTTCTGCTTCTTCTACTTCTTCTGATTCACCCTCCAGACTTCACCTTCTCCTTCTCCTTCTTCTGCTTCTTCTGATTCACCCTCCAGACTTCACCTTCTACTTCTCCTTCGTCTACTTCTCCTGATTCACCCTCCAGACTACACCTTCTCCTTCTCCTTCTTCTACTTCTTCTGATTCACCCTCTAGGCTTCACCTTTTCCTTCTCCTTCTTCAGCTTCTTCTGATTCACCCTCCAGACTTCACCTTCTCCTTCTCCTTCTTCTACTTCTTCTGATTCACCCTCCAGACTTCACCTTCTCCTTCTCCTTCTTCTACTTCTTCTGATTCACCCTCCAGACTTCACCTTCTCCTTCTCCTTCTTCTACTTCTTCTGCTTCTCCCTCCAGACTTCACCTTCTCCTTCTCCTTCTTCTGCTTCTTCTGATTCACCCTCCAGACTTCACCTTCTCCTTCTCCTTCTTCTACTTCTTCTGATTCACCCTCCAGACTTCACCTTCTCCTTCTCCTTCTTCTACTTCTTCTGATTCACCCTCCAGACTTCACGTTCTCCTTCTCCTTCTTCTACTTCTTCTGATTCACCCGTCTGACTTCACCTTCTCCTTCTCCTTCTTCTGCTTCTTCTGCGTCACCCTCCAGACTTCACCTTCTCCTTCTCCTTCTTCTGCTTCTTCTGCTTCACCCTCCAGACTTCACCTTCTCCTTTTCCTTCTTCTGCTTCTTCTGCTTCACCCTCCTGACTTCACCTTCTCCTTCTCCTTATTCTGCTTCTTCTGATTCACCCTCCAGACTTCACCTTCTCCTTCTCCTTCTTCTGCTTCTTCTGATTCACCCTCCAGACTTCACCTTCTCCTTCTCCTTCTTCTGCTTCTTCTGATTCACCCTCCAGACATCACCTTCTCCTTCTCCTTCTTCTACTTCTTCTGATTCACCCTCCAGACTTCACCTTCTCCTTCTCCTTCTTCTGCTTCTTCTGATTCAGCCTCCAGACTTCACCTTCTCCTTCTCCTTGTTCTCCTTCTTCTGATTCACCCTCCAGACTTCAACTTCTCCTTCTCCTTCTTCTACTTCTTCTGATTCACCCTCCGGACTTCACCTTTTCCTTCTCCTTCTTCTGCTTCTTCTGATTCACCCTCCAGACTTCACCTTCTCCTTCTCCTTCTTCTGCTTCTTCTGATTCACCCTCCAGACTTCACCTTCTCCTTCTCCTTCTTCTGCTTCTTCTGATTCACCCTTCAGACTTCACCTTCTCCTTCTCCTTCTTCTGCTTCTTCTGATTCACCCTCCAGACCTCACCTTCTCCTTCTCCTTCTTCTACTTCTTCTGATTCACCCTCCAGACTTCATCTTCTCCTTCTCCTTCTTCTGCTGCTTCTGATTCACCCTCCAGATTTCACCTTCTCCTTCTCCTTCTTCTGGTTCTTCTGATTCACCCTCCAGACTTCACCTTCTCCTTCTCCTTCTTCTGCTTCTTCTGATTCACCCTTCAGACTTCACCTTCTCCTTCTCCTTCTTCTGCTTCTTCTGATTCACCCTCCAGACCTCACCTTCTCCTTCTCCTTCTTCTACTTCGTCTGATTCACCCTCCAGACTTCATCTTCTCCTTCTTCTTCTCCTGCTTCTTCTGATTCAACCTCCAGACTTCACCTTCTACTTCTCCTTCTTCTGCTTCTTCTGATTCACCCTCCAGACTTCGCCTTCTCCTTCTCCTTCTTCTACTTCATCTGATTCACCCTCTGACTTCACCTTCTCCTTCTCCTTCTTCTACTTCTTCTGATTCACCCTCCAGTCTTCACCTTCTCCTTCTCCTTCTTCTGCTTCTTCTGATTCACCCTCCAGACTTCACCTTCTCCTTCTACTTCTTCTGCTTCTTCTGATTCACCCTCCAGACTTCACCTTCTCCTTCTCCTTCTTCTGCTTCTTCTGATTCACCCTCCAGACTTCACCTTCTTCTTCTCCTTCTTCTGCTTCTTCTGCTTCACCCTCCAGTCTTCACCTTCTCCTTCTCCTTCTTCTGCTTCATCTGCTTCACCCTCCTGACTTCACCTTCTCCTTCTTCTTCTTCTACTTCTTCTGATTCACCCTCCAGACTTCACCTTCTCCTTTTCCTTCTTCTGCTTCTTCTGCTTCACCCTCCAGACTTCACCTTCACCTTCTCCTTCTTCTGCTTCTTCTGCTTCGCCCTCCAGACTTCACCTTCTCCTTCTCCTTCTTCTGCTTCTTCTGATTCACCCTCCAGACTTCACCTTCTCCTTCTCCTTATTCTGCTTCTTCTGATTCACCCTCCAGACTTCACCTTCTCCTTCTCCTTCTTCTGCTTCTTCTGATTCACCCTCCAGACTTCACCTTCTCCTTCTCCTTCTTCTGCTTCTTCTGATTCACCCTCCAGACTTCACATTCTCCTTCTCCTTCTTCTACTTCTTCTGATTCACCCTCCAGACTTCATCTTCTCCTTCTCCTTCTTCTGCTTCTTCGGATTCACCCTCCAGACTTCACCTTCTCCTTCTCCTTCTTCTGCTTCTTCTGATTCACCCTCCAGACTTCACCTTCTCCTTCTCCTTCTTCTACTTCTTCTGATTCACACTCCAGACTTCACCTTCTCCTTCTCCTTCTTCTACTTCTTCTGATTCACCCTCCAGACTTCACCTTCTGCTTCTCCTTCTTCTGCTTCTTCTGATTCACCCTCCAGACTTCACCTTCTCCTTCTCCTTCTTCTGGTTCTTCTGATTCACCCTCCAGACTTCACCTTCTCCTACTCCTTCTTCTGCTTCTTCTGATTCACCCTTCAGACTTCACCTTCTCCTTCTCCTTCTTCTGCTTCTTCTGATTCACCCTCCAGACCTCACCTTCTCCTTCTCCTTCTTCTACTTCGTCTGATTCACCCTCCAGACTTCATCTTCTCCTTCTTCTTCTCCTGCTTCTTCTGATTCAACCTCCAGACTTCACCTTCTCCTTCTCCTTCTTCTGCTTCTTCTGATTCACCCTCCAGACTTCGCCTTCTCCTTCTCCTTCTTCTACTTCATCTGATTCACCCTCCAGACTTCACCTTCTCCTTCTCCTTCTTCTACTTCTTCTGATTCACCCTCCAGTCTTCACCTTCTCCTTCTCCTTCTTCTGCTTCTTCTGATTCACCCTCCAGACTTCACCTTCTCCTTGTCCTTCTTCTGCTTCTTCTGATTCACCCTCCTGACTTCACCTTCTCCTTCTCCTTCTTCTGCTTCTTCTGCTTCACCCTCCAGACTTCACCTTCTCCTTCTCCTTCTTCTGCTTCTTCTGCTTCACCCTCCTGACTTCACCTTCTCCTTCTCCTTCTTCTACTTCTTCTGATTCACCCTCCAGACTTCACCTTCTCCTTCTCCTTCTTCTGCTTCTTCTGCTTCACCCTCCAGACTTCACCTTCTCCTTCTCCTTCTTCTGCTTCTTCTGATTCACCCTCCAGAATTCACCTTCTCCTTCTCCTTCTTCTGCTTCTTCTGATTCACCCTCCAGACTTCACCTTCTCCTTCTCCTTCTTCAACCTCTTCTGATTCACCCTCCAGACTTCAACTTCTCCTTCTCCTTCTTCTACTTCTTCTGCTTCTCCCTCCAGACTTCACCTCCTCCTTCTCCTTCTTCTGCTTCTTCTGCTTCACCCTCCAGACTTCACCTTCTCCTTCTCCTTCTTCTGCTTCTTCTGCTTCACCCTCCAGACTTCACCTTCTCCTTCTCCTTCTTCTGCTTCTTCTGCTTCACCCTCCTGACTTCACCTTCTCCTTCTCCTTCTACTTCTTCTGATTCACCCTCCAGACTTCACCTTCTCCTTCTCCTTCTTCTGCTTCTTCTGCTTCACCCTCCAGACTTCACCATCTCCTTCTCCTTCTTCTGCTTCTTCTGCTTCACCCTCCAGACTTCAAATTCTCCTTCTCCTTCTTCTGCTTCTTCTGCTTCACCCTCCAGACTTCAGCTTCTCCTTCTCCTTCTTCTGCTTCTTCTGCTTCACCCTCCTGACTTCACCTTCTCCTTCTCCTTCTTCTGCTTCTTCTGCTTCACCCTCCAGACTTCAAATTCTCCTTCTCCTTCTTCTGCTTCTTCTGCTTCAACCTCCAGACTTCACCTTCTCCTTCTCCTTCTTCTGCTTCTTCTGCTTCACCCTCCTGACTTCACCTTCTCCTTCTCCTTCTTCTACTTCTTCTGATTCACCCTCTAGACTTCACCTTCTCCTTCTCCTTCTTCTGCTTCTTCTGCTTCACCCTCCAGACTACACCTTCTCCTTCTCCTTCTTCTGCTTCTTCTGCTGCGACCTCCAGACTTCACCTTCTCCTTCTCCTTCTTCTGCTTCTTCTGCTTCACCCTCCTGACTTCACCTTCTCCTTCTCCTTCTTCTACTTCTTCTGCTTCACCCCCCTGACTTCACCTTCTACTTCTCCTTCTTCTGCTTCTTCTGATTCACCCTCCTAACTTCACCTTCTCCTTCTCCTTCTTCTGCTTCTTCTGATTCACCCTCCTGACTTCACCTTCTCCTTCTCCTTCTTCTGCTTCTTCTAATACACCCTCCTGACTTCACCTTCTCCTTCTCCTTCTTCTGCTTCTTCTGATTCACCCTCCAGACTTCACCTTCTCCTTCTCCTTCTTCTGCTTCTTCTGATTCACCCTCCAGACTTCACCTTCTCCTTCTCCTTCTTCTGCTTTTTCTGATTCACCCTCCAGACCTCACCTTCTCCTTCTTCTTCTTCTACTTCTTCTGATTCACCCTCCAGACTTCATCTTCTCCTTCTCCTTCTTCTGCCTCTTCTGATTCACCCTCCAGACTTCACCTTCTACTTCTCCTTCTTCTGCTTCTTCTGCTTCACCCTCCTGACTTCACCTTCTCCTTCTCCTTCTACTTCTTCTGATTCACCCTCCAGACTTCACCTTCTCCTTCTCCTTCTTCTGCTTCTTCTGCTTCACCCTCCAGACTTCACCATCTCCTTCTCCTTCTTCTGCTTCTTCTGCTTCACCCTCCAGACTTCACCTTCTCCTTCTCCTTCGTCTGCTTCTTCTGCTTCACCCTCCAGACTTCACCTTCTCCTTCTCCTTCTTCTGCTTCTTCTGCTTCACCCTCCTGACTTCACCTTCTCCTTCTCCTTCTTCTACTTCTTCTGATTCACCCTCCAGACTTCACCTTCTCCTTCTCCTTCTTCTGCTTCTTCTGCTTCACCCTCCTGACTTCACCTTCTCCTTCTCCTTCTTCTACTTCTTCTGATTCACCCTCCAGACTTCACCTTCTCCTTCTCCTTCTTCTACTTCTTCTGATTAACCCTCCAGACTTCACCTTCTCCTTCTCCTTCTTCTGCTTCTTCTGCTTCATCCTCCAGACTGCACCTTCTCCTTCTCCTTCTTCTGCTTCTTCTGCTGCGCCCTCCAGACTTCACCTTCTCCTTCTCCTTCTTCTGCCTCTTCTGCTTCACCATCCTGACTTCACCTTCTCCTTCTCCTTCTTCTACTTCTTCTGCTTCACCCCCCTGACTTCACCTTCTCCTTCTCCTTCTTCTGCTTCTTCTGATTCACCCTCCTAACTTCACCTTCTCCTTCTCCTTCTTCTGCTTCTTCTGATTCACCCTCCTGACTTCACCTTCTCCTTCTCCTTCGTCTGCTTCTTCTGATTCACCCTCCAGACTTCACCTTCTCCTTCTCCTTCTTCTGCTTCTTCTGATTCACCCTCCAGACTTCACCTTCTCCTTCTCCTTCTTCTGCTTCTTCTGATTCACCCTCCAGACCTCACCTTCTCCTTCTTCTTCTTCTACTTCTTCTGATTCACCCTCCAGACTTCATCTTCTCCTTCTCCTTCTTCTGCTTCTTCTGATTCACCCTCCAGACTTCACCATCTCCTTCTCCTTCTTCTGCTTCTTCTGATTCACCCTCCAGACTTCACCTTCTCATTCTCCTTCTTCTACTTCTTCTGATTCACCCTCCAGACTTCACATTCACCTTCTCCTTATTCTGCTTCTTCTGATTCACCCTCCAGACTTCACCTTCTCCTACTCCTTCTTCTGCTTCTTCTGATTCACCCTCCAGACTTCACCTTCTCCTTCTCCTTCTTCTGCTTCTTCTGATTCACCCTCCAGACTTCACCTTCTCCTTCTCCTTCTTCTACTTCTTCTGATTCACCCTCCAGACTTCATCTTCTCCTTCTCCTTCTTCTGCTTCTTCTGATTCACCCTCCAGACTTCACCTTCTCCTCCTCCTTCTTCTGCTTCTTCTGATTCAGCCTCCAGACTTCACCTTCTCCTTCTCCTTCTTCTGCTTCTTCTGATTCACCCTCCAGGCTTCACCTTCTCCTTCTCCTTCTACTACTTCTTCTGATTCACCCTCCAGACTTCACCTTCTCCTTCTACTTCTTCTGCTTCTTCTGATTCACCCTCCAGACTTCACCTTCTCCTTCTCCTTCTTCTGCTTCTTCTGATTCACCCTCCAGACTTCACCTTCTCCCTCTCCTTCTTCTGCTTCTTCTGATTCACCCTCCAGACTTCACCTTCTCCTTCTCCTTTTTCTGCTTCTTCTGATTCACCCTCCAGACTTCACCTTCACCTTCTCCTTCTTCTACTTCTTCTGATTCACCCTCCAGACTTCACCTTCTCCTTCTCCTTCTTCTGCTTCTTCTGATTCACCCTCCAGACTTCACCTTCTCATTCTCCTTCGTCTACTTCTTCTGATTCACCCTCCAGACTTCACCTTCTCCTTCTCCTTCATCTGCTTCTTCTGATTCACCCTCCTGACTTCACCTTCTCCTTTTCCTTCTTCTGCTTCTTCTGCTTCACCCTCCAGACTTCACCTTCACCTTCTCCTTCTTCTGCTTCTTCTGCTTCGCCCTCCAGACTTCACCTTCTCCTTCTCCTTCTTCTGCTTCTTCTGATTCACCCTCCAGACTTCACCTTCTCCTTCTCCTTATTCTGCTTCTTCTGATTCACCCTCCAGACTTCACCTTCTCCTTCTCCTTCTTCTGCTTCTTCTGATTCACCCTCCAGACTTAACCTTCTCCTTCTCCTTCTTCTGCTTCTTCTGATTCACCCTCCAGACTTCACCTTCTCCTTCTCCTTCTTCCACTTCTTCTGATTCACCCTCCAGACTTCACCTTCTCCTTCTCCTTCTTCTACTTCTTCTGATTCACCCTCCAGACTTCACCTTCTGCTTCTCCTTCTTCTGCTTCTTCTGATTCACCCTCCAGACTTCACCTTCTCCTTCTCCTTCTTCTGGTTCTTCTGATTCACCCTCCAGACTTCACCTTCTCCTTCTCCTTCTTCTGCTTCTTCTGATTCACCCTTCAGACTTCACCTTCTCCTTCTCCTTCTTCTGCTTCTTCTGATTCACCCTCCAGACCTCACCTTCTGCTTCTCCTTCTTCTACTTCGTCTGATTCACCCTCCAGACTTCACCTTCTCCTTCTTCTTCTCCTGCTTCTTCTGATTCAACCTCCAGACTTCACCTTCTCCTTCTCCTTCTTCTGCTTCTTCTGACTCACCCTCCAGACTTCGCCTTCTCCTTCTCCTTCTTCGACTTCATCTGATTCACCCTCCAGACTTCACCTTCTCCTTCTCCTTCTTCTACTTTTTCTGATTCACCCTCCAGTCTTCACCTTCTCCTTCTCCTTCTTCTGTTTCTTCTGATTCACCCTCCAGACTTCACCTTCTCCTTGTCCTTCTTCTGCTTCTTCTGATTCACCCTCCTGACTTCACCTTCTCCTTCTCCTTCTTCTGCTTCTTCTGATTCACCCTCCAGGCTTCACCTTCTCCTTCTCCTTCTTCTACTTCTTCTGATTCACCCTCCAGACTTCACCTTCTCCTTCTACTTCTTCTGCTTCTTCTGATTCACCCTCCAGAATTCACCTTCTCCTTCTCCTTCTTCTGCTTCTTCTGATTCACCCTCCAGACTTCACCTTCTCCCTCTCCTTCTTCTGCTTCTTCTGATTCACCCTCCAGACTTCACCTTCTCCTTCTCCTTCTTCTGCTTCTTCTGATTCACCGTCCAGACTTCACCTTCACCTTCTCCTTCTTCTACTTCTTCTGATTCACCCTCCAGACTTCACCTTCTCCTTCTCCTTCTTTTGCTTCTTCTGATTCACCCTCCAGACTTCACCTTCTCATTCTCCTTCGTCGACTTCTTCTGATTCAGCCTCCAGACTACAGCTTCTCCTTCTCCTTCTTCTACTTCTTCTGATTCACCCTCCAGACTTCACCTTCTCCTTCTCCTTCTTCTGCTTCTTCTGATTCACCCTCCAGACATCACCTTCTCCTTCTCCTTCTTCTACTTCTTCTGATTCACCCTCCAGACTTCATCTTCTCCTTCTCCTTATTCTGCTTCTTCTGATTCACCCTCCGGACTTCACCTTCTCCTTCTCCTTCTTCTGCTTCTTCTGATTCACCCTCCAGACTTCGCCTTCTCCTTCTTCTTCTTCTACTTCTTCTGATTCACCCTCCAGACTTCACCGTCTCCTTCTCCTTCTTCTACTGCTTCTGATTCATCCTCCAGTCTTCACCTTCTCCTTCTCCTTTTTCTGCTTCTTCTGATTCACCCTCCAGACTTCACCTTCTCCTTCTCCTTCTTCTGCTTCTTCTGATTCACCCTCCTGACTTCACCTTCTCCTTCTCCTTCTTCTGCTTCTTCTGATTCACCCTCCAGACTTCACCTTCTCCTTCTCCTTCTACTGCTTCATCTGTTTCACCCTCCAGACCTCACCATCTCCTTCTCCTTCTTCTACTTCTTCCGATTCACGCTCGAGACTTCATCTTCTCCTTCTCCTTCTTCTGCTTCTTCTGATTCACCCTCCAGACTTCAACTTCTCCTTCTCCTTCTTCTGCTTCTTCTGATTCACCCTCCAGACTTCACCTTCTCCTTCTCCTTCTTCTAATTCTTCTGATTCACCCTCCAGACTTCACCTTCTCCTTCTCCTTCTTCTGCTTCTTCTGATTCACCCTCCAGACCACCCCATCTCCTTCTCCTTCTTCTGCTTCTTCAGCTTCACCCTCCAGACTTCACCTTCTCCTTCTCTTTCTTCTGCTTCTTCTGATTCACCCTCCAGACTTCACCTTCTCCTTCCCCTTCTTCTGATTCTTCTGATTCACCCTCCAGACTTCACCATCTCCTTCTCCTTCTTCTGCTTCTTCTGATTCACCCTCCTGACTTCACCTTCTCCTTCTCCTTCTTCTACTTCTTCTGATTCAGCCTCCTGACTTCACCATCTCCTTCTCCTTCTTCTACTTCTTCTGCTTCGCCCTCCAGACTTCACCTTCTCCTTCTCCTTCTTCTACTTCTTCTGATTCCCCCTCCAGACTTCACCTTCTCCTTCTCCTTCTTCTGCTTCTTCTGATTCACCCTCCAGACTTCTCCTTCTCCTTCTCCTTATTCTGCTTCTTCTGATTCACCCTCCAGACTTCACCTTCTCCTTCTCCTTCTTCTGCTTCTTCTGATTCACCCTCCAGACTTCACCTTCTCCTTCTCCTTCTTCTGCTTCTTCTGATTCACCCTCCAGACTTCACCTTCTCCTTCTCCTTCTTCTCCTTCTTTTGATTCACCCTCCAGACTTCACCTTCTCCTTCTCCTTCTTCTACTTCTTCTGATTCACCCTCCAGACTTCACCTTCTCCTTCTCCTTCTTCTGCTTCTTCTGATTCACCCTCCAGACTTCACCTTCTCCTTCTCCTTCTTCTGCTTCTTCTGATTCACCCTCCAGACTTCACCTTCTCCTTCTCCTTCTTCTGATTCTTCTGATTCACCTTCCAGACTTCACCATCTCCTTCTCCTTCTTCTGCTTCTTCTGATTCACCCTCCTGACTTCACCTTCTCCTTCTCCTTCTTCTACTTCTTCTGATTCAGCCTCCTGACTTCACCTTCTCCTTCTCCTTCTTCTATTTCTTCTGCTTCGCCCTCCAGACTTCACCTTCTCCTTCTCCTTCTTCTACTTCTTCTGATTCACCCTCCAGACTTCACCTTCTCCTTCTCCTTCTTCTGCTTCTTCTGATTCACCCTCCAGACTTCTCCTTCTCCTTCTCCTTATTCTGCTTCTTCTGATTCACCCTCCAGACTTCACCTTCTCCTTCTCCTTCTTCTGCTTCTTCTGATTCACCCTCCAGACTTCACCTTCTCCTTCTCCTTCTTCTGCTTCTTCTGATTCACCCTCCAGACTTCACCTTCTCCTTCTCCTTCTTCTACTTCTTTTGATTCACCCTCCAGACTTCACCTTCTCCTTCTCCTTCTTCTACTTCTTCTGATTCACCCTCCAGACTTCACCTTCTCCTTCTCCTTCTTCTGCTTCTTCTGATTCACCCTCCAGACTTCACCTTCTCCTTCTCCTTCTTCTGCTTCTTCTGATTCACCCTTCAGACTTCATCTTCTCCTTCTCCTTCTTCTGCTTCTTCTGATTCACCCTTCAGACTTCACCTTCTCCTTCTCCTTCTTCTGCTTCTTCTGATTCACCCTCCAGACCTCACCTTCTCCTTCTCCTTCTTCTACTTCTTCTGATTCACCCTCCAGACTTCATCTTCTCCTTCTCCTTCTTCTTCTTCTTCTGATTCACCCTCCACACTTCACCTTCTCCTTCTCCTTCTTCTACTTCTTCTGATTCACCCTCCAGTCTTCACCTTCTCCTTCTCCTTCTTCTCCTTCTTCTGATTCACCCTCCAGACTTCACCTTCTCCTTCTCCTTCTTCTGCTTCTTCTGATTCACCCTCCTGACTTCACCTTCTCCTTCTCCTTCTTCTGCTTCTTCTGATTCAGCCTCCAGACTTCACCTTCTCCTCCTCCTTCTGCTATTTCTTCTGATTCACCCTACAGACTTCACCTTCTCCTTCTACTTTTTCTGCTTCTTCTGATTCACCCTCCAGACTTCACCTTCTCCTTCTCCTTCTTCTGCTTCTTCTGATTCACCCTCCGGACTTCACCTTCTCCTTCTCCTTCTTCTACTTCTTCTGATTCACCCTCCACACTTCACCATCTCCTTCTCCTTCTTCTACTTCTTCTGATTCACCCTCCAGACTTCACCTTCTCCTTCTCCTTCTTCTGCTTCTTCTGATTCACCCTCCAGACTTCACCTTCTCCTTCTCCTTCGTCTACTTCTTTTGACTCACCCTCCAGACTGCACCTTCTCCTTCTCCTTCTTCTGCTTCTTCTGATTCACCCTCCAGACTTCATCTTCTCCTTTTCCTTCTTCGGCTTCTTCTGATTCACCCTCCAGACTTCACCTTCTCCTTCTCCTTCTTCTACTTCTTCTGATTCACCCTCCAGACTTCACCTTCTGCTTCTCCTTCTTCTACTTCTTCTGCTTCTCCCTCCAGACTTCACCTTCTCCTTCTCCTTCTTCTGCTTCTTCTGATTCACCCTCCAGACTTCACCTTCTCCTTCTCCTTCTTCTACTTCTTCTGATTCACCCTCCAGACTTCACCTTCTCCTTCTCCTTCTTCTACTTCTTCTGATTCACCCTCCAGACCTCACCATCTCCTTCTCCTTCTTCTACTTCTTCTGAGTCACGCTCGAGACTTCATCTTCTCCTTCTCCTTCTTCTGCTTCTTCTGATTCACCCTCCAGACTTCAACTTCTCCTTCTCCTTCTTCTGCTTCTTCTGATTCACCCTCCAGACTTCACCTTCTCCTTCTCCTTCTTCTACTTCTTCTGATTCACCCTCCAGACTTCACCTTCTCCTTCTCCTTCTTCTGCTTCTTCTGATTCACCCTCCAGACCTCCCCATCTCCTTCTCCTTCTTCTGCTTCTTCAGCTTCACCCTCCAGACTTCACCTTCTCCTTCTCTTTCTTCTGCTTCTTCTGATTCACCCTCCAGACTTCACCTTCTCCTTCTCCTTCTTCTGATTCTTCTGATTCACCCTCCAGACTTCACCATCTCCTTCTCCTTCTTCTGCTTCTTCTGATTCACCCTCCTGACTTCACCTTCTCCTTCTCCTTCTTCTACTTCTTCTGATTCAGCCTCCTGACTTCACCTTCTCCTTCTCCTTCTTCTACTTCTTCTGCTTCGCCCTCCAGACTTCACCTTCTCCTTCTCCTTCTTCTACTTCTTCTGATTCACCCTCCAGACTTCACCTTCTCCTTCTCCTTCTTCTGCTTCTTCTGATTCACCCTCCAGACTTCTCCTTCTCCTTCTCCTTATTCTGCTTCTTCTGATTCACCCTCCAGACTTCACCTTCTCCTTCTCCTTCTTCTGCTTCTTCTGATTCACCCTCCAGACTTCACCTTCTCCTTCTCCTTCTTCTGCTTCTTCTGATTCACCCTCCAGACTTCACCTTCTCCTTCTCCTTCTTCTACTTCTTTTGATTCACCCTCCAGACTTCACCTTCTCCTTCTCCTTCTTCTACTTCTTCTGATTCACCCTCCAGACTTCACCTTCTCCTTCTCCTTCTTCTGCTTCTTCTGATTCACCCTCCAGACTTCACCTTCTCCTTCTCCTTCTTCTGCTTCTTCTGATTCACCCTTCAGACTTCATCTTCTCCTTCTCCTTCTTCTGCTTCTTCTGATTCACCCTTCAGACTTCACCTTCTCCTTCTCCTTCTTCTGCTTCTTCTGATTCACCCTCCAGACCTCACCTTCTCCTTCTCCTTCTTCTACTTCTTCTGATTCACCCTCCAGACTTCATCTTCTCCTTCTCCTTCTTCTGCTTCTTCTGATTCGCCCTCCACACTTCACCTTCTCCTTCTCCTTCTTCTGCTTCTTCTGATTCACCGTTCAGACTTCACCTTCTCCTTCTCCTTCTTCTGCTTCTTCTGATTCACCCTCCAGACCTCACCTTCTCCTTCTTCTTCTTCTACTTCTTCTGATTCACCCTCCAGACTTCATCTTCTCCTTCCCCTTCTTCTGCTTCTTCTGATTCACCCTCCAGACTTCACCTCCTCCTGCTCCTTCTTCTGCTTCTTCTGATTCACCCTCCAGACTTCGCCTTCTCCTTCTCCTTCTTCTACTTCTTCTGATTCACCCTCCAGACTTCACCTTCTCCTTCTCCTTCTGCTACTTCTTCTGATTCACCCTACAGACTTCACCTTCTCCTTCTACTTCTTCTGCTTCTTCTGATTCACCCTCCAGACTTCACCTTCTCCTTCTCCTTCTTCTGCTTCTTCTGATTCACCCTCCGGACTTCACCTTCTCCTTCTCCTTCTTCTACTTCTTCTGATTCACCCTCCAGACTTCACCTTCTCCTTCTCCTTCTGCTACTTCTTCTGATTCACCCTACAGACTTCACCTTCTCCTTCTACTTCTTCTGCTTCTTCTGATTCACCCTCCAGACTTCACCTTCTCCTTCTCCTTCTTCTGCTTCTTCTGCTGCACCCTCCAGACTTCACCTTCTCCTTCCCCTTCTTCTGCTTCTTCTGCTTCACCCTCCTGACTTCACCATCTCCTTCTCCTTCTTCTACTTCTTCTGCTTCACCCCCCTGACTTCACCTTCTCCTTCTCCTTCTTCTGCTTCTTCTGATTCACCCTACTAACTTCACCTTCTCCTTCTCCTTCTTCTGCTTCTTCTGATTCACCCTCCAGACTTCACCTTCTCCTTCTCCTTCTTCTGCATCTTCTGATTCACCCTCCAGACTTCACCTTCTCCTTCTCCTTCTTCTGCTTCTTCTGATTCACCCTCCAGACTTCACCTTCTCCTTCTCCTTCTTCTGCTTCTTCTGATTCACCCTCCAGACCTCACCATCTCCTTCTCCTTCTTCTCCTTCTTCTGATTCACCCTCCAGACTTTATCTTCTCCTTCTCCTTCTTCTGCTTCTTCTGATTCACCCTCCAGACTTCACCTTCTCCTTCTCCTTCTTCTGCTTCTTCTGATTCACCCTCCAGACTTCACCTTCTCCTTCTCCTTCTTCTACTTCTTCTGATTCACCCTCCAGACTTCACCTTCTCCTTCTCCTTCTTCTACTTCTTCTGATTCACCCTCCAGTCTTCACCTTCTCCTTCTCCTTCTTCTGCTTCTTCTGCTTCACCCTCCAGACTTCACCTTCTCCTTCTCTTTCTTCTGCTTCTTCTGATTCACCCTCCAGCCTTCACCTTCTCCTTCTCCTTCTTCTGATTCTTCTGATTCACCATCCAGACTTCACCTTCTCCTTCTCCTTCTTCTGCTTCTTCTGATTCACCCTCCTGACTTCACCTTCTCCTTCTCCTTCTTCTACTTCTTCTGATTCACCCTCCTGACTTCACCTTCTCCTTCTCCTTCTTCTACTTTTTCTGCTTCACGCTCCAGATTTCACCTTCTCCTTCTCCTTCTTCTACTTCTTCTGATTCACCCTCCAGCCTTCACCTTCTCCTTCTTCTGCTTCTTCTGATTCACCCTCCAGACTTCACCTTCTCCTTCTCCTTATTCTGCTTCATCTGCTTCACCCTCCAGACTTCACCTTCTCCTTCTCCTTCTTCTACTTCTTCTGATTCACCCTCCAGACTTCACCTTCTCCTTCTCCTTCTTCTGCTTCTTCTGATTCACCCTCCAGACTTCACCTTCTCCTTCTCCTTATTCTACTTCTTCTGATTCACCCTCCAGACTTCTCCTTCTCCTTCTCCTTCTTCTGCTTCTTCTGATTCACCCTCCAGACTTCACCTTCTCCTTCTCCTTCTTCTGCTTCTTCTGTTTCACCCTCCTGACTTCACCTTCTCCTTCTCCTTCTTCTACTTCTTCTGATTCACCCTCCAGACTTCATCTTCTCCTTCTCCTTCTTCTGCTTCTTCTGATTCACCCTCCAGACTTCACCTTCTCCTTCTCCTTCTTCTGCTTCTTCTGATTCACCCTCCAGACTTCACCTTCTCCTTCTCCTTCTTCTGCTTCTTCTGATTCACCCTCCAGACTTCACCTACCCCTTCTCCTTCTTCTACTTCTTCAATTCACCCTCCAGACTTCACCTTCTCCTTCTCCTTCTTCTGCTTCTTCTGATTCACCCTCCAGACTTCACCTTCTCCTTCTCCTTCTTCTGCTTCTTCTGATTCACCCTCCAGACTTCACCTTCTCCTTCTCCTTCTTCTGCTTCTTCTGATTCACCGTTCAGACTTCACCTTCTCCTTCTCCTTCTTCTGCTTCTTCTGATTCACCCTCCAGACCTCACCTTCTCCTTCTTCTTCTTCTACTTCTTCTGATTCACCCTCCAGACTTCATCTTCTCCTTCCCCTTCTTCTGCTTCTTCTGATTCACCCTCCAGACTTCACCTCCTCCTGCTCCTTCTTCTGCTTCTTCTGATTCACCCTCCAGACTTCGCCTTCTCCTTCTCCTTCTTCTACTTCTTCTGATTCACCCTCCAGACTTCACCTTCTCCTTCTCCTTCTTCTACTACTTCTGATTCACCCTCCAGTCTTCACCTTCTCCTTCTCCTTCTTCTGCTTCTTCTGATTCACCCTCCAGACTTCACCTTCTCCTTCTCCTTCTTCTGCTTCTTCTGATTCACCCTCCTGACTTCACCTTCTACTTCTTCTTCTTCTGCTTCTTCTGATTCACCCTCCAGCTTCACCTGCTCCTTCTCCTTCTTCTACTTCTTCTGATTCACCCCCCAGACTTCACCTTCTCCTTCTACTTCTTCTGCTTCTTCTGATTCACCCTCCAGACTTCACCTTCTCCTTCTGCTTCTTCTGCTTCTTCTGATTCACCCTCCAGACTTCACCTTCCCTTCTCCTTCTTCTGCTTCTTCTGATTCACCCTCCAGACTTCACCTTCTCCTTCTCCTTCTTCTGCTTCTTCTGATTCACCCTCCAGACTTCACCTTCTCCTTCTCCTTCTTCTACTTCTTCTGATTCACCCTCCAGACTTCACCTTCTCCTTCTCCTTCTTCTGCTTCTTCTGATTCACCCTCCAGACTTCACCTTCTCCTTCTCCTTCTTCTACTTCTTCTGATTCACCCTCCAGACTACACCTTCTCCTTCTCCTTCTTCTACTTCTTCTGATTCACCCTCCAGACTTCACCTGCTCCTTCTCCTTCTTCTACTTCTTCTGCTTCTCCCTCCAGACTTCACCTTCTCCTTCTCCTTCTTCTGCTTCTTCTGATTCATCCTCCAGACTTCACCTTCTCCTTCTCCTTCTTCTACTTCTTCTGATTCACCCTCCAGACTTCACCTTCTCCTTCTCCTTCTTCTACTTCTTCTGATTCACCCTCCAGACTTCACCTTCTCCTTCTCCTTTTCTGCTTCTTCTGATTCACCCTCCAGACTTCAACTTCTCCTTCTCCTTCGTCTACTTCTTTTGACTCACCCTCCAGACTGCACCTTCTCCTTCTCCTTCTTCTGCTTCTTCTGATTCACCCTCCAGACTTCACCTTCTCCTTTTCCTTCTTAGGCTTCTTCTGATTCACCCTCCAGACTTCACCTTCTCCTTCTCCTTCTTCTACTTCTTCTGATTCACCCTCCAGACTTCACCTTCTGCTTCTCCTTCTTCTACTTCTTCTGCTTCTCCCTCCAGACTTAACCTTCTCCTTCTCCTTCTTCTGCTTCTTCTGATTCACCCTCCAGACTTCACCTTCTCCTTCTCCTTCTTCTGCTTCTTCTGATTCACCCTCCAGACTTCACCTTCTCCTTCTCCTTCTTCTGCTTCTTCTGATTCACCCTCCAGACTTCACCTTCTCCTTCTCCTTCTTCTACTTCTTTTGATTCACCCTCCAGACTTCACCTTCTCCTTCTCCTTCTTCTACTTCTTCTGATTCACCCTCCAGACTTCACCTTCTCCTTCTCCTTCTTCTGCTTCTTCTGATTCACCCTCCAGACTTCACCTTCTCCTTCTCCTTCTTCTGCTTCTTCTGATTCACCCTTCAGACTTCATCTTCTCCTTCTCCTTCTTCTGCTTCTTCTGATTCACCCTTCAGACTTCACTTTCTCCTTCTCCTTCTTCTGCTTCTTCTGATTCACCCTCCAGACCTCACCTTCTCCTTCTCCTTCTTCTACTTCTTCTGATTCACCCTCCAGACTTCATCTTCTCCTTCTCCTTCTTCTGCTTCTTCTGATTCGCCCTCCACACTTCACCTTCTCCTTCTCCTTCTTCTGCTTCTTCTGATTCACCGTTCAGACTTCACCTTCTCCTTCTCCTTCTTCTGCTTCTTCTGATTCACCCTCCAGACCTCACCTTCTCCTTCTTCTTCTTCTACTTCTTCTGATTCACCCTCCAGACTTCATCTTCTCCTTCCCCTTCTTCTGCTTCTTCTGATTCACCCTCCAGACTTCACCTCCTCCTGCTCCTTCTTCTGCTTCTTCTGATTCACCCTCCAGACTTCGCCTTCTCCTTCTCCTTCTTCTACTTCTTCTGATTCACCCTCCAGACTTCACCTTCTCCTTCTCCTTCTGCTACTTCTTCTGATTCACCCTACAGACTTCACCTTCTCCTTCTACTTCTTCTGCTTCTTCTGATTCACCCTCCAGACTTCACCTTCTCCTTCTCCTTCTTCTGCTTCTTCTGATTCACCCTCCGGACTTCACCTTCTCCTTCTCCTTCTTCTACTTCTTCTGATTCACCCTCCAGACTTCACCTTCTCCTTCTCCTTTTCTGCTTCTTCTGATTCACCCTCCAGACTTCACCTTCTCCTTCTCCTTCGTCTACTTCTTTTGACTCACCCTCCAGACTGCACCTTCTCCTTCTCCTTCTTCTGCTTCTTCTGATTCACCCTCCAGACTTCACCTTCTCCTTTTCCTTCTTCGGCTTCTTCTGATTCACCCTCCAGACTTCACCTTCTCCTTCTCCTTCTTCTACTTCTTCTGATTCACCCTCCAGACTTCACCTTCTGCTTCTCCTTCTTCTACTTCTTCTGCTTCTCCCTCCAGACTTAACCTTCTCCTTCTCCTTCTTCTGCTTCTTCTGATTCACCCTCCAGACTTCACCTTCTCCTTCTCCTTCTTCTACTTCTTCTGATTCACCCTCCAGACTTCACCTTCTCCTTCTCCTTCTTCTACTTCTTCTGATTCACCCTCCAGACTTCACCTTCTCCTTCTCCTTCTTCTACTTCTTCTGATTCACCCTCCTGACTTCACCATCTCCTTCTCCTTCTTCTGCTTCTTCTGCTTCACCCTCCAGACTTCACCTTCTCCTTCTCCTTCTTCTGCTTCTTCTGCTTCACCCTCCAGACTTCACCTTCTCCTTCTCCTTCTTCTACTTCTACTGATTCACCCTCCAGATTTCACCGACTCCTTCTCCTTCTTCTGCTTCTTCTGCTTCACCCTCCAGACTTCACCTTCAACTTCTCCTTCTTCTGCTTCTTCTGCTTCGCCCTCCAGACTTCACCTTCTCCTTCTCCTTCTTCTGCTTCTTCTGCTTCACCCTCCAGACTTCACCTTCTCCTTCTCCTTCTTCTGCTTCTTCTGCTTCAACCTCCTGACTTCACCTTCTCCTTCTCCTTCTTCTACTTCTTCTGATTCACCCTCCAGACTTCACCTTCTCCTTCTCCTTCTTCTGCTTCTTCTGCTTCACCCTCCAATCTTCACCTTCTCCTTCTCCTTCTTCTGCTTCTTCTGCTGCACCCTCCAGACTTCACCTTCTCCTTCCCCTTCTTCTGCTTCTTCTGCTTCACCCTCCTGACTTCACCATCTCCTTCTCCTTCTTCTACTTCTTCTGCTTCACCCCCCTGACTTCACCTTCTCCTTCTCCTTCTTCTGCTTCTTCTGATTCACCCTCCTAACTTCACCTTCTCCTTCTCCTTCTTCTGCTTCTTCTGATTCACCCTCCAGACTTCACCTTCTCCTTCTCCTTCTTCTGCATCTTCTGATTCACCCTCCAGACTTCACCTTCTCCTTCTCCTTCTTCTGCTTCTTCTGATTCACCCTCCAGACTTCACCTTCTCCTTCTCCTTCTTCTGCTTCTTCTGATTCACCCTCCAGACCTCACCATCTCCTTCTCCTTCTTCTGATTCACCCTCCAGACTTTATCTTCTCCTTCTCCTTCTTCTGCTTCTTCTGATTCACCCTCCAGACTTCACCTTCTCCTTCTCCTTCTTCTGCTTCTTCTGATTCACCCTCCAGACTTCACCTTCTCCTTCTCCTTCTTCTACTTCTTCTGATTCACCCTCCAGACTTCACCTTCTCCTTCTCCTTCTTCTACTTCTTCTGATTCACCCTCCAGTCTTCACCTTCTCCTTCTCCTTCTTCTGCTTCTTCTGCTTCACCCTCCAGACTTCACCTTCTCCTTCTCTTTCTTCTGCTTCTTCTGATTCACCCTCCAGCCTTCACCTTCTCCTTCTCCTTCTTCTGATTCTTCTGATTCACCATCCAGACTTCACCTTCTCCTTCTCCTTCTTCTGCTTCTTCTGATTCACCCTCCTGACTTCACCTTCTCCTTCTCCTTCTTCTACTTCTTCTGATTCACCCTCCTGACTTCACCTTCTCCTTCTCCTTCTTCTACTTTTTCTGCTTCACGCTCCAGATTTCACCTTCTCCTTCTCCTTCTTCTACTTCTTCTGATTCACCCTCCAGCCTTCACCTTCTCCTTCTTCTGCTTCTTCTGATTCACCCTCCAGACTTCACCTTCTCCTTCTCCTTATTCTGCTTCATCTGCTTCACCCTCCAGACTTCACCTTCTCCTTCTCCTTCTTCTACTTCTTCTGATTCACCCTCCAGACTTCACCTTCTCCTTCTCCTTCTTCTGCTTCTTCTGATTCACCCTCCAGACTTCACCTTCTCCTTCTCCTTATTCTACTTCTTCTGATTCACCCTCCAGACTTCTCCTTCTCCTTCTCCTTCTTCTGCTTCTTCTGATTCACCCTCCAGACTTCACCTTCTCCTTCTCCTTCTTCTGCTTCTTCTGTTTCACCCTCCTGACTTCACCTTCTCCTTCTCCTTCTTCTACTTCTTCTGATTCACCCTCCAGACTTCATCTTCTCCTTCTCCTTCTTCTGCTTCTTCTGATTCACCCTCCAGACTTCACCTTCTCCTTCTCCTTCTTCTGCTTCTTCTGATTCACCCTCCAGACTTCACCTTCTCCTTCTCCTTCTTCTGCTTCTTCTGATTCACCCTCCAGACTTCACCTACCCCTTCTCCTTCTTCTACTTCTTCAATTCACCCTCCAGACTTCACCTTCTCCTTCTCCTTCTTCTGCTTCTTCTGATTCACCCTCCAGACTTCACCTTCTCCTTCTCCTTCTTCTGCTTCTTCTGATTCACCCTCCAGACTTCACCTTCTCCTTCTCCTTCTTCTGCTTCTTCTGATTCACCGTTCAGACTTCACCTTCTCCTTCTCCTTCTTCTGCTTCTTCTGATTCACCCTCCAGACCTCACCTTCTCCTTCTTCTTCTTCTACTTCTTCTGATTCACCCTCCAGACTTCATCTTCTCCTTCCCCTTCTTCTGCTTCTTCTGATTCACCCTCCAGACTTCACCTCCTCCTGCTCCTTCTTCTGCTTCTTCTGATTCACCCTCCAGACTTCGCCTTCTCCTTCTCCTTCTTCTACTTCTTCTGATTCACCCTCCAGACTTCACCTTCTCCTTCTCCTTCTTCTACTACTTCTGATTCACCCTCCAGTCTTCACCTTCTCCTTCTCCTTCTTCTGCTTCTTCTGATTCACCCTCCAGACTACACCTTCTCCTTCTCCTTCTTCTGCTTCTTCTGATTCACCCTCCTGACTTCACCTTCTACTTCTCCTTCTTCTGCTTCTTCTGATTCACCCTCCAGCTTCACCTGCTCCTTCTCCTTCTTCTACTTCTTCTGATTCACCCCCCAGACTTCACCTTCTCCTTCTACTTCTTCTGCTTCTTCTGATTCACCCTCCAGACTTCACCTTCTCCTTCTGCTTCTTCTGCTTCTTCTGATTCACCCTCCAGACTTCACCTTCCCTTCTCCTTCTTCTGCTTCTTCTGATTCACCCTCCAGACTTCACCTTCTCCTTCTCCTTCTTCTGCTTCTTCTGATTCACCCTCCAGACTTCACCTTCTCCTTCTCCTTCTTCTACTTCTTCTGATTCACCCTCCAGACTTCACCTTCTCCTTCTCCTTCTTCTGCTTCTTCTGATTCACCCTCCAGACTTCACCTTCTCCTTCTCCTTCTTCTACTTCTTCTGATTCACCCTCCAGACTACACCTTCTCCTTCTCCTTCTTCTACTTCTTCTGATTCACCCTCCAGACTTCACCTGCTCCTTCTCCTTCTTCTACTTCTTCTGCTTCTCCCGCCAGACTTCACCTTCTCCTTCTCCTTCTTCTGCTTCTTCTGATTCATCCTCCAGACTTCACCTTCTCCTTCTCCTTCTTCTACTTCTTCTGATTCACCCTCCAGACTTCACCTTCTCCTTCTCCTTCTTCTACTTCTTCTGATTCACCCTCCAGACTTCACCTTCTCCTTCTCCTTTTCTGCTTCTTCTGATTCACCCTCCAGACTTCAACTTCTCCTTCTCCTTCGTCTACTTCTTTTGACTCACCCTCCAGACTGCACCTTCTCCTTCTCCTTCTTCTGCTTCTTCTGATTCACCCTCCAGACTTCACCTTCTCCTTCTCCTTCTTCTGATTCTTCTGATTCACCCTCCAGACTTCACCTTCTCCTTCTCCTTCTTCTACTTCTTCTGATTCACCCTCCAGACTTCACCTTCTGCTTCTCCTTCTTCTACTTCTTCTGCTTCTCCCTCCAGACTTAACCTTCTCCTTCTCCTTCTTCTGCTTCTTCTGATTCACCCTCCAGACTTCACCTTCTCCTTCTCCTTCTTCTACTTCTTCTGATTCACCCTCCAGACTTCACCTTCTCCTTCTCCTTCTTCTACTTCTTCTGATTCACCCTCCAGACTTCACCTTCTCCTTCTCCTTCTTCTACTTCTTCTGATTCACCCTCCTGACTTCACCATCTCCTTCTCCTTCTTCTGCTTCTTCTGCTTCACCCTCCAGACTTCACCTTCTCCTTCTCCTTCTTCTGCTTCTTCTGCTTCACCCTCCAGACTTCACCTTCTCCTTCTCCTTCTTCTACTTCTACTGATTCACCCTCCAGACTTCACCGACTCCTTCTCCTTCTTCTGCTTCTTCTGCTTCACCCTCCAGACTTCACCTTCAACTTCTCCTTCTTCTGCTTCTTCTGCTTCGCCCTCCAGACTTCACCTTCTCCTTCTCCTTCTTCTGCTTCTTCTGCTTCACCCTCCAGACTTCACCTTCTCCTTCTCCTTCTTCTGCTTCTTCTGCTTCAACCTCCTGACTTCACCTTCTCCTTCTCCTTCTTCTACTTCTTCTGATTCACCCTCCAGACTTCACCTTCTCCTTCTACTTCTTCTGCTTCTTCTGCTTCACCCTCCAATCTTCACCTTCTCCTTCTCCTTCTTCTGCTTCTTCTGCTGCACCCTCCAGACTTCACCTTCTCCTTCTCCTTCTTCTGCTTCTTCTGCTTCACCCTCCTGACTTCACCATCTCCTTCTCCTTCTTCTACTTCTTCTGCTTCACCCCCCTGACTTCACCTTCTCCTTCTCCTTCTTCTGCTTCTTCTGATTCACCCTCCTAACTTCACCTTCTCCTTCTCCTTCTTCTGCTTCTTCTGATTCACCCTCCAGACTTCACCTTATCCTTCTCCTTCTTCTGCTTCTTCTGATTCACCCTCCAGACTTCACCTTCTCCTTCTCCTTCTTCTGCTTCTTCTGATTCACCCTCCAGACTTCACCTTCTCCTTCTCCTTCTTCTGCTTCTTCTGATTCACCCTCCAGACCTCACCATCTCCTTCTCCTTCTTCTACTTCTTCTGATTCACCCTCCAGACTTTATCTTCTCCTTCTCCTTCTTCTGCTTCTTCTGATTCACCCTCCAGACTTCACCTTCTCCTTCTCCTTCTTCTGCTTCTTCTGATTCACCCTCCAGACTTCACCTTCTCCTTCTCCTTCTTCTACTTCTTCTGATTCACCCTCCAGACTTCACCTTCTCCTTCTCCTTCTTCTACTTCTTCTGATTCACCCTCCAGTCTTCACCTTCTCCTTCTCCTTCTTCTGCTTCTTCTGCTTCACCCTCCAGACTTCACCTTCTCCTTCTCTTTCTTCTGCTTCTTCTGATTCACCCTCCAGCCTTCACCTTCTCCTTCTCCTTCTTCTGATTCTTCTGATTCACCATCCAGACTTCACCTTCTCCTTCTCCTTCTTCTGCTTCTTCTGATTCACCCTCCTGACTTCACCTTCTCCTTCTCCTTCTTCTACTTCTTCTGATTCACCCTCCTGACTTCACCTTCTCCTTCTCCTTCTTCTACTTTTTCTGCTTCACGCTCCAGATTTCACCTTCTCCTTCTCCTTCTTCTACTTCTTCTGATTCACCCTCCAGACTTCACCTTCTCCTTCTCCTTTTTCTGCTTCTTCTGATTCACCCTCTAGACTTCACCTTCTCCTTCTCCTTATTCTGCTTCATCTGCTTCACCCTCCAGACTTCACCTTCTCCTTCTCCTTCTTCTACTTCTTCTGATTCACCCTCCAGACTTCACCTTCTCCTTCTCCTTATTCTACTTCTTCTGATTCACCCTCCAGACTTCACCTTCTCCTTCTCCTTCTTCTGCTTCTTCTGATTCACCCTCCAGACTTCACCTTCTCCTTCTCCTTCTTCTGCTTCTTCTGTTTCACCCTCCTGACTTCACCTTCTCCTTCTCCTTCTTCTACTTCTTCTGATTCACCCTCCAGACTTCATCTTCTCCTTCTCCTTCTTCTGCTTCTTCTGATTCACCCTCCAGACTTCACCTTCTCCTTCTCCTTCTTCTGCTTCTTCTGATTCACCCTCCAGACTTCACCTTCTCCTTCTCCTTCTTCTGCTTCTTCTGATTCACCCTCCAGACTTCACCTACCCCTTCTCCTTCTTCTACTTCTTCAATTCACCCTCCAGACTTCACCTTCTCCTTCTACTTCTTCTGCTTCTTCTGATTCACCCTCCAGACTTCACCTTCTCCTTCTCCTTCTTCTGCTTCTTCTGATTCACCCTCCGGACTTCACCTTCTCCTTCTCCTTCTTCTACTTCTTCTGATTCACCCTCCAGACTTCACCTTCTCCTTCTCCTTTTCTGCTTCTTCTGATTCACCCTCCAGACTTCACCTTCTCCTTCTCCTTCGTCTACTTCTTTTGACTCACCCTCCAGACTGCACCTTCTCCTTCTCCTTCTTCTGCTTCTTCTGATTCACCCTCCAGACTTCACCTTCTCCTTTTCCTTCTTCGGCTTCTTCTGATTCACCCTCCAGACTTCACCTTCTCCTTCTCCTTCTTCTACTTCTTCTGATTCACCCTCCAGACTTCACCTTCTGCTTCTCCTTCTTCTACTTCTTCTGCTTCTCCCTCCAGACTTAACCTTCTCCTTCTCCTTCTTCTGCTTCTTCTGATTCACCCTCCAAACTTCACCTTCTCCTTCTCCTTCTTCTACTTCTTCTGATTCACCCTCCAGACTTCACCTTCTCCTTCTCCTTCTTCTACTTCTTCTGATTCACCCTCCAGACTTCACCTTCTCCTTCTCCTTCTTCTACTTCTTCTGATTCACCCTCCTGACTTCACCATCTCCTTCTCCTTCTTCTGCTTCTTCTGCTTCACCCTCCAGACTTCACCTTCTCCTTCTCCTTCTTCTGCTTCTTCTGCTTCACCCTCCAGACTTCACCTTCTCCTTCTCCTTCTTCTACTTCTACTGATTCACCCTCCAGATTTCACCGACTCCTTCTCCTTCTTCTGCTTCTTCTGCTTCACCCTCCAGACTTCACCTTCAACTTCTCCTTCTTCTGCTTCTTCTGCTTCACCCTCCAGACTTCACCTTCAACTTCTCCTTCTTCTGCTTCTTCTGCTTCGCCCTCCAGACTTCACCTTCTCCTTCTCCTTCTTCTGCTTCTTCTGCTTCACCCTCCAGACTTCACCTTCTCCTTCTCCTTCTTCTGCTTCTTCTGCTTCAACCTCCTGACTTCACCTTCTCCTTCTCCTTCTTCTACTTCTTCTGATTCACCCTCCAGACTTCACCTTCTCCTTCTACTTCTTCTGCTTCTTCTGCTTCACCCTCCAATCTTCACCTTCTCCTTCTCCTTCTTCTGCTTCTTCTGCTGCACCCTCCAGACTTCACCTTCTCCTTCTCCTTCTTCTGCTTCTTCTGCTTCACCCTCCTGACTTCACCATCTCCTTCTCCTTCTTCTACTTCTTCTGCTTCACCCCCCTGACTTCACCTTCTCCTTCTCCTTCTTCTGCTTCTTCTGATTCACCCTCCTAACTTCACCTTCTCCTTCTCCTTCTTCTGCTTCTTCTGATTCACCCTCCAGACTTCACCTTATCCTTCTCCTTCTTCTGCTTCTTCTGATTCACCCTCCAGACTTCACCTTCTCCTTCTCCTTCTTCTGCTTCTTCTGATTCACCCTCCAGACTTCACCTTCTCCTTCTCCTTCTTCTGCTTCTTCTGATTCACCCTCCAGACCTCACCATCTCCTTCTCCTTCTTCTACTTCTTCTGATTCACCCTCCAGACTTTATCTTCTCCTTCTCCTTCTTCTGCTTCTTCTGATTCACCCTCCAGACTTCACCTTCTCCTTCTCCTTCTTCTGCTTCTTCTGATTCACCCTCCAGACTTCACCTTCTCCTTCTCCTTCTTCTACTTCTTCTGATTCACCCTCCAGACTTCACCTTCTCCTTCTCCTTCTTCTACTTCTTCTGATTCACCCTCCAGTCTTCACCTTCTCCTTCTCCTTCTTCTGCTTCTTCTGCTTCACCCTCCAGACTTCACCTTCTCCTTCTCTTTCTTCTGCTTCTTCTGATTCACCCTCCAGCCTTCACCTTCTCCTTCTCCTTCTTCTGATTCTTCTGATTCACCATCCAGACTTCACCTTCTCCTTCTCCTTCTTCTGCTTCTTCTGATTCACCCTCCTGACTTCACCTTCTCCTTCTCCTTCTTCTACTTCTTCTGATTCACCCTCCTGACTTCACCTTCTCCTTCTCCTTCTTCTACTTTTTCTGCTTCACGCTCCAGATTTCACCTTCTCCTTCTCCTTCTTCTACTTCTTCTGATTCACCCTCCAGACTTCACCTTCTCCTTCTCCTTTTTCTGCTTCTTCTGATTCACCCTCTAGACTTCACCTTCTCCTTCTCCTTATTCTGCTTCATCTGCTTCACCCTCCAGACTTCACCTTCTCCTTCTCCTTCTTCTACTTCTTCTGATTCACCCTCCAGACTTCACCTTCTCCTTCTCCTTATTCTACTTCTTCTGATTCACCCTCCAGACTTCACCTTCTCCTTCTCCTTCTTCTGCTTCTTCTGATTCACCCTCCAGACTTCACCTTCTCCTTCTCCTTCTTCTGCTTCTTCTGTTTCACCCTCCTGACTTCACCTTCTCCTTCTCCTTCTTCTACTTCTTCTGATTCACCCTCCAGACTTCATCTTCTCCTTCTCCTTCTTCTGCTTCTTCTGATTCACCCTCCAGACTTCACCTTCTCCTTCTCCTTCTTCTGCTTCTTCTGATTCACCCTCCAGACTTCACCTTCTCCTTCTCCTTCTTCTGCTTCTTCTGATTCACCCTCCAGACTTCACCTACCCCTTCTCCTTCTTCTACTTCTTCAATTCACCCTCCAGACTTCACCTTCTCCTTCTACTTCTTCTGCTTCTTCTGATTCACCCTCCAGACTTCACCTTCTCCTTCTCCTTCTTCTGCTTCTTCTGATTCACCCTCCGGACTTCACCTTCTCCTTCTCCTTCTTCTACTTCTTCTGATTCACCCTCCAGACTTCACCTTCTCCTTCTCCTTTTCTGCTTCTTCTGATTCACCCTCCAGACTTCACCTTCTCCTTCTCCTTCGTCTACTTCTTTTGACTCACCCTCCAGACTGCACCTTCTCCTTCTCCTTCTTCTGCTTCTTCTGATTCACCCTCCAGACTTCACCTTCTCCTTTTCCTTCTTCGGCTTCTTCTGATTCACCCTCCAGACTTCACCTTCTCCTTCTCCTTCTTCTACTTCTTCTGATTCACCCTCCAGACTTCACCTTCTGCTTCTCCTTCTTCTACTTCTTCTGCTTCTCCCTCCAGACTTAACCTTCTCCTTCTCCTTCTTCTGCTTCTTCTGATTCACCCTCCAAACTTCACCTTCTCCTTCTCCTTCTTCTACTTCTTCTGATTCACCCTCCAGACTTCACCTTCTCCTTCTCCTTCTTCTACTTCTTCTGATTCACCCTCCAGACTTCACCTTCTCCTTCTCCTTCTTCTACTTCTTCTGATTCACCCTCCTGACTTCACCATCTCCTTCTCCTTCTTCTGCTTCTTCTGCTTCACCCTCCAGACTTCACCTTCTCCTTCTCCTTCTTCTGCTTCTTCTGCTTCACCCTCCAGACTTCACCTTCTCCTTCTCCTTCTTCTACTTCTACTGATTCACCCTCCAGATTTCACCGACTCCTTCTCCTTCTTCTGCTTCTTCTGCTTCACCCTCCAGACTTCACCTTCAACTTCTCCTTCTTCTGCTTCTTCTGCTTCGCCCTCCAGACTTCACCTTCTCCTTCTCCTTCTTCTGCTTCTTCTGCTTCACCCTCCAGACTTCACCTTCTCCTTCTCCTTCTTCTGCTTCTTCTGCTTCAACCTCCTGACTTCACCTTCTCCTTCTCCTTCTTCTACTTCTTCTGATTCACCCTCCAGACTTCACCTTCTCCTTCTCCTTCTTCTGCTTCTTCTGCTTCACCCTCCAATCTTCACCTTCTCCTTCTCCTTCTTCTGCTTCTTCTGCTGCACCCTCCAGACTTCACCTTCTCCTTCCCCTTCTTCTGCTTCTTCTGCTTCACCCTCCTGACTTCACCATCTCCTTCTCCTTCTTCTACTTCTTCTGCTTCACCCCCCTGACTTCACCTTCTCCTTCTCCTTCTTCTGCTTCTTCTGATTCACCCTCCTAACTTCACCTTCTCCTTCTCCTTCTTCTGCTTCTTCTGATTCACCCTCCAGACTTCACCTTCTCCTTCTCCTTCTTCTGCATCTTCTGATTCACCCTCCAGATTTCACCTTCTCCTTCTCCTTCTTCTGCTTCTTCTGATTCACCCTCCAGACTTCACCTTCTCCTTCTCCTTCTTCTGCTTCTTCTGATTCACCCTCCAGACCTCACCATCTCCTTCTCCTTCTTCTCCTTCTTCTGATTCACCCTCCAGACTTTATCTTCTCCTTCTCCTTCTTCTGCTTCTTCTGATTCACCCTCCAGACTTCACCTTCTCCTTCTCCTTCTTCTGCTTCTTCTGATTCACCCTCCAGACTTCACCTTCTCCTTCTCCTTCTTCTACTTCTTCTGATTCACCCTCCAGACTTCACCTTCTCCTTCTCCTTCTTCTACTTCTTCTGATTCACCCTCCAGTCTTCACCTTCTCCTTCTCCTTCTTCTGCTTCTTCTGCTTCACCCTCCAGACTTCACCTACTCCTTCTCTTTCTTCTGCTTCTTCTGATTCACCCTCCAGCCTTCACCTTCTCCTTCTCCTTCTTCTGATTCTTCTGATTCACCATCCAGACTTCACCTTCTCCTTCTCCTTCTTCTGCTTCTTCTGATTCACCCTCCTGACTTCACCTTCTCCTTCTCCTTCTTCTACTTCTTCTGATTCACCCTCCTGACTTCACCTTCTCCTTCTCCTTCTTCTACTTTTTCTGCTTCACGCTCCAGATTTCACCTTCTCCTTCTCCTTCTTCTACTTCTTCTGATTCACCCTCCAGCCTTCACCTTCTCCTTCTTCTGCTTCTTCTGATTCACCCTCCAGACTTCACCTTCTCCTTCTCCTTATTCTGCTTCATCTGCTTCACCCTCCAGACTTCACCTTCTCCTTCTCCTTCTTCTACTTCTTCTGATTCACCCTCCAGACTTCACCTTCTCCTTCTCCTTCTTCTGCTTCTTCTGATTCACCCTCCAGACTTCACCTTCTCCTTCTCCTTATTCTACTTCTTCTGATTCACCCTCCAGACTTCTCCTTCTCCTTCTCCTTCTTCTGCTTCTTCTGATTCACCCTCCAGACTTCACCTTCTCCTTCTCCTTCTTCTGCTTCTTCTGTTTCACCCTCCTGACTTCACCTTCTCCTTCTCCTTCTTCTACTTCTTCTGATTCACCCTCCAGACTTCATCTTCTCCTTCTCCTTCTTCTGCTTCTTCTGATTCACCCTCCAGACTTCACCTTCTCCTTCTCCTTCTTCTGCTTCTTCTGATTCACCCTCCAGACTTCACCTTCTCCTTCTCCTTCTTCTGCTTCTTCTGATTCACCCTCCAGACTTCACCTACCCCTTCTCCTTCTTCTACTTCTTCAATTCACCCTCCAGACTTCACCTTCTCCTTCTCCTTCTTCTGCTTCTTCTGATTCACCCTCCAGACTTCACCTTCTCCTTCTCCTTCTGCTGCTTCTTCTGATTCACCCTCCAGACTTCACCTTCTCCTTCTCCTTCTTCTGCTTCTTCTGATTCACCGTTCAGACTTCACCTTCTCCTTCTCCTTCTTCTGCTTCTTCTGATTCACCCTCCAGACCTCACCTTCTCCTTCTTCTTCTTCTACTTCTTCTGATTCACCCTCCAGACTTCATCTTCTCCTTCCCCTTCTTCTGCTTCTTCTGATTCACCCTCCAGACTTCACCTCCTCCTGCTCCTTCTTCTGCTTCTTCTGATTCACCCTCCAGACTTCGCCTTCTCCTTCTCCTTCTTCTACTTCTTCTGATTCACCCTCCAGACTTCACCTTCTCCTTCTCCTTCTTCTACTACTTCTGATTCACCCTCCAGTCTTCACCTTCTCCTTCTCCTTCTTCTGCTTCTTCTGATTCACCCTCCAGACTTCACCTTCTCCTTCTCCTTCTTCTGCTTCTTCTGATTCACCCTCCTGACTTCACCTTCTACTTCTCCTTCTTCTGCTTCTTCTGATTCACCCTCCAGCTTCACCTGCTCCTTCTCCTTCTTCTACTTCTTCTGATTCACCCCCCAGACTTCACCTTCTCCTTCTACTTCTTCTGCTTCTTCTGATTCACCCTCCAGACTTCACCTTCTCCTTCTGCTTCTTCTGCTTCTTCTGATTCACCCTCCAGACTTCACCTTCCCTTCTCCTTCTTCTGCTTCTTCTGATTCACCCTCCAGACTTCACCTTCTCCTTCTCCTTCTTCTGCTTCTTCTGATTCACCCTCCAGACTTCACCTTCTCCTTCTCCTTCTTCTACTTCTTCTGATTCACCCTCCAGACTTCACCTTCTCCTTCTCCTTCTTCTGCTTCTTCTGATTTACCCTCCAGACTTCACCTTCTCCTTCTCCTTCTTCTACTTCTTCTGATTCACCCTCCAGACTACACCTTCTCCTTCTCCTTCTTCTACTTCTTCTGATTCACCCTCCAGACTTCACCTGCTCCTTCTCCTTCTTCTACTTCTTCTGCTTCTCCCTCCAGACTTCACCTTCTCCTTCTCCTTCTTCTGCTTCTTCTGATTCATCCTCCAGACTTCACCTTCTCCTTCTCCTTCTTCTACTTCTTCTGATTCACCCTCCAGACTTCACCTTCTCCTTCTCCTTCTTCTACTTCTTCTGATTCACCCTCCAGACTTCACCTTCTCCTTCTCCTTTTCTGCTTCTTCTGATTCACCCTCCAGACTTCAACTTCTCCTTCTCCTTCGTCTACTTCTTTTGACTCACCCTCCAGACTGCACCTTCTCCTTCTCCTTCTTCTGCTTCTTCTGATTCACCCTCCAGACTTCACCTTCTCCTTTTCCTTCTTAGGCTTCTTCTGATTCACCCTCCAGACTTCACCTTCTCCTTCTCCTTCTTCTACTTCTTCTGATTCACCCTCCAGACTTCACCTTCTGCTTCTCCTTCTTCTACTTCTTCTGCTTCTCCCTCCAGACTTAACCTTCTCCTTCTCCTTCTTCTGCTTCTTCTGATTCACCCTCCAGACTTCACCTTCTCCTTCTCCTTCTTCTACTTCTTCTGATTCACCCTCCAGACTTCACCTTCTCCTTCTCCTTCTTCTACTTCTTCTGATTCACCCTCCAGACTTCACCTTCTCCTTCTCCTTCTTCTACTTCTTCTGATTCACCCTCCTGACTTCACCATCTCCTTCTCCTTCTTCTGCTTCTTCTGCTTCACCCTCCAGACTTCACCTTCTCCTTCTCCTTCTTCTGCTTCTTCTGCTTCACCCTCCAGACTTCACCTTCTCCTTCTCCTTCTTCTACTTCTACTGATTCACCCTCCAGACTTCACCGACTCCTTCTCCTTCTTCTGCTTCTTCTGCTTCACCCTCCAGACTTCACCTTCAACTTCTCCTTCTTCTGCTTCTTCTGCTTCGCCCTCCAGACTTCACCTTCTCCTTCTCCTTCTTCTGCTTCTTCTGCTTCACCCTCCAGACTTCACCTTCTCCTTCTCCTTCTTCTGCTTCTTCTGCTTCAACCTCCTGACTTCACCTTCTCCTTCTTCTTCTTCTACTTCTTCTGATTCACCCTCCAGACTTCACCTTCTCCTTCTACTTCTTCTGCTTCTTCTGCTTCACCCTCCAATCTTCACCTTCTCCTTCTCCTTCTTCTGCTTCTTCTGCTGCACCCTCCAGACTTCACCTTCTCCTTCTCCTTCTTCTGCTTCTTCTGCTTCACCCTCCTGACTTCACCATCTCCTTCTCCTTCTTCTACTTCTTCTGCTTCACCCCCCTGACTTCACCTTCTCCTTCTCCTTCTTCTGCTTCTTCTGATTCACCCTCCTAACTTCACCTTCTCCTTCTCCTTCTTCTGCTTCTTCTGATTCACCCTCCAGACTTCACCTTATCCTTCTCCTTCTTCTGCTTCTTCTGATTCACCCTCCAGACTTCACCTTCTCCTTCTCCTTCTTCTGCTTCTTCTGATTCACCCTCCAGACTTCACCTTCTCCTTCTCCTTCTTCTGCTTCTTCTGATTCACCCTCCAGACCTCACCATCTCCTTCTCCTTCTTCTACTTCTTCTGATTCACCCTCCAGACTTTATCTTCTCCTTCTCCTTCTTCTGCTTCTTCTGATTCACCCTCCAGACTTCACCTTCTCCTTCTCCTTCTTCTGCTTCTTCTGATTCACCCTCCAGACTTCACCTTCTCCTTCTCCTTCTTCTACTTCTTCTGATTCACCCTCCAGACTTCACCTTCTCCTTCTCCTTCTTCTACTTCTTCTGATTCACCCTCCAGTCTTCACCTTCTCCTTCTCCTTCTTCTGCTTCTTCTGCTTCACCCTCCAGACTTCACCTTCTCCTTCTCTTTCTTCTGCTTCTTCTGATTCACCCTCCAGCCTTCACCTTCTCCTTCTCCTTCTTCTGATTCTTCTGATTCACCATCCAGACTTCACCTTCTCCTTCTCCTTCTTCTGCTTCTTCTGATTCACCCTCCTGACTTCACCTTCTCCTTCCCCTTCTTCTACTTCTTCTGATTCACCCTCCTGACTTCACCTTCTCCTTCTCCTTCTTCTACTTTTTCTGCTTCACGCTCCAGATTTCACCTTCTCCTTCTCCTTCTTCTACTTCTTCTGATTCACCCTCCAGACTTCACCTTCTCCTTCTCCTTTTTCTGCTTCTTCTGATTCACCCTCTAGACTTCACCTTCTCCTTCTCCTTATTCTGCTTCATCTGCTTCACCCTCCAGACTTCACCTTCTCCTTCTCCTTCTTCTACTTCTTCTGATTCACCCTCCAGACTTCACCTTCTCCTTCTCCTTCTTCTGCTTCTTCTGATTCACCCTCCAGACTTCACCTTCTCCTTCTCCTTATTCTACTTCTTCTGATTCACCCTCCAGACTTCACCTTCTCCTTCTCCTTCTTCTGCTTCTTCTGATTCACCCTCCAGACTTCACCTTCTCCTTCTCCTTCTTCTGCTTCTTCTGTTTCACCCTCCTGACTTCACCTTCTCCTTCTCCTTCTTCTACTTCTTCTGATTCACCCTCCAGACTTCATCTTCTCCTTCTCCTTCTTCTACTTCTTCTGATTCACCCTCCAGACTTCATCTTCTCCTTCTCCTTCTTCTGCTTCTTCTGATTCACCCTCCAGACTTCACCTTCTCCTTCTCCTTCTTCTGCTTCTTCTGATTCACCCTCCAGACTTCACCTTCTCCTTCTCCTTCTTCTGCTTCTTCTGATTCACCATCCAGACTTCACCTTCTCCTTCTCCTTCTTCTGCTTCTTCTGATTCACCCTCCTGACTTCACCTTCTCCTTCCCCTTCTTCTACTTCTTCTGATTCACCCTCCTGACTTCACCTTCTCCTTCTCCTTCTTCTACTTTTTCTGCTTCACGCTCCAGATTTCACCTTCTCCTTCTCCTTCTTCTACTTCTTCTGATTCACCCTCCAGACTTCACCTTCTCCTTCTCCTTTTTCTGCTTCTTCTGATTCACCCTCTAGACTTCACCTTCTCCTTCTCCTTATTCTGCTTCATCTGCTTCACCCTCCAGACTTCACCTTCTCCTTCTCCTTCTTCTACTTCTTCTGATTCACCCTCCAGACTTCACCTTCTCCTTCTCCTTCTTCTGCTTCTTCTGATTCACCCTCCAGACTTCACCTTCTCCTTCTCCTTATTCTACTTCTTCTGATTCACCCTCCAGACTTCACCTTCTCCTTCTCCTTCTTCTGCTTCTTCTGATTCACCCTCCAGACTTCACCTTCTCCTTCTCCTTCTTCTGCTTCTTCTGTTTCACCCTCCTGACTTCACCTTCTCCTTCTCCTTCTTCTACTTCTTCTGATTCACCCTCCAGACTTCATCTTCTCCTTCTCCTTCTTCTGCTTCTTCTGATTCACCCTCCAGACTTCACCTTCTCCTTCTCCTTCTTCTGCTTCTTCTGATTCACCCTCCAGACTTCACCTTCTCCTTCTCCTTCTTCTGCTTCTTCTGATTCACCCTCCAGACTTCACCTACCCCTTCTCCTTCTTCTACTTCTTCAATTCACCCTCCAGACTTCACCTTCTCCTTCTCCTTCTTCTGCTTCTTCTGATTCACCCTCCAGACTTCACCTTCTCCTTCTCCTTCTTCTGCTTCTTCTGATTCACCCTCCAGACTTCACCTTCTCCTTCTCCTTCTTCTGCTTCTTCTGATTCACCGTTCAGACTTCACCTTCTCCTTCTCCTTCTTCTGCTTCTTCTGATTCACCCTCCAGACCTCACCTTCTCCTTCTTCTTCTTCTACTTCTTCTGATTCACCCTCCAGACTTCATCTTCTCCTTCCCCTTCTTCTGCTTCTTCTGATTCACCCTCCAGACTTCACCTCCTCCTGCTCCTTCTTCTGCTTCTTCTGATTCACCCTCCAGACTTCGCCTTCTCCTTCTCCTTCTTCTACTTCTTCTGATTCACCCTCCAGACTTCACCTTCTCCTTCTCCTTCTTCTACTACTTCTGATTCACCCTCCAGTCTTCACCTTCTCCTTCTCCTTCTTCTGCTTCTTCTGATTCACCCTCCAGACTTCACCTTCTCCTTCTCCTTCTTCTGCTTCTTCCGATTCACCCTCCTGACTTCACCTTCTCCTTCTCCTTCTTCTGCTTCTTCTGATTCACCCTCCAGCTTCACCTGCTCCTTCTCCTTCTTCTACTTCTTCTGATTCACCCCCCAGACTTCACCTTCTCCTTCTACTTCTTCTGCTTCTTCTGATTCACCCTCCAGACTTCACCTTCTCCTTCTCCTTCTTCTGCTTCTTCTGATTCACACTCCAGACTTCACCTTCCCTTCTCCTTCTTCTGCTTCTTCTGATTCACCCTCCAGACTTCACCTTCTCCTTCTCCTTCTTCTGCTTCTTCTGATTCACCCTCCAGACTTCACCTTCTCCTTCTCCTTCTTCTACTTCTTCTGATTCACCCTCCAGACTTCACCTTCTCCTTCTCCTTCTTCTGCTTCTTCTGATTCACCCTCCAGACTTCACCTTCTCCTTCTCCTTCTTCTACTTCTTCTGATTCACCCTCCAGACTTCACCTGCTCCTTCTCCTTCTTCTGCTTCTTCTGCTTCTCCCTCCAGACTTCACCTTCTCCTTCTCCTTCTTCTGCTTCTTCTGATTCATCCTCCAGACTTCACCTTCTCCTTCTCCTTCTTCTACTTCTTCTGATTCACCCTCCAGACTTCACCTTCTCCTTCTCCTTATTCTACTTCTTCTGATTCACCCTCCAGACTTCACCTTCTCCTTCTCCTTCTTCTACTTCTTCTGCTCCACCCTCCAGACTTCACCTTCTCCTTCTCCTTCTTCTGCTTCTTCTGCTTCACCCTCCAGACTTCACCTTCTCCTTCTCCTTCTTCTGCTTCACACTCCTGACTTCACCTTCTCCTTCTCCTTCTTCTAATTCTTCTGATTCACCCTCCAGACTTCACCTTCTCCTTCTCCTTCTTCTGCCTCTTCTGCTTCACCCTCCAGACTTCACCTTCTCCTTCTCCTTCTTCTGCTTCTTCTGCTTCGCCCTCCAGACTTCACCTTCTCGTTCTCCTTCTTCTGCTTCTTCTGCTTCACCCTCCAGACTTCACCTTCTCCTTCTCCTTCTTCTGCTTCTTCTGCTTCACCCTCCTGACTTCACCTTCTCCTTCTCCTTATTCTACTTCTTCTGATTCACCCTCCAGACTTCACCTTCTCCTTCTCCTTCTTCTGCTTCTTCTGCTTCACACTCCAGACTTCACCTTCTCCTTCTCCTTCTTCTGCTTCTTCTGCTGCGCCCTCCAGACTTCACCTTCTCCTTATCCTTCTTCTGCTTCTTCTGCTTCACCCTCCTGACTTCACCTTCTCCTTCTCCTTCTTCTACTTCTTCTGCTTCACCCCCCTGACTTCACCTTCTCCTTCTCCTTCTTCTGCTTCTTCTGATTCACCCTCCTAACTTCAACTTCTCCTTCTCCTTCTTCTGCTTCTTCTGATTCACCCTCCTGACTTCACCTTCTCCTTCTCCTTCTTCTGCTTCTTCTGATTCACCCTCCAGACTTCACCTTCTCCTTCTCCTTCTTCTGCTTCTTCTGATTCAACCTCCAGACTTCACCTTCTCCTTCTCCTTCTTCTGCTTCTTCTGATTCACCCTCCAGACTTCACCTTCTCCTTCTCCTTCTTCTACTTCTTCTGATACACCCTCCAGACTTCACCTTCTCCTTCTCCTTCTTCTACTTCTTCTGATTCACCCGCCAGTCTTCACCTTCTCCTTCTCCTTCTTCTGCTTCTTCTGCTTCACCCTCCAGACTTCACCTTCTCCTTCTCTTTCTTCTGCTTCTTCTGATTCACCCTCCAGACTTCACCTTCTCCTTCTCCTTCTTCTGATTCTTCTGATTCACCCTCCAGACTTCACCTTCTCCTTCTCCTTCTTCTGCTTCTTCTGATTCACCCTCCTGACTTCACCTTCTACTTCTCCTTCTTCTACTTCTTCTGATTCACCCTCCTGACTTCACCTTCTCCTTCTCCTTCTTCTACTTCTTCTGCTTCACCCTCCAGACTTCACCTTCTCCTTCTCCTTCTTCTACTTCTTCTGATTCACCCTCCAGACTTCACCTTCTCCTTCTCCTTCTTCTGCTTCTTCTGATTCACCCTCCAGACTTCACCTTCTCCTTCTCCTTATTCTGCTTCTTCTGATTCACCCTCCAGACTTCACCTTCTCCTGCTCCTTCTTCTGCTTCTTCTGATACACCTTCGAGACTTCATCTTCTCCTTCTCCTTCTTCTGCTTCTTCTGATTCACCCTCCAGACTTCAACTTCTCCTTCTCCTTCTGCTGCTTCTTCTGATTCACCCTCCAGACTTCACCTTCTCCTTCTCGTTCTTCTACTTCTTTTGATTCACCCTCCAGACTTCACCTTCTCCTTCTCCTTCTTCTGCTTCTTCTGATTCACCCTCCAGACTTCACCTTCTCCTTCTCCTTCTTCTACTTCTTTTGATTCACCCTCCAGACTTCACCTTCTCCTTCTCCTTCTTCTACTTCTTCTGATTCACCCTCCAGACTTCACCTTCTCCTTCTCCTTCTTCTGCTTCTTCTGATTCACCCTCCAGACTTCACCTTCTCCTTCTCCTTCTTCTGCTTCTTCTGATTCACCCTTCAGACTTCACCTTCTCCTTCTCCTTCATCAGCGTCTTCTGATTCACCCTTCAGACTTCACCTTCTCCTTCTCCTTCTTCTGCTTCTTCTGATTCACCCTCCAGACATCACCTTCTCCTTCTCCTTCTTCTACTTCTTCTGATTCACCCTCCAGACTTCATCTTCTCCTTCTCCTTCTTCTGCTTCTTCTGATTCACCCTCCGGACTTCACCTTCTCCTTCTCCTTCTTCTGCTTCTTCTGATTCACCCTCCAGACTTCGCCTTCTCCTTCTTCTTCTTCTACTTCTTCTGATTCACCCTCCAGACTTCACCGTCTCCTTCTCCTTCTTCTACTTCTTCTGATTCATCCTCCAGTCTTCACCTTCTCCTTCTCCTTCTTCTGCTTCTTCTGATACACCCTCCAGACTTCACCTTCTCCTTCTCCTTCTTCTGCTTCTTCTGATTCACCCTCCTGACTTCACCTTCTCCTTCTCCTTCTTCTGCTTCTTCTGATTCACCCTTCAGACTTCACCTTCTCCTTCTCCTTCTTCTGCCTCTTCTGCTTCACCCTCCAGACTTCACCTTCTCCTTCTCCTTCTTCTGCTTCTTCTGCTTCGCCCTCCAGACTTCACCTTCTCGTTCTCCTTCTTCTGCTTCTTCTGCTTCACCCTCCAGACTTCACCTTCTCCTTCTCCTTCTTCTGCTTCTTCTGCTTCACCCTCCTGACTTCACCTTCTCCTTCTCCTTCTTCTACTTCTTCTGATTCACCCTCCAGACTTCACCTTCTCCTTCTCCTTCTTCTACTTCTTCTGATTCACCCTCCAGACTTCAACTTCTCCTTCTCCTTCTTCTGCTTCTTCTGATTCACCCTCCAGACTTCACCTTCTCCTTCTCGTTCTTCTACTTCTTTTGATTCACCCTCCAGACTTCACCTTCTCCTTCTCCTTCTTCTGCTTCTTCTGCTTCACCCTCCTGACTTCACCTTCTCCTTCTCCTTCTTCTACTTCTTCTGCTTCACCCCCCTGACTTCACCTTCTCCTTCTCCTTCTTCTGCTTCTTCTGATTCACCCTCCTAACTTCAACTTCTCCTTCTCCTTCTTCTGCTTCTTCTGATTCACCCTCCTGACTTCACCTTCTCCTTCTCCTTCTTCTGCTTCTTCTGATTCACCCTCCAGTCTTCACCTTCTCCTTCTCCTTCTTCTGCTTCTTCTGATTCACCCTCCAGACTTCACCTTCTCCTTCTCCTTCTTCTGCTTCTTCTGATTCACCCTCCAGACTTCACCTTCTCCTTCTCCTTCTTCTACTTCTTCTGATACACCCTCCAGACTTCACCTTCTCCTTCTCCTTCTTCTACTTCTTCTGATTCACCCGCCAGTCTTCACCTTCTCCTTCTCCTTCTTCTGCTTCTTCTGCTTCACCCTCCAGACTTCACCTTCTCCTTCTCTTTCTTCTGCTTCTTCTGATTCACCCTCCAGACTTCACCTGCTCCTTCTCCTTCTTCTGATTCTTCTGATTCACCCTCCAGACTTCACCTTCTCCTTCTCCTTCTTCTGCTTCTTCTGATTCACCCTCCTGACTTCACCTTCTACTTCTCCTTCTTCTACTTCTTCTGATTCACCCTCCTGACTTCACCTTCTCCTTCTCCTTCTTCTACTTCTTCTGCTTCACCCTCCAGACTTCACCTTCTCCTTCTCCTTCTTCTACTTCTTCTGATTCACACTCCAGACTTCACCTTCTCCTTCTCCTTCTTCTGCTTCTTCTGATTCACCCTCCAGACTTCACCTTCTCCTTCTCCTTATTCTGCTTCTTCTGATTCACCCTCCAGACTTCACCTTCTCCTGCTCCTTCCTCTGCTTCTTCTGATACACCCTCGAGACTTCATCTTCTCCTTCTCCTTCTTCTGCTTCTTCTGATTCACCCTCCAGACTTCAACTTCTCCTTCTCCTTCTTCTGCTTCTTCTGATTCACCCTCCAGACTTCACCTTCTCCTTCTCGTTCTTCTACTTCTTTTGATTCACCCTCCAGACTTCACCTTCTCCTTCTCCTTCTTCTGCTTCTTCTGATTCACCCTCCAGACTTCACCTTCTCCTTCTCCTTCTTCTACTTCTTTTGATTCACCCTCCAGACTTCACCTTCTCCTTCTCCTTCTTCTACTTCTTCTGATTCACCCTCCAGACTTCACCTTCTCCTTCTCCTTCTTCTGCTTCTTCTGATTCACCCTCCAGACTTCACCTTCTCCTTCTCCTTCTTCTGCTTCTTCTGATTCACCCTTCAGACTTCACCTTCTCCTTCTCCTTCATCAGCGTCTTCTGATTCACCCTTCAGACTTCACCTTCTCCTTCTCCTTCTTCTGCTTCTTCTGATTCACCCTCCAGACATCACCTTCTCCTTCTCCTTCTTCTACTTCTTCTGATTCACCCTCCAGACTTCATCTTCTCCTTCTCCTTCTTCTGCTTCTTCTGATTCACCCTCCGGACTTCACCTTCTCCTTCTCCTTATTCTGCTTCTTCTGATTCACCCTCCAGACTTAGCCTTCTCCTTCTTCTTCTTCTACTTCTTCTGCTTCACCCTCCAGACTTCACCGTCTCCTTCTCCTTCTTCTACTTCTTCTGATTCATCCTCCAGTCTTCACCTTCTCCTTCATTTCTTCTGCTTCTTCTGATACACCCTCCAGACTTCACCTTCTCCTTCTCCTTCTTCTGCTTCTTCTGATTCACCCTCCTGACTTCACCTTCTCCTTCTCCTTCTTCTGCTTCTTCTGATTCACCCTCCAGACTTCACCTTCTCCTTCTCCTTCTTCTGCTTCTTCTGATTCACACTTCAGACTTCACCTTCTCCTTCTCCTTCATCAGCGTCTTCTGATTCACCCTTCAGACTTCACCTTCTCCTTCTCCTTCTTCTGCTTCTTCTGATTCACCCTCCAGATATCACCTTCTGCTTCTCCTTCTTCTACTTCTTCTGATTCACCCTCCAGACTTCATCTTCTCCTTCTCCTTCTTCTGCTTCTTCTGATTCACCCTCCGGACTTCACCTTCTCCTTCTCCTTCTTCTGCTTCTTCTGATTCACCCTCCAGACTTCGCCTTCTCCTTCTTCTTCTTCTACTTCTTCTGATTCACCCTCCAGACTTCACCGTCTCCTTCTCCTTCTTCTACTTCTTCTGATTCATCCTCCAGTCTTCACCTTCTCCTTCTCCTTCTTCTGCTTCTTCTGATACAGCCTCCAGACTTCACCTTCTCCTTCTCCTTCTTCTACTTCTTTTGATTCACCCTCCAGACTTCACCTTCTCCTTCTCCTTCTTCTACTTCTTCTGATTCACCCTCCAGACTTCACCTTCTCCTTCTCCTTCTTCTGCTTCTTCTGATTCACCCTCCAGACTGCACCTTCTCCTTCTCCTTCTTCTGCTTCTTCTGATTCACCCTTCAGACTTCATCTTCTCCTTCTCCTTCTTCTGCTTCTTCTGATTCACCCTTCAGACTTCACCTTCTCCTTCTCCTTCTTCTGCTTCTTCTGATTCACCCTCCAGATCTCACCTTCTCCTTCTCCTTCTTCTACTTCTTCTGATTCACCCTCCAGACTTCATCTTCTCCTTCTCCTTCTTCTGCTTCTTCTGATTCACCCTCCACACTTCACCTTCTCCTTCTCCTTCTTCTGCTTCTTCTGATTCACCCTCCAGACTTCGCCTTCTTCTTCTTCTTCTTCTACTTCTTCTGATTCACCCTCCAGACTTCACCGTCTCCTTCTCCTTCTTCTACTTCTTCTGATTCACCCTCCAGTCTTCATCTTCTCCTTCTCCTTCTTCTGCTTCTTCTGATTCACCCTCCAGACTTCACCTTCTCCTTCTCCTTCTTCTGCTTCTTCTGATTCACCCTCCTGACTTCACCTTCTCCTTCTCCTTCTTCTGCTTCTTCTGATTCAGCCTCCAGACTTCACCTTCTCCTTCTCCTTCTGCTACTTCTTCTGATTCACCCTACAGACTTCACCTTCTCCTTCTACTTTTTCTGCTTCTTCTGATTCACCCTCCAGACTTCACCTTCTCCTTCTCCTTCTTCTGCTTCTTCTGATTCACCCTCCGGACTTCACCTTCTCCTTCTCCTTCTTCTACTTCTTCTGATTCACCCTCCAGACTTCACCATCTCCTTCTCCTTCTTCTACTTCTTCTGATTCACCCTCCAGACTTCACCTTCTCCTTCTCCTTCTTCTGCTTCTTCTGATTCACCCTCCAGACTTCACCTTCTCCTTCTCCTTCGTCTACTTCTTTTGACTCACCCTCCAGACTGCACCTTCTCCTTCTCCTTCTTCTGCTTCTTCTGATTCACCCTCCAGACTTCACCTTCTCCTTTTCCTTCTTCGGCTTCTTCTGATTCACCCTCCAGACTTCACCTTCTCCTTCTCCTTCTTCTACTTCTTCTGATTCACCCTCCAGACTTCACCTTCTGCTTCTCCTTCTTTTACTTCTTCTGCTTCTCCCTCCAGACTTCACCTTCTCCTTCTCCTTCTTCTGCTTCTTCTGATTCACCCTCCAGACTTCACCTTCTCCTTCTCCTTCTTCTACTCCTTCTGATTCACCCTCCAGACTTCACCTTCTCCTTCTCCTTCTTCTACTTCTTCTGATTCACCCTCCAGACCTCACCATCTCCTTCTCCTTCTTCTACTTCTTCCGATTCACGCTCGAGACTTCATCTTCTCCTTCTCCTTCTTCTGCTTCTTCTGATTCACCCTCCAGACTTCAACTTCTCCTTCTCCTTCTTCTGCTTCTTCTGATTCACCCTCCAGACTTCACCTTCTCCTTCTCCTTCTTCTACTTCTTCTGATTCACCCTCCAGACTTCACCTTCTCCTTCTCCTTCTTCTGCTTCTTCTGATTCACCCTCCAGACCTCCCCATCTCCTTCTCCTTCTTCTGCTTCTTCAGCTTCACCCTCCAGACTTCACCTTCTCCTTCCCTTTCTTCTGCTTCTTCTGATTCACCCTCCAGACTTCACCTTCTCCTTCTCCTTCTTCTGATTCTTCTGATTCACCCTCCAGACTTCACCATCTCCTTCTCCTTCTTCTGCTTCTTCTGATTCACCCTCCTGACTTCACCTTCTCCTTCTCCTTCTTCTACTTCTTCTGATTCAGCCTCCTGACTTCACCTTCTCCTTCTCCTTCTTCTACTTCTTCTGCTTCGCCCTCCAGACTTCACCTTCTCCTTCTCCTTCTTCTACTTCTTCTGATTCACCCTCCAGACTTCACCTTCTCCTTCTCCTTCTTCTGCTTCCTCTGATTCACCCTCCAGACTTCTCCTTCTCCTTCTCCTTATTCTGCTTCTTCTGATTCACCCTCCAGACTTCACCTTCTCCTTCTCCTTCTTCTGCTTCTTCTGATTCACCCTCCAGACTTCACCTTCTCCTTCTCCTTCTTCTGCTTCTTCTGATTCACCCTCCAGACTTCACCTTCTCCTTCTCCTTCTTCTGCTTCTTCTGATTCACCCTTCAGACTTCACCTTCTCCTTCTCCTTCTTCTGCTTCTTCTGATTCACCCTCCAGACCTCACCTTCTCCTTCTCCTTCTTCTACTTCTTCTGATTCACCCTCCAGACTTCACCTTCTGCTTCTCCTTCTTTTACTTCTTCTGCTTCTCCCTCCAGACTTCACCTTCTCCTTCTCCTTCTTCTGCTTCTTCTGATTCACCCTCCAGACTTCACCTTCTCCTTCTCCTTCTTCTACTCCTTCTGATTCACCCTCCAGACTTCACCTTCTCCTTCTCCTTCTTCTACTTCTTCTGATTCACCCTCCAGACCTCACCATCTCCTTCTCCTTCTTCTACTTCTTCCGATTCACGCTCGAGACTTCATCTTCTCCTTCTCCTTCTTCTGCTTCTTCTGATTCACCCTCCAGACTTCAACTTCTCCTTCTCCTTCTTCTGCTTCTTCTGATTCACCCTCCAGACTTCACCTTCTCCTTCTCCTTCTTCTACTTCTTCTGATTCACCCTCCAGACTTCACCTTCTCCTTCTCCTTCTTCTGCTTCTTCTGATTCACCCTCCAGACCTCCCCATCTCCTTCTCCTTCTTCTGCTTCTTCAGCTTCACCCTCCAGACTTCACCTTCTCCTTCCCTTTCTTCTGCTTCTTCTGATTCACCCTCCAGACTTCACCTTCTCCTTCTCCTTCTTCTGATTCTTCTGATTCACCCTCCAGACTTCACCATCTCCTTCTCCTTCTTCTGCTTCTTCTGATTCACCCTCCTGACTTCACCTTCTCCTTCTCCTTCTTCTACTTCTTCTGATTCAGCCTCCTGACTTCACCTTCTCCTTCTCCTTCTTCTACTTCTTCTGCTTCGCCCTCCAGACTTCACCTTCTCCTTCTCCTTCTTCTACTTCTTCTGATTCACCCTCCAGACTTCACCTTCTCCTTCTCCTTCTTCTGCTTCCTCTGATTCACCCTCCAGACTTCTCCTTCTCCTTCTCCTTATTCTGCTTCTTCTGATTCACCCTCCAGACTTCACCTTCTCCTTCTCCTTCTTCTGCTTCTTCTGATTCACCCTCCAGACTTCACCTTCTCCTTCTCCTTCTTCTGCTTCTTCTGATTCACCCTCCAGACTTCACCTTCTCCTTCTCCTTCTTCTGCTTCTTCTGATTCACCCTTCAGACTTCACCTTCTCCTTCTCCTTCTTCTGCTTCTTCTGATTCACCCTCCAGACCTCACCTTCTCCTTCTCCTTCTTCTACTTCTTCTGATTCACCCTCCAGACTTCATCTTCTCCTTCTCCTTCTTCTGCTTCTTCTGATTCACCCTCCACACTTCACCTTCTCCTTCTCCTTCTTCTGCTTCTTCTGATTCACCCTCCAGACTTCACCTTCTCCTTCTTCTTCTTCTACTTCTTCTGATTCACCCTCCAGACTTCACCGTCTCCTTCTCCTTCTTCTTCTTCTTCTGATTCACCCTCCAGTCTTCACCTTCTCCTTCTCCTTCTTCTGCTTCTTCTGATTCACCCTCCAGACTTCACCTTCTCCTTCTCCTTCTTCTGCTTCTTCTGATTCACCCTCCTGACATCACCTTCTCCTTCTCCTTCTTCTGCTTCTTCTGATTCAGCCTCCAGACTTCACCTTCTCCTTCTCCTTCTGCTACTTCTTCTGATTCACCCTACAGACTTCACCTTCTCCTTCTACTTCTTCTGCTTCTTCTGATTCACCCTCCAGACTTCACCTTCTCCTTCTCCTTCTTCTGCTTCCTCTGATTCACCCTCCAGACTTCACCTTCTCCTTCTCCTTCTTCTGCTTCTTCTGATTCACCCTCGTGACTTCACTTCTCCTTCTCCTTCTTCTGCTTCTTCTGCATCACCCTCCAGACTTCACCTTCTCCTTCTCCTTCTTCTACTTCTTCTGATTCACCCTCCAGACTTCACCTTCTCCTTCTCCTTCTTCTACTTCTTCTGATTCACCCTCCAGACTTCACCTTCGCCTTCTCCTTCTTCTACTTCTTCTGATTCACCCTCCAGACTTCAACTTCTCCTTCTCTTCTTCTGCTTCTTCTGATTCACCCTCCAGACTTCACCTTCTCCTTCTCCTTCTTCTACTTCTTCTGATTCACCCTCCAGACTTCACCTACTCCTTCTCCTTGTTCTGCTTCTTCTGATTCACCCTCCAGACTTCACCTTCTCCGTCTCCTTCTTCTGCTTCTTCTGATTCACCCTCCAGACTTCACCTTCTCCTTCTCCTTCTTCTGCTTCCTCTGATTCACCCTCCAGACTTCACCTTCTCCTTCTCCTTCTTCTGCTTCTTCTGCTTCACCCTCCAGACTTCACCTTCTCCTTCTCCTTCTTCTGCTTCTTCTGATTCACACTCCAGACTTCACCTTCTCCTTCTCCTTCTTCTACTTCTTCTGATTCACCCTCCAGACTTCACCTTCTCCTTCTCCTTCTTCTGCTTCTTCTGATTCACCCTCCAGACTTCACCTTCTCCTTCTCCTTCTTCTGCTTCTTCTGATTCCGCCTCCAGACTTCACCTTCTCCTTCTCCTTGTTCTGCTTCTTCTGATTCACCCTCCAGACTTCACCTTCTCCTTCTTCTTCTTCTGCTTCATCTGATTCACCCTCCAGACTTCACCTTCTCCTTCTCCTTCTTCTACTTCTTCTGATTCACCCTCCAGACTTCACCTTCTCCTTCTCCTTCTTCTACTTCTTCTGATTCACCCTCCTGACTTCACCTTCTCCTTCTCCTTGTTCTGCTTCTTCTGATTCACCCTCCAGACTTCACCTTCTCCTTCTCCTTCTTCTGCTTCTTCTGATTCACCCTCCAGACTTCACCTTCTCCTTTTCCTTCTTCTGCTTCCTCTGATTCACCCTCCAGACTTTACCTTCTCCTTCTCCTTCTTCTGCTTCTTCTGATTCACCCTCCAGACTTCACCTTCTCCATCTCCTTCTTCTACTTCTTCTGATTCACCCTCCTGACTTCACCTTCTCCTTCTCCTTCTTCTGCTTCTTCTGCTTCACCCTCCAGACTTCACCTTCTCCTTCTCCTTGTTCTGCTTCTTTTGCTTCACCCTCCAGACTTCACCTTCTCCTTCTCCTTCTTCTACTACTTCTGATTCACCCTCCAGACTTCACCTTCTCCTTTTCTTCTTCTACTTCTTCTGATTCATCCTCCTGAATTCACCTTCTCCTTCTACTTCTTCTGCTTCTTCTGATTCACGCTCCAGACTTCACCTTCTCCTTCTCCTTCTTCTGCTTCTTCTGATTCGCCCTCCAGACTTCACCTTCTCCTTCTCCTTCTTCTGCTTCTTCTGATTCACCCTCCAGACTTCACCTTCTCCTTCTCCTTCTTCTGCTTCCTCTGATTCACCCTCCAGACTTTACCTTCTCCTTCTCCTTCTTCTGCTTCTTCTGATTCGCCCTCCAGACTTCACCATCTCCATCTCCTTCTTCTGCTTCTTCTGATTCACCCTCCTGACTTCATCTTCGCCTTCTCCTTCTTCTGCTTCTTCTGATTCACCCTCCAGAATTCACCTTCTCCTTCTACTTCTTCTGCGTCTTCTGCTTCACCCTCCAGACTTCACCTCCTTCTCCTTCTTCGACTTCTTCTGCTTCACCCTCCTGACATTACCTTCTCCTTCTCCTTCTTCTGCTTCTTCTGATTCACCCTCCAGACTTCACCTTCTCCTTCTCCTTCTTCTGCTTCTTCTGCTTCACCCTCCAGACTTCATCTTCGCCTTCTCCTTCTTCTGCTTCACCCTCCAGACTTCACCTTCTCCTTCTCCTTTTTCTTCTTCTTCTGATTCACCCTCCAGACTTCACCTTCTCCTTCTCCTTCTTCTGCTTCTTCTGATTCACCCTCCAGACTTCACCTTCTCCTTCTCCTTCTTCTGCTTCTTCTGATTCAACCTCCAGACTTCACCTTCTCCTTCTCCTTCTTCTGCTTCTTCTGATTCACCCTCCAGACTTCACCTTCTCCTTCTCCTTCTTCTGCTTCTTCTGATTCACCCTCCAGACTTCACCTTCTACTTCTTCTGCTTCCTCTGATTCACCCTCCAGACTTCACCTTCTCCTTCTCCTTCTTCTGCTTCCTCTGCTTCACCCTCCAGACTTCACCTTCTCCTTCTTCTGCTTCTCCTGATTCACTCTCCAGACTTCACCTTCTCCTTCTCCTTCTTCTACTTCTTCTGATTCACCCTCCAGACTTCACCTTCTCCTTCTCCTTCTTCTGCTTCTTTTGATTCACCATCCAGACTTCACCTTCACCTTCTCCTTCTTCTACTTCTTCTGATTCACCCTCCTGACTTCACCTTCTCCTTCTCCTTCTTCTGCTTCTTCTGATTCACCCTCCAGACTTCACCTTCTCCTTCTCCTTCTTCTGCTTCCTCTGATTCACCCTCCAGACTTCACCTTCTCCTTCTCCTTCTTCTGCTTCTTCTGATTCACCCTCCAGACTTCACCTTCTCCATCTCCTTCTTTAGCTTCTTCTGATTCACCCTCCTGACTTCACCTTCTCCTTCTCCTTCTTCTGCTTCACCCTCCAGACTTCACCTTCTCCTTCTTCTTGTTCTGCTTCTTTTGCTTCACCCTCCAGACTTCAACTTCTCCTTCTCCTTCTTCTACTACTTCTGATTCACCCTCCAGACTTCACCTTCTCCTTCTCCTTCTTCTACTTCTTCTGATTCATCCTCCTGACTTCACCCTCTCCTTCTCCTTCTTCTGCTTCTTCTGATTCACCCTCCAGACTTCACCTTCTCCTTCTCCTTCTTCTGCTTCTTCTGATTCACCCTCCAGACTTCACCTTCTAATTCTCCTTCTTCTGGTTCTTCTGATTCACCCTCCAGACTTCACCATCTCCATCTCCTTCTTCTGCTTCTTCTGATTCACCCTCCTGACTTCACCTTCGCCTTCTCCTTCTTCTGCTTCTTCTGATTCACCCTCCAGACTTCACCTTCTCCTTCTCCTTCTTCTGCTTCTTCTGATTCACCCTCCTGACTTCACCTTCTCCTTCTCCTTCTTCTGCTTCTTCTGATTCAGCCTCCAGACTTCACCTTCTCCTTCTCCTTCTGCTACTTCTTCTGATTCACCCTACAGACTTCACCTTCTCCTTCTACTTTTTCTGCTTCTTCTGATTCACCCTCCAGACTTCACCTTCTCCTTCTCCTTCTTCTGCTTCTTCTGATTCACCCTCCGGACTTCACCTTCTCCTTCTCCTTCTTCTACTTCTTCTGATTCACCCTCCAGACTTCACCATCTCCTTCTCCTTCTTCTACTTCTTCTGATTCACCCTCCAGACTTCACCTTCTCCTTCTCCTTCTTCTGCTTCTTCTGATTCACCCTCCAGACTTCACCTTCTCCTTCTCCTTCGTCTACTTCTTTTGACTCACCCTCCAGACTGCACCTTCTCCTTCTCCTTCTTCTGCTTCTTCTGATTCACCCTCCAGACTTCACCTTCTCCTTTTCCTTCTTCGGCTTCTTCTGATTCACCCTCCAGACTTCACCTTCTCCTTCTCCTTCTTCTACTTCTTCTGATTCACCCTCCAGACTTCACCTTCTGCTTCTCCTTCTTTTACTTCTTCTGCTTCTCCCTCCAGACTTCACCTTCTCCTTCTCCTTCTTCTGCTTCTTCTGATTCACCCTCCAGACTTCACCTTCTCCTTCTCCTTCTTCTACTCCTTCTGATTCACCCTCCAGACTTCACCTTCTCCTTCTCCTTCTTCTACTTCTTCTGATTCACCCTCCAGACCTCACCATCTCCTTCTCCTTCTTCTACTTCTTCCGATTCACGCTCGAGACTTCATCTTCTCCTTCTCCTTCTTCTGCTTCTTCTGATTCACCCTCCAGACTTCAACTTCTCCTTCTCCTTCTTCTGCTTCTTCTGATTCACCCTCCAGACTTCACCTTCTCCTTCTCCTTCTTCTACTTCTTCTGATTCACCCTCCAGACTTCACCTTCTCCTTCTCCTTCTTCTGCTTCTTCTGATTCACCCTCCAGACCTCCCCATCTCCTTCTCCTTCTTCTGCTTCTTCAGCTTCACCCTCCAGACTTCACCTTCTCCTTCCCTTTCTTCTGCTTCTTCTGATTCACCCTCCAGACTTCACCTTCTCCTTCTCCTTCTTCTGATTCTTCTGATTCACCCTCCAGACTTCACCATCTCCTTCTCCTTCTTCTGCTTCTTCTGATTCACCCTCCTGACTTCACCTTCTCCTTCTCCTTCTTCTACTTCTTCTGATTCAGCCTCCTGACTTCACCTTCTCCTTCTCCTTCTTCTACTTCTTCTGCTTCGCCCTCCAGACTTCACCTTCTCCTTCTCCTTCTTCTACTTCTTCTGATTCACCCTCCAGACTTCACCTTCTCCTTCTCCTTCTTCTGCTTCCTCTGATTCACCCTCCAGACTTCTCCTTCTCCTTCTCCTTATTCTGCTTCTTCTGATTCACCCTCCAGACTTCACCTTCTCCTTCTCCTTCTTCTGCTTCTTCTGATTCACCCTCCAGACTTCACCTTCTCCTTCTCCTTCTTCTGCTTCTTCTGATTCACCCTCCAGACTTCACCTTCTCCTTCTCCTTCTTCTGCTTCTTCTGATTCACCCTTCAGACTTCACCTTCTCCTTCTCCTTCTTCTGCTTCTTCTGATTCACCCTCCAGACCTCACCTTCTCCTTCTCCTTCTTCTACTTCTTCTGATTCACCCTCCAGACTTCATCTTCTCCTTCTCCTTCTTCTGCTTCTTCTGATTCACCCTCCACACTTCACCTTCTCCTTCTCCTTCTTCTGCTTCTTCTGATTCACCCTCCAGACTTCACCTTCTCCTTCTTCTTCTTCTACTTCTTCTGATTCACCCTCCAGACTTCACCGTCTCCTTCTCCTTCTTCTTCTTCTTCTGATTCACCCTCCAGTCTTCACCTTCTCCTTCTCCTTCTTCTGCTTCTTCTGATTCACCCTCCAGACTTCACCTTCTCCTTCTCCTTCTTCTGCTTCTTCTGATTCACCCTCCTGACATCACCTTCTCCTTCTCCTTCTTCTGCTTCTTCTGATTCAGCCTCCAGACTTCACCTTCTCCTTCTCCTTCTGCTACTTCTTCTGATTCACCCTACAGACTTCACCTTCTCCTTCTACTTCTTCTGCTTCTTCTGATTCACCCTCCAGACTTCACCTTCTCCTTCTCCTTCTTCTGCTTCCTCTGATTCACCCTCCAGACTTCACCTTCTCCTTCTCCTTCTTCTGCTTCTTCTGATTCACCCTCGTGACTTCACTTCTCCTTCTCCTTCTTCTGCTTCTTCTGCATCACCCTCCAGACTTCACCTTCTCCTTCTCCTTCTTCTACTTCTTCTGATTCACCCTCCAGACTTCACCTTCTCCTTCTCCTTCTTCTACTTCTTCTGATTCACCCTCCAGACTTCACCTTCGCCTTCTCCTTCTTCTACTTCTTCTGATTCACCCTCCAGACTTCAACTTCTCCTTCTCTTCTTCTGCTTCTTCTGATTCACCCTCCAGACTTCACCTTCTCCTTCTCCTTCTTCTACTTCTTCTGATTCACCCTCCAGACTTCACCTACTCCTTCTCCTTGTTCTGCTTCTTCTGATTCACCCTCCAGACTTCACCTTCTCCGTCTCCTTCTTCTGCTTCTTCTGATTCACCCTCCAGACTTCACCTTCTCCTTCTCCTTCTTCTGCTTCCTCTGATTCACCCTCCAGACTTCACCTTCTCCTTCTCCTTCTTCTGCTTCTTCTGCTTCACCCTCCAGACTTCACCTTCTCCTTCTCCTTCTTCTGCTTCTTCTGATTCACACTCCAGACTTCACCTTCTCCTTCTCCTTCTTCTACTTCTTCTGATTCACCCTCCAGACTTCACCTTCTCCTTCTCCTTCTTCTGCTTCTTCTGATTCACCCTCCAGACTTCACCTTCTCCTTCTCCTTCTTCTGCTTCTTCTGATTCCGCCTCCAGACTTCACCTTCTCCTTCTCCTTGTTCTGCTTCTTCTGATTCACCCTCCAGACTTCACCTTCTCCTTCTTCTTCTTCTGCTTCATCTGATTCACCCTCCAGACTTCACCTTCTCCTTCTCCTTCTTCTACTTCTTCTGATTCACCCTCCAGACTTCACCTTCTCCTTCTCCTTCTTCTACTTCTTCTGATTCACCCTCCTGACTTCACCTTCTCCTTCTCCTTGTTCTGCTTCTTCTGATTCACCCTCCAGACTTCACCTTCTCCTTCTCCTTCTTCTGCTTCTTCTGATTCACCCTCCAGACTTCACCTTCTCCTTTTCCTTCTTCTGCTTCCTCTGATTCACCCTCCAGACTTTACCTTCTCCTTCTCCTTCTTCTGCTTCTTCTGATTCACCCTCCAGACTTCACCTTCTCCATCTCCTTCTTCTACTTCTTCTGATTCACCCTCCTGACTTCACCTTCTCCTTCTCCTTCTTCTGCTTCTTCTGCTTCACCCTCCAGACTTCACCTTCTCCTTCTCCTTGTTCTGCTTCTTTTGCTTCACCCTCCAGACTTCACCTTCTCCTTCTCCTTCTTCTACTACTTCTGATTCACCCTCCAGACTTCACCTTCTCCTTCTCCTTCTTCTACTTCTTCTGATTCATCCTCCTGAATTCACCTTCTCCTTCTACTTCTTCTGCTTCTTCTGATTCACGCTCCAGACTTCACCTTCTCCTTCTCCTTCTTCTGCTTCTTCTGATTCGCCCTCCAGACTTCACCTTCTCCTTCTCCTTCTTCTGCTTCTTCTGATTCACCCTCCAGACTTCACCTTCTCCTTCTCCTTCTTCTGCTTCCTCTGATTCACCCTCCAGACTTTACCTTCTCCTTCTCCTTCTTCTGCTTCTTCTGATTCGCCCTCCAGACTTCACCATCTCCATCTCCTTCTTCTGCTTCTTCTGATTCACCCTCCTGACTTCATCTTCGCCTTCTCCTTCTTCTGCTTCTTCTGATTCACCCTCCAGAATTCACCTTCTCCTTCTACTTCTTCTGCGTCTTCTGCTTCACCCTCCAGACTTCACCTCCTTCTCCTTCTTCGACTTCTTCTGCTTCACCCTCCTGACATTACCTTCTCCTTCTCCTTCTTCTGCTTCTTCTGATTCACCCTCCAGACTTCACCTTCTCCTTCTCCTTCTTCTGCTTCTTCTGCTTCACCCTCCAGACTTCATCTTCGCCTTCTCCTTCTTCTGCTTCACCCTCCAGACTTCACCTTCTCCTTCTCCTTTTTCTTCTTCTTCTGATTCACCCTCCAGACTTCACCTTCTCCTTCTCCTTCTTCTGCTTCTTCTGATTCACCCTCCAGACTTCACCTTCTCCTTCTCCTTCTTCTGCTTCTTCTGATTCAACCTCCAGACTTCACCTTCTCCTTCTCCTTCTTCTGCTTCTTCTGATTCACCCTCCAGACTTCACCTTCTCCTTCTCCTTCTTCTGCTTCTTCTGATTCACCCTCCAGACTTCACCTTCTACTTCTTCTGCTTCCTCTGATTCACCCTCCAGACTTCACCTTCTCCTTCTCCTTCTTCTGCTTCTTCTGCTTCACCCTCCAGACTTCACCTTCTCCTTCTTCTGCTTCTCCTGATTCACTCTCCAGACTTCACCTTCTCCTTCTCCTTCTTCTACTTCTTCTGATTCACCCTCCAGACTTCACCTTCTCCTTCTCCTTCTTCTGCTTCTTTTGATTCACCATCCAGACTTCACCTTCACCTTCTCCTTCTTCTACTTCTTCTGATTCACCCTCCTGACTTCACCTTCTCCTTCTCCTTCTTCTGCTTCTTCTGATTCACCCTCCAGACTTCACCTTCTCCTTCTCCTTCTTCTGCTTCCTCTGATTCACCCTCCAGACTTCACCTTCTCCTTCTCCTTCTTCTGCTTCTTCTGATTCACCCTCCAGACTTCACCTTCTCCATCTCCTTCTTTAGCTTCTTCTGATTCACCCTCCTGACTTCACCTTCTCCTTCTCCTTCTTCTGCTTCACCCTCCAGACTTCACCTTCTCCTTCTTCTTGTTCTGCTTCTTTTGCTTCACCCTCCAGACTTCAACTTCTCCTTCTCCTTCTTCTACTACTTCTGATTCACCCTCCAGACTTCACCTTCTCCTTCTCCTTCTTCTACTTCTTCTGATTCATCCTCCTGACTTCACCCTCTCCTTCTCCTTCTTCTGCTTCTTCTGATTCACCCTCCAGACTTCACCTTCTCCTTCTCCTTCTTCTGCTTCTTCTGATTCACCCTCCAGACTTCACCTTCTAATTCTCCTTCTTCTGGTTCTTCTGATTCACCCTCCAGACTTCACCATCTCCATCTCCTTCTTCTGCTTCTTCTGATTCACCCTCCTGACTTCACCTTCGCCTTCTCCTTCTTCTGCTTCTTCTGATTCACCCTCCAGAATTCACCTTCTCCTTCTCCTTCTTCTGCGTCTTCTGCTTCACCCTCCAGACTTCACCTCCTTCTCCCTCTTCTACTTCTTCTGCTTCACCCTCCAGACTTCACCTTCTCCTTCTCCTTCTTCTGCTTCTCCTGATTCACTCTCCAGACTTCACCTTCTCCTTCTCCTTCTTCTACTTCTTCTGATTCACCCTCCAGACTTCACCTTCTCCTTCTCCTTCTTCTGCTTCTTTTGATTCACCATCCAGACTTCACCTTCACCTTCTCCTTCTTCTACTTCTTCTGATTCACCCTCCTGACTTCACCTTCTCCTTCTCCTTCTTCTGCTTCTTCTGATTCACCCTCCAGACTTCACCTTCTCCTTCTCCTTCTTCTGCTTCCTCTGATTCACCCTCCAGACTTCACCTTCTCCTTCTCCTTCTTCTGCTTCTTCTGATTCACCCTCCAGACTTCACCTTCTCCATCTCCTTCTTTAGCTTCTTCTGATTCACCCTCCTGACTTCACCTTCTCCTTCTCCTTCTTCTGCTTCACCCTCCAGACTTCATCTTCTCCTTCTCCTTCTTCTGCTTCTTCTGATTCACCCTCCGGACTTCACCTTCTCCTTCTCCTTATTCTGCTTCTTCTGATTCACCCTCCAGACTTAGCCTTCTCCTTCTTCTTCTTCTACTTCTTCTGCTTCACCCTCCAGACTTCACCGTCTCCTTCTCCTTCTTCTACTTCTTCTGATTCATCCTCCAGTCTTCACCTTCTCCTTCTCCTTCTTCTGCTTCTTCTGATACACCCTCCAGACTTCACCTTCTCCTTCTCCTTCTTCTGCTTCTTCTGATTCACCCTCCTGACTTCACCTTCTCCTTCTCCTTCTTCTGCTTCTTCTGATTCACCCTCCAGACTTCACCTTCTCCTTCTCCTTCTTCTGCTTCTTCTGATTCACACTTCAGACTTCACCTTCTCCTTCTCCTTCATCAGCGTCTTCTGATTCACCCTTCAGACTTCACCTTCTCCTTCTCCTTCTTCTGCTTCTTCTGATTCACCCTCCAGATATCACCTTCTGCTTCTCCTTCTTCTACTTCTTCTGATTCACCCTCCAGACTTCATCTTCTCCTTCTCCTTCTTCTGCTTCTTCTGATTCACCCTCCGGACTTCACCTTCTCCTTCTCCTTCTTCTGCTTCTTCTGATTCACCCTCCAGACTTCGCCTTCTCCTTCTTCTTCTTCTACTTCTTCTGATTCACCCTCCAGACTTCACCGTCTCCTTCTCCTTCTTCTACTTCTTCTGATTCATCCTCCAGTCTTCACCTTCTCCTTCTCCTTCTTCTGCTTCTTCTGATACAGCCTCCAGACTTCACCTTCTCCTTCTCCTTCTTCTACTTCTTTTGATTCACCCTCCAGACTTCACCTTCTCCTTCTCCTTCTTCTACTTCTTCTGATTCACCCTCCAGACTTCACCTTCTCCTTCTCCTTCTTCTGCTTCTTCTGATTCACCCTCCAGACTGCACCTTCTCCTTCTCCTTCTTCTGCTTCTTCTGATTCACCCTTCAGACTTCATCTTCTCCTTCTCCTTCTTCTGCTTCTTCTGATTCACCCTTCAGACTTCACCTTCTCCTTCTCCTTCTTCTGCTTCTTCTGATTCACCCTCCAGACCTCACCTTCTCCTTCTCCTTCTTCTACTTCTTCTGATTCACCCTCCAGACTTCATCTTCTCCTTCTCCTTCTTCTGCTTCTTCTGATTCACCCTCCACACTTCACCTTCTCCTTCTCCTTCTTCTGCTTCTTCTGATTCACCCTCCAGACTTCGCCTTCTTCTTCTTCTTCTTCTACTTCTTCTGATTCACCCTCCAGACTTCACCGTCTCCTTCTCCTTCTTCTACTTCTTCTGATTCACCCTCCAGTCTTCACCTTCTCCTTCTCCTTCTTCTGCTTCTTCTGATTCACCCTCCAGACTTCACCTTCTCCTTCTCCTTCTTCTGCTTCTTCTGATTCACCCTCCTGACTTCACCTTCTCCTTCTCCTTCTTCTGCTTCTTCTGATTCAGCCTCCAGACTTCACCTTCTCCTTCTCCTTCTGCTACTTCTTCTGATTCACCCTACAGACTTCACCTTCTCCTTCTACTTTTTCTGCTTCTTCTGATTCACCCTCCAGACTTCACCTTCTCCTTCTCCTTCTTCTGCTTCTTCTGATTCACCCTCCGGACTTCACCTTCTCCTTCTCCTTCTTCTACTTCTTCTGATTCACCCTCCAGACTTCACCATCTCCTTCTCCTTCTTCTACTTCTTCTGATTCACCCTCCAGACTTCACCTTCTCCTTCTCCTTCTTCTGCTTCTTCTGATTCACCCTCCAGACTTCACCTTCTCCTTCTCCTTCGTCTACTTCTTTTGACTCACCCTCCAGACTGCACCTTCTCCTTCTCCTTCTTCTGCTTCTTCTGATTCACCCTCCAGACTTCACCTTCTCCTTTTCCTTCTTCGGCTTCTTCTGATTCACCCTCCAGACTTCACCTTCTCCTTCTCCTTCTTCTACTTCTTCTGATTCACCCTCCAGACTTCACCTTCTGCTTCTCCTTCTTTTACTTCTTCTGCTTCTCCCTCCAGACTTCACCTTCTCCTTCTCCTTCTTCTGCTTCTTCTGATTCACCCTCCAGACTTCACCTTCTCCTTCTCCTTCTTCTACTCCTTCTGATTCACCCTCCAGACTTCACCTTCTCCTTCTCCTTCTTCTACTTCTTCTGATTCACCCTCCAGACCTCACCATCTCCTTCTCCTTCTTCTACTTCTTCCGATTCACGCTCGAGACTTCATCTTCTCCTTCTCCTTCTTCTGCTTCTTCTGATTCACCCTCCAGACTTCAACTTCTCCTTCTCCTTCTTCTGCTTCTTCTGATTCACCCTCCAGACTTCACCTTCTCCTTCTCCTTCTTCTACTTCTTCTGATTCACCCTCCAGACTTCACCTTCTCCTTCTCCTTCTTCTGCTTCTTCTGATTCACCCTCCAGACCTCCCCATCTCCTTCTCCTTCTTCTGCTTCTTCAGCTTCACCCTCCAGACTTCACCTTCTCCTTCCCTTTCTTCTGCTTCTTCTGATTCACCCTCCAGACTTCACCTTCTCCTTCTCCTTCTTCTGATTCTTCTGATTCACCCTCCAGACTTCACCATCTCCTTCTCCTTCTTCTGCTTCTTCTGATTCACCCTCCTGACTTCACCTTCTCCTTCTCCTTCTTCTACTTCTTCTGATTCAGCCTCCTGACTTCACCTTCTCCTTCTCCTTCTTCTACTTCTTCTGCTTCGCCCTCAAGACTTCACCTTCTCCTTCTCCTTCTTCTACTTCTTCTGATTCACCCTCCAGACTTCACCTTCTCCTTCTCCTTCTTCTGCTTCCTCTGATTCACCCTCCAGACTTCTCCTTCTCCTTCTCCTTATTCTGCTTCTTCTGATTCACCCTCCAGACTTCACCTTCTCCTTCTCCTTCTTCTGCTTCTTCTGATTCACCCTCCAGACTTCACCTTCTCCTTCTCCTTCTTCTGCTTCTTCTGATTCACCCTCCAGACTTCACCTTCTCCTTCTCCTTCTTCTGCTTCTTCTGATTCACCCTTCAGACTTCACCTTCTCCTTCTCCATCTTCTGCTTCTTCTGATTCACCCTCCAGACCTCACCTTCTCCTTCTCCTTCTTCTACTTCTTCTGATTCACCCTCCAGACTTCATCTTCTCCTTCTCCTTCTTCTGCTTCTTCTGATTCACCCTCCACACTTCACCTTCTCCTTCTCCTTCTTCTGCTTCTTCTGATTCACCCTCCAGACTTCACCTTCTCCTTCTTCTTCTTCTACTTCTTCTGATTCACCCTCCAGACTTCACCGTCTCCTTCTCCTTCTTCTTCTTCTTCTGATTCACCCTCCAGTCTTCACCTTCTCCTTCTCCTTCTTCTGCTTCTTCTGATTCACCCTCCAGACTTCACCTTCTCCTTCTCCTTCTTCTACTTCTTCTGCTTCACCCTCCAGACTTCACCTTCTCCTTCTTCTTCTTCTACTTCTTCTGATTCACCCTCCAGACTTCACCGTCTCCTTCTCCTTCTTCTTCTTCTTCTGATTCACCCTCCAGTCTTCACCTTCTCCTTCTCCTTCTTCTGCTTCTTTTGATTCACCATCCAGACTTCACCTTCACCTTCTCCTTCTTCTACTTCTTCTGATTCACCCTCCTGACTTCACCTTCTCCTTCTCCTTCTTCTGCTTCTTCTGATTCACCCTCCAGACTTCACCTTCTCCTTCTCCTTCTTCTGCTTCCTCTGATTCACCCTCCAGACTTCACCTTCTCCTTCTCCTTCTTCTGCTTCTTCTGATTCACCCTCCAGACTTCACCTTCTCCATCTCCTTCTTTAGCTTCTTCTGATTCACCCTCCTGACTTCACCTTCTCCTTCTCCTTCTTCTGCTTCACCCTCCAGACTTCACCTTCTCCTTCTTCTTGTTCTGCTTCTTTTGCTTCACCCTCCAGACTTCAACTTCTCCTTCTCCTTCTTCTACTACTTCTGATTCACCCTCCAGACTTCACCTTCTCCTTCTCCTTCTTCTACTTCTTCTGATTCATCCTCCTGACTTCACCCTCTCCTTCTCCTTCTTCTGCTTCTTCTGATTCACCCTCCAGACTTCACCTTCTCCTTCTCCTTCTTCTGCTTCTTCTGATTCACCCTCCAGACTTCACCTTCTAATTCTCCTTCTTCTGGTTCTTCTGATTCACCCTCCAGACTTCACCATCTCCATCTCCTTCTTCTGCTTCTTCTGATTCACCCTCCTGACTTCACCTTCGCCTTCTCCTTCTTCTGCTTCTTCTGATTCACCCTCCAGAATTCACCTTCTCCTTCTCCTTCTTCTGCGTCTTCTGCTTCACCCTCCAGACTTCACCTCCTTCTCCCTCTTCTACTTCTTCTGCTTCACCCTCCAGACTTCACCTTCTCCTTCTCCTTCTTCTGCTTCTCCTGATTCACTCTCCAGACTTCACCTTCTCCTTCTCCTGCTTCTACTTCTTCTGATTCACCCTCCAGACTTCACCTTCTCCTTCTCCTTCTTCTGCTTCTTTTGATTCACCATCCAGACTTCACCTTCACCTTCTCCTTCTTCTACTTCTTCTGATTCACCCTCCTGACTTCACCTTCTCCTTCTCCTTCTTCTGCTTCTTCTGATTCACCCTCCAGACTTCACCTTCTCCTTCTCCTTCTTCTGCTTCCTCTGATTCACCCTCCAGACTTCACCTTCTCCTTCTCCTTCTTCTGCTTCTTCTGATTCACCCTCCAGACTTCACCTTCTCCATCTCCTTCTTTAGCTTCTTCTGATTCACCCTCCTGACTTCACCTTCTCCTTCTCCTTCTTCTGCTTCACCCTCCAGACTTCACCTTCTCCTTCTCCTTGTTCTGCTTCTTTTGCTTCACCCTCCAGACTTCAACTTCTCCTTCTCCTTCTTCTACTACTTCTGATTCACCCTCCAGACTTCACCTTCTCCTTCTCCTTCTTCTACTTCTTCTGATTCATCCTCCTGACTTCACCCTCTCCTTCTCCTTCTTCTGCTTCTTCTGATTCACCCTCCAGACTTCACCTTCTCCTTCTCCTTCTTCTGCTTCTTCTGATTCACCCTCCAGACTTCACCTTCTAATTCTCCTTCTTCTGGTTCTTCTGATTCACCCTCCAGACTTCACCATCTCCATCTCCTTCTTCTGCTTCTTCTGATTCACCCTCCTGACTTCACCTTCGCCTTCTCCTTCTTCTGCTTCTTCTGATTCACCCTCCGGAATTCACCTTCTCCTTCTCCTTCTTCTGCGTCTTCTGCTTCACCCTCCAGACTTCACCTCCTTCTCCCTCTTCTACTTCTTCTGCTTCACCCTCCTGACTTCACCTTCTCCTTCTCCTTCTTCTGCTTCTTCTGATTCACCCTCCAGACTTCACCATCTCCTTCTACTTCTTCTGCTTCTTCTGCTTCACCCTCCAGACTTCATCTTCGCCGTCTCCTTCTTCTGCTTCACCCTCCAGACTTCACCTTCTCCTTCTCCTTTTTCTGCTTCTTCTGATTCACCCTCCAGACTTCACCTTCTCCTTCTTCTACTTCTTCTGATTCACCCTCCAGACTTCACCTTCTCCTTCTGCTTCTTCTACTTCTTCTGATTCACCCTCCAGACTTCACCTTCTCCTTCTCCTTCTTCTGCTTCTTCTGATTCACCCTCCAGACTTCACCTTCTCCTTCTCCTTCTTCTGCTTCTTCTGATTCACCCTCCAGACTTCACCGTCTCCTTCTACGTGTTCTGCTTCTTCTGATTCACCCTGCAGACTTCACCTTCTCCTTCTCCTTCTTCTGCTTCTTCTGATTCACCCTCCAGACTTCACCTTCTCCTTCTCCTTCTTCTGCTTCCTCTGTTTCACCCTCCAGACTTCACCTTCTCCTTCTCCTTCTTCTGCTTCTTCTGCTTCAACCTCCAGACTTCTCCTTCTCCTTCTCCTTCTTCTGCTTCTTCTGATTCAGTCTCCAGACTTCACCTTCTCCTTCTCCTTCTTCTGCTTCTTCTGATTCACCATCCAGACTTCACCTCCTCCTTCTCCTTCTTCCACTTCTTCTGATTCACCATCCTGACTTCACCTTCTCCTTCTCCTTCTTCTGCTTCTTCTGATTCACCCTCCAGACTTCACCTTCTCCTTCTCCTTCTTCTGCTTCCTCTGATTCACCCTCCAGACTTCACCTTCTCCTTCTCCTTCTTCTGCTTCTTCTGATTCACCCTCCAGACTTCACCTTCTCCATCTCCTTCTTCTGCTTCTTCTGATTCACCCTCCTGACTTCACCTTCTTCTTCTCCTTCTTCTGCTTCTTCTGCTTCACCCTCCAGACTTCACCTTCTCCTTCTCCTTGTTCTGCTTCTTCTGCTTCACCCTCCAGACTTCACATTCTCCTTCTCCTTCTTCTACTTCTTCTGATTCACCCTCCAGACTTCACCTTCTCCTTCTCCTTCTTCTACTTCTTCTTATTCACCCTCCTGACTTCACCTTCTCCTTCTTCTTCTTGTGCTTCTTCTGATTCACCCTCCTGACTTCACCTTCTCCTTCTCCTTCTTCCGCTTCCTCTGATTCACCCTCCAGACTTCACCTTCTCCTTCTCCTTCTTCTGCTTCTTCTGATTCACCCTCGTGACTTCACCTTCTCCTTCTCCTTCTTCTGCATCTTCTGCATCACCCTCCAGACTTCACCTTCTCCTTCTCCTTCTTCTACTTCTTCTGATTCACCCTCCAGACTTCACCTTCTCCTTCTCCTTCTTCTACTTCTTCTGATTCACCCTCCAGACTTCACCTTCTCCTTCTCCTTCTTCTACTTCTTCTGATTCACCCTCCAGACTTCAACTTCTCCTTCTCCTTCTTCTGTTTCTTCTGATTCACCCTCCAGACTTCACCTTCTCCTTCTCCTTCTTCTACTTCTTCAGATTCACCCTCCAGACTTCACCTACTCCTTCTCCTTGTTCTGATTCTTCTGATTCACCCTCCAGACTTCACCTTCTCCGTCTCCTTCTTCTGCTTCTTCTGATTCACCCTCCAGACTTCACCTTCTCCTTCTCCTTCTTCTGCTTCCTCTGATTCACCCTCCAGACTTCACCTTCTCCTTCTCCTTGTTCTGCTTCTACTGCTTCACCCTCCAGACTTCACCTTCTCCTTCTCCTTCTTCTGCTTCTTCTGATTCACCCTCCAGACTTCACCTTCTCCTTCTCCTTCTTCTACTTCTTCTGATTCACCCTCCAGACTTCACCTTCTCCTCCTCCTTCTTCTGCTTCTTCTGATTCACCCTCCAGACATCACCTTCTCCTTCTCCTTCTTCTGCTTCTTCTGATTCCCCCTCCAGACTTCACCTTCTCCTTCTCCTTGTTCTGCTTCTTCTGATTCACCCTCCAGACTTCTCCTTCTCCTTCTCCTTCTTCTGCTTCTTCTGATTCACCCTCCAGACTTCACCTTCTCCTTCTCCTTCTTCTACTTCTTTTGATTCACCCTCCAGACTTCACCTTCTCCTTCTCCTTCTTCTACTTCTTCTGATTCACCCTCCTGACTTCACCTTCTCCTTCTCCTTGTTCTGCTTCTTCTGATTCACCCTCCAGACTACACCTTCTCCTTCTCCTTCTTCTGCTTCTTCTGATTCACCCTCCAGACTTCACCTTCTCCTTCTCCTTCTTCTACTTCTTCTGATTCACCCTCCAGACTTCACCTTCTCCTTCTCCTTCTTCTACTTCTTCTGATTCACCCTCCTGACTTCACCTTCTCCTTCTCCTTCTTCTGCTTCTTCTGATTCACCCTCCAGACTTCACCTTCTCCTTCTCCTTCTTCTGCTTCTTCTGATTCACCCTCCAGACTTCACCTTCTCCTTCTCCTTCTTCTGCTTCTTCTGATTCACCCTCCAGACTTCACCATCTCCATCTCCTTCTTCTGCTTCTTCTGATTCACCCTCCTGACTTCACCTTCGCCTTCTCCTTCTTCTGCTTCTTCTGATTAACCCTCCAGACTTCACCTTCTCCTTCTCCTTCTTCTGCTGCTTCTGCTTCACCCTCCAGGCTTCACCTTCTCCTTCTCCTTCTTCTACTTCTTCTGCTTCACCCTCCTGACTTCACCTTCTCCTTCTTCTTCTTCTGCTTCTTCTGATTCACCCTCCAGACTTCACCTTCTCCTTCTCCTTCTTCTGCTTCTTCTGATTCACCCTCCAGACTTCACCTTCTCCTTCTCCTTCTTCTGCTTCTTCTGATTCACCCTCCAGACTTCACCTTCTCCTTCTCCTTGTACTGCTTCTTCTGATTCACCCTCCAGACTTCACCTTCTCCTTCTCCTTCTTCTGCTTCTTCTGATTCACCACCCAGACTTCACCTTCTCCTTCTCCTTCTTCTGCTTCCTCTGATTCACCCTCCAGACTTCAACTTCTCCTTCTCCTTCTTCTGCTTCTTCTGCTTCACCCTCCAGACTTCACCTTCTCCTTCTCCTTCTTCTGCTTCTTCTGATTCACTCTCCAGACTTCACCTTCTCCTTCTCCTTCTTCTACTTCTTCTGATTCACCCTCCAGACTTCACCTTCTCCATCTCCTTCTTCTGCTTCTTCTGATTCACCCTCCTGACTTCACCCTCTCCTACTCCTTCTTCTGCTTCTTCTGCTTCACCCTCCAGACTTCACCTTCTCCTTCTCCTTCTTCTGCTTCTTTTGATTCACCATCCAGACTTCACCTTCTCCTTCTCGTTCTTCTACTTCTTCTGATTCACCCTCCTGACTTCACCTTCTCCTTCTCCTTCTTCTGCTTCTCCTGATTCACCCTCCAGATTTCACCTTCTCCTTCTCCTTCTTCTGCTTCCTCTGATTCACCCTCCAGACTTCACCATCTCCATCTCCTTCTTCTGCTTCTTCTGATTCACCCTCCTGACTTCACCTTCGCCTTCTCCTTCTTCTGCTTCTTCTGATTCACCCTCCAGACTTCACCTTCTCCTTCTCCTTCTTCTGCTTCTTCTGCTTCACCCTCCAGACTTCACCTTCTCCTTCTCCTTCTTCTACTTCTTCTGCTTCACCCTCCTGACTTCACCTTCTCCTTCTCCTTCTTCTGCTTCTTCTGATTCACCCTCCAGACTTCACCTTCTCCTTCTCCTTCTTCTGCTTCTTCTGATTCACCCTCCAGACTTCACCTTCTCCTTCTCCTTGTTCTGCTTCTTCTGATTCACCCTCCAGACTTCACCTTCTCCTTCTCCTTCTTCTGCTTCTTCTGATTCACCACCCAGACTTCACCTTCTCCTTCTCCTTCTTCTGCTTCCTCTGATTCACCCTCCAGACTTTACCTTCTCCTTCTCCTTCTTCTGCTTCTTCTGATTCACCCTCCAGACTTCACCTTCTCCATCTCCTTCTTCTGCTTCTTCTGATTCACCCTCCTGACTTCACCTTCTCCTTCTCCTTCTTCTGCTTCTTCTGCTTCACCCTCCAGACTTCACCTTCTCCTTCTCCTTGTTCTGCTTCTATTGCTTCACCCTCCAGACTTCACCTTCTCCTTCTCCTTCTTCTACTACTTCTGATTCACCCTCCAGACTTCACCTTCTCCTTCTCCTTCTTCTACTTCTTCTGATTCATCCTCCTGACTTCACCTTCTCCTTCTCCTTCTTCTGCTTCTTCTGATTCACCCTCCAGACTTCACCTTCTCCTTCTCCTTCTTCTGCTTCTTCTGATTCGCCCTCCAGACTTCACCTTCTAATTCTCCTTCTTCTGCTTCTTCTGATTCACCCTCCAGACTTCACCATCTCCATCTCCTTCTTCTGCTTCTTCTGATTCACCCTCCTGAATTCATCTTCGCCTTCTCCTTCTTCTGCTTCTTCTGATTCACCCTCCAGAATTCACCTTCTCCTTCTTCTTCTTCTGCGTCTTCTGCTTCACCCTCCAGACTTCACCTCCTTCTCCTTCTTCGACTTCTTCTGCTTCACCCTCCTGACTTCACCTTCTCCTTCTCCTTCTTCTGCTTCTTCTGATTCACCCTCCAGACTTCACCTTCTCCTTCTCCTTCTTCTGCTTCTTCTGCTTCACCCTCCAGACTTCATCTTCGCCTTCTCATTCTTCTGCTGCACCCTCCAGACTTCACCTTCTCCTTCTCCTTTTTCTTCTTCTTCTGATTCACCCTCCAGACTTCACCTTCTCCTTCTCCTTCTCCTGCTTCTTCTGATTCACCCTCCAGACTTCACCTTCTCTTCTCCTTCTTCTGCTTCTTCTGATTCACCCTCCAGACTTCACCTTCTCCTTCTCCTTCTTCTGCTTCTTCTGATTCACCCTCCAGACTTCACCTTCTCCTTCTCCTTCTTCTGCTTCTTCTGATTCACCCTCCAGACTTCACCTTCTCCTTCTCCTTCTTCTGCTTCTTCTGATTCACCATCCAGACTTCACCTTCTCCTTCTTCTGCTTCCTCTGATTCACCCTCCAGACTTCACCTTCTCCTTCTCCTTCTTCTGCTTCTTCTGATTCACCATCCAGACTTCACCTTCTCCTTCTTCTGCTTCCTCTGATTCACCCTCCAGACTTCACCTTCTCCTTCTCCTTCTTCTGCTTCTTCTGATTCACCCTCCAGACTTCACCATCTCCATCTCCTTCTTCTGCTTCTTCTGATTCACCCTCCTGACTTCACCTTCGCCTTCTCCTTCTTCTGCTTCTTCTGATTAACCCTCCAGACTTCACCTTCTCCTTCTCCTTCTTCTGCTGCTTCTGCTTCACCCTCCAGGCTTCACCTTCTCCTTCTCCTTCTTCTACTTCTTCTGCTTCACCCTCCTGACTTCACCTTCTCCTTCTTCTTCTTCTGCTTCTTCTGATTCACCCTCCAGACTTCACCTTCTCCTTCTCCTTCTTCTGCTTCTTCTGATTCACCCTCCAGACTTCACCTTCTCCTTCTCCTTCTTCTGCTTCTTCTGATTCACCCTCCAGACTTCACCTTCTCCTTCTCCTTGTACTGCTTCTTCTGATTCACCCTCCAGACTTCACCTTCTCCTTCTCCTTCTTCTGCTTCTTCTGATTCACCACCCAGACTTCACCTTCTCCTTCTCCTTCTTCTGCTTCCTCTGATTCACCCTCCAGACTTCAACTTCTCCTTCTCCTTCTTCTGCTTCTTCTGCTTCACCCTCCAGACTTCACCTTCTCCTTCTCCTTCTTCTGCTTCTTCTGATTCACTCTCCAGACTTCACCTTCTCCTTCTCCTTCTTCTACTTCTTCTGATTCACCCTCCAGACTTCACCTTCTCCATCTCCTTCTTCTGCTTCTTCTGATTCACCCTCCTGACTTCACCCTCTCCTACTCCTTCTTCTGCTTCTTCTGCTTCACCCTCCAGACTTCACCTTCTCCTTCTCCTTCTTCTGCTTCTTTTGATTCACCATCCAGACTTCACCTTCTCCTTCTCGTTCTTCTACTTCTTCTGATTCACCCTCCTGACTTCACCTTCTCCTTCTCCTTCTTCTGCTTCTCCTGATTCACCCTCCAGATTTCACCTTCTCCTTCTCCTTCTTCTGCTTCCTCTGATTCACCCTCCAGACTTCACCATCTCCATCTCCTTCTTCTGCTTCTTCTGATTCACCCTCCTGACTTCACCTTCGCCTTCTCCTTCTTCTGCTTCTTCTGATTCACCCTCCAGACTTCACCTTCTCCTTCTCCTTCTTCTGCTTCTTCTGCTTCACCCTCCAGACTTCACCTTCTCCTTCTCCTTCTTCTACTTCTTCTGCTTCACCCTCCTGACTTCACCTTCTCCTTCTCCTTCTTCTGCTTCTTCTGATTCACCCTCCAGACTTCACCTTCTCCTTCTCCTTCTTCTGCTTCTTCTGATTCACCCTCCAGACTTCACCTTCTCCTTCTCCTTGTTCTGCTTCTTCTGATTCACCCTCCAGACTTCACCTTCTCCTTCTCCTTCTTCTGCTTCTTCTGATTCACCACCCAGACTTCACCTTCTCCTTCTCCTTCTTCTGCTTCCTCTGATTCACCCTCCAGACTTTACCTTCTCCTTCTCCTTCTTCTGCTTCTTCTGATTCACCCTCCAGACTTCACCTTCTCCATCTCCTTCTTCTGCTTCTTCTGATTCACCCTCCTGACTTCACCTTCTCCTTCTCCTTCTTCTGCTTCTTCTGCTTCACCCTCCAGACTTCACCTTCTCCTTCTCCTTGTTCTGCTTCTATTGCTTCACCCTCCAGACTTCACCTTCTCCTTCTCCTTCTTCTACTACTTCTGATTCACCCTCCAGACTTCACCTTCTCCTTCTCCTTCTTCTACTTCTTCTGATTCATCCTCCTGACTTCACCTTCTCCTTCTCCTTCTTCTGCTTCTTCTGATTCACCCTCCAGACTTCACCTTCTCCTTCTCCTTCTTCTGCTTCTTCTGATTCGCCCTCCAGACTTCACCTTCTAATTCTCCTTCTTCTGCTTCTTCTGATTCACCCTCCAGACTTCACCATCTCCATCTCCTTCTTCTGCTTCTTCTGATTCACCCTCCTGAATTCATCTTCGCCTTCTCCTTCTTCTGCTTCTTCTGATTCACCCTCCAGAATTCACCTTCTCCTTCTTCTTCTTCTGCGTCTTCTGCTTCACCCTCCAGACTTCACCTCCTTCTCCTTCTTCGACTTCTTCTGCTTCACCCTCCTGACTTCACCTTCTCCTTCTCCTTCTTCTGCTTCTTCTGATTCACCCTCCAGACTTCACCTTCTCCTTCTCCTTCTTCTGCTTCTTCTGCTTCACCCTCCAGACTTCATCTTCGCCTTCTCATTCTTCTGCTGCACCCTCCAGACTTCACCTTCTCCTTCTCCTTTTTCTTCTTCTTCTGATTCACCCTCCAGACTTCACCTTCTCCTTCTCCTTCTCCTGCTTCTTCTGATTCACCCTCCAGACTTCACCTTCTCTTCTCCTTCTTCTGCTTCTTCTGATTCACCCTCCAGACTTCACCTTCTCCTTCTCCTTCTTCTGCTTCTTCTGATTCACCCTCCAGACTTCACCTTCTCCTTCTCCTTCTTCTGCTTCTTCTGATTCACCCTCCAGACTTCACCTTCTCCTTCTCCTTCTTCTGCTTCTTCTGATTCACCATCCAGACTTCACCTTCTCCTTCTTCTGCTTCCTCTGATTCACCCTCCAGACTTCACCTTCTCCTTCTCCTTCTTCTGCTTCTTCTGATTCACCATCCAGACTTCACCTTCTCCTTCTTCTGCTTCCTCTGATTCACCCTCCAGACTTCACCTTCTCCTTCTCCTTCTTCTGCTTCTTCTGCTTCACCCTCCAGACTTCACCTTCTCCTTTTCCTTCTTCTGCTTCTCCTGATTCACTCTCCAGACTTCACCTTCTCCTTCTCCTTCTTCTACTTCTTCTGATTCACCCTCCAGACTTCACCTTCTCCTTCTCCTTCTTCTGCTTCTTTTGATTCACCATCCAGACTTCACCTTCACCTTCTCCTTCTTCTACTTCTTCTGATTCACCCTCCTGACTTCACCTTCTCCTTCTCCTTCTTCTGCTTCTTCTGATTCACCCTCCAGACTTCACCTTCTCCTTCTCCATCTTCTGCTTCCTCTGATTCACCCTCCAGACTTCAGCTTCTCCTTCTCCTTCTTCTGCTTCTTCTGATTCACCCTCCAGACTTCACCTTCTCCATCTCCTTCTTCTCCTTCTTCTGCTTCACCCTCCAGACTTCACCTTCTCCTTCTCCCTGTTCTGCTTCTTTTGCTTCACCCTCCAGACTTCAACTTCTCCTTCTCCTTCTTCTACTACTTCTGATTCACCCTCCAGACTTCACCTTCTCCTTTTCCTTCTTCTACTTCTTCTGATTCATCCTCCTGACTTCACCCTCTCCTTCTCCTTCTTCTGCTTCTTCTGATTCACCCTCCAGACTTCACCTTCTCCTTCTCCTTCTTCTGCTTCTTCTGATTCACCCTCCAGACTTCACCTTCTAATTCTCCTTCTTCTGGTTCTTCTGATTCACCCTCCAGACTTCACCATCTCCATCTCTTTCTTCTGCTTCTTCTGATTCACCCTCCTGACTTCACCTTCGCCTTCTCCTTCTTCTGCTTCTTCTGATTCACCCTTCAGAATTCACCTTCTCCTTCTCCTTCTTCTGCGTCTTCTGCTTCACCCTCCAGACTTCACCTCCTTCTCCCTCTTCTACTTCTTCTGCTTCACCCTCCTGACTTCACCTTCTCCTTCTCCTTCTTCTGCTTCTTCTGATTCACCCTCCAGACTTCACCATCTCCTTCTACTTCTTCTGCTTCTTCTGCTTCACCCTCCAGACTTCATCTTCGCCGTCTCCTTCTTCTGCTTCACCCTCCAGACTTTACCTTCTCCTTCTCCTTTTTCTGCTTCTTCTGATTCACCCTCCAGACTTCACCTTCTCCTTCTCCTTCTTCTGCTTCTTCTGATTCACCCTCCAGACTTCACCTTCTCCTTCTCCTTCTTCTGCTTCTTCTGATTCACCCTCCAGACTTCACCTTCTCCTTCTCCTTCTTCTGCTTCTTCTGATTCACCGTCCAGACTTCACCTTCTCCTTCTCCTTGTTCTGCTTCTTCTGATTCACCCTCCAGACTTCACCTTCTCCTTCTCCTTCTTCTGCTTCTTCTGATGCACCATCCAGACTTCACCTTCTCCTTCTCCTTCTTCAGCTTCCTCTGATTCACCCTCCAGACTTCACCTTCTCCTTCTCCTTCTTCTGCTTCTTCTGCTTCACCCTCCAGACTTCACCTTCTCCTTCTCCTTCTTCTGCTTCTTCTGATTCACTCTCCAGACTTCACCTTCTCCTTCTCCTTCTTCTACTTCTTCTGATTCACCCTCCAGACTTCACCTTCTCCTTCTTCTGCTTCTTTTGATTCACCATCCAGACGTTACCTTCTCCTTCTCCTTCTTCTACTTCTTCTGATTCACCCTCCTGACTTCACCTTCTCCTTCTCCTTCTTATGCTTCTTCTGATTCACCCTCCAGACTTCACCTTCTCCTTCTCCTTCTTCTGCTTCCTCTGATTCACCCTCCAGACTTCACCTTCTCCTTCTCCTTCTTCTGCTTCTTCTGATTCACCCTCCAGACATCACCTTCTCCATCTCCTTCTTCTGCTTCTTCTGATTCACCCTCCTGACTTCACCTTCTCCTTCTCCTTCTTCTGCTTCTTCTGCTTCACCCTCCAGACTTCTCCTTCTCCTTCTCCTTGTTCTGCTTCTTTTGCTTCACCCTCCAGACTTCACCTTCTCCTTCTCCTTCTTCTGCTACTTCTGATTCACCCTCCAGACTTCACCTTCTCCTTCTCCTTCTTCTACTTCTTGTGATTCATCCTCCTGACTTCACCTTCTCCTTCTCCTTCTTCTGCTTCATCTGATTCACCCTCCAGACTTCACCTTCTCCTTCCCTTCTTCTGCTTCTTCTGCTTCACCCTCCAGACTTCACCTTCTCCTTCTCCTTGTTCCGCTTCTTCTGCTTCACCCTCCAGACTTCACATTCTCCTTCTCCTTCTTCTGCTTCTTCTGATTCACCCTCCAGACTTCACCTTCTCCTTCTCCTTCTTCTGATTCACCCTCCAGACTTCACCTTCTAATTCTCCTTCTTCTGGTTCTTCTGATTCACCCTCCAGACTTCACCATCTCCATCTCCTTCTTCTGCTTCTTCTGATTCACTCTCCTGACTTCACCTTCGCCTTCTCCTTCTTCTGCTTCTTCTGATTCACCCTCCAGAATTCACCTTCTCCTTCTCCTTCTTCTGCGTCTTCTGCTTCACCCTCCAGACTTCACCTCCTTCTCCCTCTTCTACTTCTTCTGCTTCACCCTCCTGACTTCACCTTCTCCTTCTCCTTCTTCTGCTTCTTCTGATTCACCCTCCAGACTTCACCATCTCCTTCTACTTCTTCTGCTTCTTCTGTTTCACCCTCCAGACTTCATCTTCGCCGTCTCCTTCTTCTGCTTCACCCTCCAGACTTTACCTTCTCCTTCTCCTTTTTCTGCTTCTTCTGATTCACCCTCCAGACTTCACCTTCTCCTTCTCCTTCTTCTGCTTCTTCTGATTCACCCTCCAGACTTCACCTTCTCCTTCTCCTTCTTCTGCTTCTTCTGATTCACCCTCCAGACTTCACCTTCTCCTTCTCCTTCTTCTGCTTCTTCTGATTCACCGTCCAGACTTCACCTTCTCCTTCTCCTTGTTCTGCTTCTTCTGATTCACCCTCCAGACTTCACCTTCTCCTTCTCCTTCTTCTGCTTCTTCTGATGCACCATCCAGACTTCACCTTCTCCTTCTCCTTCTTCAGCTTCCTCTGATTCACCCTCCAGACTTCACCTTCTCCTTCTCCTTCTGCTTCTTCTGCTTCACCCTCCAGACTTCACCTTCTCCTTCTCCTTCTTCTACTTCTTCTGATTCACCCTCCAGACTTCACCTTCTCCTTCTTCTGCTTCTTTTGATTCACCATCCAGACGTTACCTTCTCCTTCTCCTTCTTCTACTTCTTCTGATTCACCCTCCTGACTTCACCTTCTCCTTCTCCTTCTTCTGCTTCTTCTGATTCACCCTCCAGACTTCACCTTCTCCTTCTCCTTCTTCTGCTTCCTCTGATTCACCCTCCAGACTTCACCTTCTCCTTCTCCTTCTTCTGCTTCTTCTGATTCACCCTCCAGACATCACCTTCTCCATCTCCTTCTTCTGCTTCTTCTGATTCACCCTCCTGACTTCACCTTCTCCTTCTCCTTCTTCTGCTTCTTCTGCTTCACCCTCCAGACTTCTCCTTCTCCTTCTCCTTGTTCTGCTTCTTTTGCTTCACCCTCCAGACTTCACCTTCTCCTTCTCCTTCTTCTGCTACTTCTGATTCACCCTCCAGACTTCACCTTCTCCTTCTCCTTCTTCTACTTCTTGTGATTCATCCTCCTGACTTCACATTCTCCTTCTCCTTCTTCTGCTTCATCTGATTCACCCTCCAGACTTCACCTTCTCCTTCCCTTCTTCTGCTTCTTCTGCTTCACCCTCCAGACTTCACCTTCTCCTTCTCCTTGTTCCGCTTCTTCTGCTTCACCCTCCAGACTTCACATTCTCCTTCTCCTTCTTCTACTTCTTCTGATTCACCCTCCAGACTTCACCTTCTCCTTCTCCTTCTTCTACTTCTTCTTATTCACCCTCCTGACTTCACCTTCTCCTTCTTCTTCTTCTGCTTCTTCTGATTCACCCTCCTGACTTCACCTTCTCCTTCTCCTTCTTCCGCTTCCTCTGATTCACCCTCCAGACTTCACCTTCTCCTTCTCCTTCTTCTGCTTCTTCTGATTCACCCTCGTGACTTCACCTTCTCCTTCTCCTTCTTCTGCTTCTTCTGCATCACCCTCCAGACTTCATCTTCTCCTTCTCCTTCTTCTCCTTCTTCTGATTCACCCTCCAGACTTCACCTTCTCCTTCTCCTTCTTCTACTTCTTCTGATTCACCCTCCAGACTTCACCTTCGCCTTCTCCTTCTTCTACTTCTTCTGATTCACCCTCCAGACTTCAACTTCTCCTTCTCCTTCTTCTGCTTCTTCTGATTCACCCTCCAGACTTCACCTTCTCCTTCTCCTTCTTCTACTTCTTCTGATTCACCCTCCAGACTTCACCTACTCCTTCTCCTTGTTCTGCTTCTTCTGATTCACCCTCCAGACTTCACCTTCTCCGTCTCCTTCTTCTGCTTCTTCTGATTCACCCTCCAGACTTCACCTTCTCCTTCTCCTTCTTCTGCTTCCTCTGATTCACCCTCCAGACTTCACCTTCTCCTTCTCCTTCTTCTGCTTCTTCTGCTTCACCCTCCAGACTTCACCTTCTCCTTCTCCTTCTTCTGCTTCTTCTGATTCACACTCCAGACTTCACCTTCTCCTTCTCCTTCTTCTACTTCTTCTGATTCACCCTCCAGACTTCACCTTCTCCTTCTCCTTCTTCTGCTTCTTCTGATTCACCCTCCAGACTTCACCTTCTCCTTCTCCTTCTTCTGCTTCTTCTGATTCCGCCTCCAGACTTCACCTTCTCCTTCTCCTTGTTCTGCTTCTTCTGATTCACCCTCCAGACTTCACCTTCTCCTTCTTCTTCTTCTGCTTCTTCTGATTCACCCTCCAGACTTCACCTTCTCCTTCTCCTTCTTCTACTTCTTCTGATTCACCCTCCAGACTTCACCTTCTCCTTCTCCTTCTTCTACTTCTTCTGATTCACCCTCCTGACTTCACCTTCTCCTTCTCCTTGTTCTGCTTCTTCTGATTCACCCTCCAGACTTCACCTTCTCCTTCTCCTTCTTCTGCTTCTTCTGATTCACCCTCCAGACTTCACCTTCTCCTTCTCCTTCTTCTACTTCTTCTGATTCACCCTCCAGACTTCAACTTCTCCTTCTCCTTCTTCTACTTCTTCTGTTTCACCCTCCTGACTTCACCTTCTCCTTCTCCTTCTTCTGCTTCTTCTGATTCACCCTCCAGACTTCACCTTCTCCTTCTCCTTCTTCTGCTTCTTCTGATTCACCCTCCAGACTACACCTTCTCCTTCTCCTTCTTCTGCTTCTTCTGATTCACCCTCCAGACTTCACCATCTCCATCTCCTTCTTCTGCTTCTTCTGATTCACCCTCCAGACTTCACCTTCGCCTTCTCCTTCTTCTGCTTCTTCTGATTCACCCTCCAGACTTCACCTTCTCCTTCTCCTTCTTCTGCTTCTTCTGCTTCACCCTCCAGACTTCACCTTCTCCTTCTCCTTCTTCTACTTCTTCTGCTTCACCCTCCTGACTTCACCTTCTCCTTCTCCTTCTTCTGCTTCTTCTGATTCACCCTCCAGACTTCACCTTCTCCTTCTCCTTCTTCTGCTTCTTCTGATTCACCCTCCAGACTTCACCTTCTCCTTCTTCTGCTTCTTCTGATTCAACCTCCAGACTTCACCTTCTCCTTCTCCTTGTTCTGCTTCTTCTGATTCACCCTCCAGACTTCACCTTCTCCTTCTCCTTCTTCTGCTTCTTCTGATTCACCACCCAGACTTCACCTTCTCCTTCTCCTTCTTCTGCTTCCTCTGATTCACCCTCCAGACTTCACCTTCTCCTTCTCCTTCTTCTACTTCTTCTGATTCACCCTCCAGACTTCACCTTCTCCATCTCCTTCTTCTGCTTCTTCTGATTCACCCTCCTGACTTCACCTTCTCCTACTCCTTCTTCTGCTTCTTCTGCTTCACCCTCCAGACTTCACCTTCTCCTTCTCCTTCTTCTGCTTCTTTTGATTCACCATCCAGACTTCACCTTCTCCTTCTCCTTCTTCTACTTCTTCTGATTCACCCTCCTGACTTCACCTTCTCCTTCTCCTTCTTCTGCTTCTTCTGATTCAACCTCCAGACTTCACCTTCTCCTTCTCCTTCTTCTACTACTTCTGATTCACCCTCCAGACTTCACCTTCTCCTTCTCCTTCTTCTACTTCTTCTGATTCATCCTCCTGACTTCCCCTTCTCCTTCTCCTTCTTCTGCTTCTTCTGATTCACCCTCCAGACTTCACCTTCTCCTTCTCCTTCTTCTGCTTCTTCTGATTCGCCCTCCAGACTTCACCTTCTAATTCTCCTTCTTCTGCTTCTTCTGATTCACCCTCCAGACTTCACCATCTCCATCTCCTTCTTCTGCTTCTTCTGATTCACCCTCCTGACTTCATCTTCGCCTTCTCCTTCTTCTGCTTCTTCTGATTCACCCTCCAGAATTCACCTTCTCCTTCTCCTTCCTCTGCGTCTTCTGCTTCACCCTCCAGACTTCACCTCCTTCTCCTTCTTCGACTTCTTCTGCTTCACCCTCCTGACTTCACCTTCTCCTTCTCCTTCTTCTGCTTCTTCTGATTCACCCTCCAGACTTCACCTTCTCCTTCTCCTTCTTCTGCTTCTTCTGCTTCACCCTCCAGACTTCATCTTCGCCTTCTCCTTCTTCTGCTTCACCCTCCAGACTTCACCTTCTCCTTCTCCTTTTTCTGCTTCTTCTGATTCACCCTCCAGACTTCACCTTCTCCTTCTCCTTCTTCTGCTTCTTCTGATTCACCCTCCAGACTTCACCTTCTCCTTCTCCTTCTTCTGCTTCTTCTGATTCACCCTCCAGACTTCACCTTCTCCTTCTCCTTCTTCTGCTTCTTCTGATTCACCCTCCAGACTTCACCTTCTCCTTCTCCTTCTTCTGCTTCTTCTGCTTCACCCTCCAGACTTCACCTTCTCTTTCTCCTTCTTCTGCTTCTTCTGATTCACTCTCCAGACTTCACCTTCTCCTTCTCCTTCTTCTACTTCTTCTGATTCACCCTCCAGACTTCACCTTCTCCATCTCCTTCTTCTGCTTCTTCTGATTCACCCTCCTGACTTCACCTTCTCCTACTCCTTCTTCTGCTTCTTCTGCTTCACCCTCCAGACTTCACCTTCTCCTTCTCCTTCTTCTGCTTCTTTTGATTCACCATCCAGACTTCACCTTCTCCTTCTCCTTCTTCTACTTCTTCTGATTCACCCTCCTGACTTCACCTTCTCCGTCTCCTTCTTCTGCTTCTTCTGATTCACCCTCCAGACTTCACCTTCTCCTTCTCCATCTTCTGCTTCCTCTGATTCTCCCTCCAGACTTTACCTTCTCCTTCTCCTTCTTCTGCTTCTTCTGATTCACTCTCCAGACTTCACCTTCTCCATCTCCTTCTTCTGCTTCTTCTGATTCACCCTCCTGACTTCACCTTCTCCTTCTCCTTCTTCTGCTTCTTCTGATTCACCCTCCTGACTTCACCTTCTCCTTCTCCTTCTTCTGCTTCTTCTGCTTCACCTTCCAGACTTCACCTTCTCCTTCTCCTTGTTCTGCTTCTATTGCTTCACCCTCCAGACTTCACCTTCTCCTTCTTCTTCTTCTGCTTCTTCTGATTCACCCTCCTGACTTCACCTTCTCCTTCTCCTTCTTCCGCTTCCTCTGATTCACCCTCCAGACTTCACCTTCTCCTTCTCCTTCTTCTGCTTCTTCTGATTCACCCTCGTGACTTCACCTTCTCCTTCTCCTTCTTCTGCTTCTTCTGCATCACCCTCCAGACTTCATCTTCTCCTTCTGCTTCTTCTGATTCACCCTCCAGACTTCACCTTCTCCTTCTCCTTCTTCTACTTCTTCTGATTCACCCTCCAGACTTCACCTACTCCTTCTCCTTGTTCTGCTTCTTCTGATTCACCCTCCAGACTTCACCTTCGCCTTCTCCTTCTTCTACTTCTTTTGATTCACCATCCAGACTTCACCTTCTCCTTCTCCTTCTTCTACTTCTTCTGATTCACCCTCCTGACTTCACCTTCTCCTTCTCCTTCTTCTGCTTCTTCTGATTCACCCTCCAGACTTCACCTTCTCCTTCTCCTTCTTCTGCTTCCTCTGATTCACCCTCCAGACTTTACCTTCTCCTTCTCCTTCTTCTGCTTCTTCTGATTCACCCTCCAGACTTCACCTTCTCCATCTCCTTCTTCTGCTTCTTCTGATTCACCCTCCTGACTTCACCTTCTCCTTCTCCTTCTTCTGCTTCTTCTGCTTCACCCTCCAGACTTCACCTTCTCCTTCTCCTTGTTCTGCTTCTTTTGCTTCAACCTCCAGACTTCACCTTCTCCTTCTCCTTCTTCTACTACTTCTGATTCACCCTCCAGACTTCACCTTCTCCTTCTCCTTCTTCTACTTCTTCTGATTCATCCTCCTGACTTCCCCTTCTCCTTCTCCTTCTTCTGCTTCTTCTGATTCACCCTCCAGACTTCACCTTCTCCTTCTCCTTCTTCTGCTTCTTCTGATTCGCCCTCCAGACTTCACCTTCTAATTCTCCTTCTTCTGCTTCTTCTGATTCACCCTCCAGACTTCACCATCTCCATCTCCTTCTTCTGCTTCTTCTGATTCACCCTCCTGACTTCATCTTCGCCTTCTCCTTCTTCTGCTTCTTCTGATTCACCCTCCAGAATTCACCTTCTCCTTCTCCTTCTTCTGCGTCTTCTGCTTCACCCTCCAGACTTCACCTCCTTCTCCTTCTTCGACTTCTTCTGCTTCACCCTCCTGACTTCACCTTCTCCTTCTCCTTCTTCTGCTTCTTCTGATTCACCCTCCAGACTTCACCTTCTCCTTCTCCTTCTTCTGCTTCTTCTGCTTCACCCTCCAGACTTCATCTTCGCCTTCTCCTTCTTCTGCTTCACCCTCCAGACTTCACCTTCTCCTTCTCCTTTTTCTGCTTCTTCTGATTCACCCTCCAGACTTCACCTTCTCCTTCTCCTTCTTCTGCTTCTTCTGATTCACCCTCCAGACTTCACCTTCTCCTTCTCCTTCTTCTGCTTCTTCTGATTCACCCTCCAGACTTCACCTTCTCCTTCTCCTTCTTCTGCTTCTTCTGATTCACCCTCCAGACTTCACCTTCTCCTTCTCCTTCTTCTGCTTCTTCTGCTTCACCCTCCAGACTTCACCTTCTCCTTCTCCTTCTTCTGCTTCTTCTGATTCACTCTCCAGACTTCACCTTCTCCTTCTCCTTCTTCTACTTCTTCTGATTCACCCTCCAGACTTCACCTTCTCCATCTCCTTCTTCTGCTTCTTCTTATTCACCCTCCTGACTTCACCTTCTCCTACTCCTTCTTCTGCTTCTTCTGCTTCACCCTCCAGACTTCACCTTCTCCTTCTCCTTCTTCTGCTTCTTTTGATTCACCATCCAGACTTCACCTTCTCCTTCTCCTTCTTCTACTTCTTCTGATTCACCCTCCTGACTTCACCTTCTCCGTCTCCTTCTTCTGCTTCTTCTGATTCACCCTCCAGACTTCACCTTCTCCTTCTCCATCTTCTGCTTCCTCTGATTCTCCCTCCAGACTTTACCTTCTCCTTCTCCTTCTTCTGCTTCTTCTGATTCACTCTCCAGACTTCACCTTCTCCATCTCCTTCTTCTGCTTCTTCTGATTCACCCTCCTGACTTCACCTTCTCCTTCTCCTTCTTCTGCTTCTTCTGATTCACCCTCCTGACTTCACCTTCTCCTTCTCCTTCTTCTGCTTCTTCTGCTTCACCTTCCAGACTTCACCTTCTCCTTCTCCTTGTTCTGCTTCTATTGCTTCACCCTCCAGACTTCACCTTCTCCTTCTTCTTCTTCTGCTTCTTCTGATTCACCCTCCTGACTTCACCTTCTCCTTCTCCTTCTTCCGCTTCCTCTGATTCACCCTCCAGACTTCACCTTCTCCTTCTCCTTCTTCTGCTTCTTCTGATTCACCCTCGTGACTTCACCTTCTCCTTCTCCTTCTTCTGCTTCTTCTGCATCACCCTCCAGACTTCATCTTCTCCTTCTCCTTCTTCTCCTTCTTCTGATTCACCCTCCAGACTTCACCTTCTCCTTCTCCTTCTTCTACTTCTTCTGATTCACCCTCCAGACTTCACCTTCGCCTTCTCCTTCTTCTACTTCTTCTGATTCACCCTCCAGACTTCAACTTCTCCTTCTCCTTCTTCTGCTTCTTCTGATTCACCCTCCAGACTTCACCTTCTCCTTCTCCTTCTTCTACTTCTTCTGATTCACCCTCCAGACTTCACCTACTCCTTCTCCTTGTTCTGCTTCTTCTGATTCACCCTCCAGACTTCACCTTCGCCTTCTCCTTCTTCTACTTCTTTTGATTCACCATCCAGACTTCACCTTCTCCTTCTCCTTCTTCTACTTCTTCTGATTCACCCTCCTGACTTCACCTTCTCCTTCTCCTTCTTCTGCTTCTTCTGATTCACCCTCCAGACTTCACCTTCTCCTTCTCCTTCTTCTGCTTCCTCTGATTCACCCTCCAGACTTTACCTTCTCCTTCTCCTTCTTCTGCTTCTTCTGATTCACCCTCCAGACTTCACCTTCTCCATCTCCTTCTTCTGCTTCTTCTGATTCACCCTCCTGACTTCACCTTCTCCTTCTCCTTCTTCTGCTTCTTCTGCTTCACCCTCCAGACTTCACCTTCTCCTTCTCCTTGTTCTGCTTCTTTTGCTTCAACCTCCAGACTTCACCTTCTCCTTCTCCTTCTTCTACTACTTCTGATTCACCCTCCAGACTTCACCTTCTCCTTCTCCTTCTTCTACTTCTTCTGATTCATCCTCCTGACTTCCCCTTCTCCTTCTCCTTCTTCTGCTTCTTCTGATTCACCCTCCAGACTTCACCTTCTCCTTCTCCTTCTTCTGCTTCTTCTGATTCGCCCTCCAGACTTCACCTTCTAATTCTCCTTCTTCTGCTTCTTCTGATTCACCCTCCAGACTTCACCATCTCCATCTCCTTCTTCTGCTTCTTCTGATTCACCCTCCTGACTTCATCTTCGCCTTCTCCTTCTTCTGCTTCTTCTGATTCACCCTCCAGAATTCACCTTCTCCTTCTCCTTCTTCTGCGTCTTCTGATTCACCCTCCAGACTTCACCTCCTTCTCCTTCTTCGACTTCTTCTGCTTCACCCTCCAGACTTCACCTTCTCCTTCTCCTTCTTCTGCTTCTTCTGATTCACCCTCCAGACTTCACCTTCTCCTTCTCCTTCTTCTGCTTCTTCTGATTCGCCCTCCAGACTTCACCTTCTAATTCTCCTTCTTCTGCTTCTTCTGATTCACCCTCCAGACTTCACCATCTCCATCTCCTTCTTCTGCTTCTTCTGATTCACCCTCCTGACTTCATCTTCGCCTTCTCCTTCTTCTGCTTCTTCTGATTCACCCTCCAGAATTCACCTTCTCCTTCTCCTTCCTCTGCGTCTTCTGCTTCACCCTCCAGACTTCACCTCCTTCTCCTTCTTCGACTTCTTCTGCTTCACCCTCCTGACTTCACCTTCTCCTTCTCCTTCTTCTGCTTCTTCTGATTCACCCTCCAGACTTCACCTTCTCCTTCTCCTTCTTCTGCTTCTTCTGCTTCACCCTCCAGACTTCATCTTCGCCTTCTCCTTCTTCTGCTTCACCCTCCAGACTTCACCTTCTCCTTCTCCTTTTTCTGCTTCTTCTGATTCACCCTCCAGACTTCACCTTCTCCTTCTCCTTCTTCTGCTTCTTCTGATTCACCCTCCAGACTTCACCTTCTCCTTCTCCTTCTTCTGCTTCTTCTGATTCACCCTCCAGACTTCACCTTCTCCTTCTCCTTCTTCTGCTTCTTCTGATTCACCCTCCAGACTTCACCTTCTCCTTCTCCTTCTTCTGCTTCACCCTCCAGACTTCACCTTCTCCTTCTCCTTCTTCTGCTTCTTCTGATTCACTCTCCAGACTTCACCTTCTCCTTCTCCTTCTTCTACTTCTTCTGATTCACCCTCCAGACTTCACCTTCTCCATCTCCTTCTTCTGCTTCTTCTGATTCACCCTCCTGACTTCACCTTCTCCTACTCCTTCTTCTGCTTCTTCTGCTTCACCCTCCAGACTTCACCTTCTCCTTCTCCTTCTTCTGCTTCTTTTGATTCACCATCCAGACTTCACCTTCTCCTTCTCCTTCTTCTACTTCTTCTGATTCACCCTCCTGACTTCACCTTCTCCGTCTCCTTCTTCTGCTTCTTCTGATTCACCCTCCAGACTTCACCTTCTCCTTCTCCATCTTCTGCTTCCTCTGATTCTCCCTCCAGACTTTACCTTCTCCTTCTCCTTCTTCTGCTTCTTCTGATTCACTCTCCAGACTTCACCTTCTCCATCTCCTTCTTCTGCTTCTTCTGATTCACCCTCCTGACTTCACCTTCTCCTTCTCCTTCTTCTGCTTCTTCTGATTCACCCTCCTGACTTCACCTTCTCCTTCTCCTTCTTCTGCTTCTTCTGCTTCACCTTCCAGACTTCACCTTCTCCTTCTCCTTGTTCTGCTTCTATTGCTTCACCCTCCAGACTTCACCTTCTCCTTCTTCTTCTTCTGCTTCTTCTGATTCACCCTCCTGACTTCACCTTCTCCTTCTCCTTCTTCCGCTTCCTCTGATTCACCCTCCAGACTTCACCTTCTCCTTCTCCTTCTTCTGCTTCTTCTGATTCACCCTCGTGACTTCACCTTCTCCTTCTCCTTCTTCTGCTTCTTCTGCATCACCCTCCAGACTTCATCTTCTCCTTCTGCTTCTTCTGATTCACCCTCCAGACTTCACCTTCTCCTTCTCCTTCTTCTACTTCTTCTGATTCACCCTCCAGACTTCACCTACTCCTTCTCCTTGTTCTGCTTCTTCTGATTCACCCTCCAGACTTCACCTTCGCCTTCTCCTTCTTCTACTTCTTTTGATTCACCATCCAGACTTCACCTTCTCCTTCTCCTTCTTCTACTTCTTCTGATTCACCCTCCTGACTTCACCTTCTCCTTCTCCTTCTTCTGCTTCTTCTGATTCACCCTCCAGACTTCACCTTCTCCTTCTTCTGCTTCCTCTGATTCACCCTCCAGACTTTACCTTCTCCTTCTCCTTCTTCTGCTTCTTCTGATTCACCCTCCAGTCTTCACCTTCTCCATCTCCTTCTTCTGCTTCTTCTGATTCACCCTCCTGACTTCACCTTCTCCTTCTCCTTCTTCTGCTTCTTCTGCTTCACCCTCCAGACTTCACCTTCTCCATCTCCTTCTTCTGCTTCTTCTGATTCACCCTCCTGACTTCACCTTCTCCTTCTCCTTCTTCTGCTTCTTCTGCTTCACCCTCCAGACTTCACCTTCTCCTTCTCCTTGTTCTGCTTCTTTTGCTTCAACCTCCAGACTTCACCTTCTCCTTCTCCTTCTTCTACTACTTCTGATTCACCCTCCAGACTTCACCTTCTCCTTCTCCTTCTTCTACTTCTTCTGATTCATCCTCCTGACTTCCCCTTCTCCTTCTCCTTCTTCTGCTTCTTCTGATTCACCCTCCAGACTTCACCTTCTCCTTCTCCTTCTTCTGCTTCTTCTGATTCGCCCTCCAGACTTCACCTTCTAATTCTCCTTCTTCTGCTTCTTCTGATTCACCCTCCAGACTTCACCATCTCCATCTCCTTCTTCTGCTTCTTCTGATTCACCCTCCTGACTTCATCTTCGCCTTCTCCTTCTTCTGCTTCTTCTGATTCACCCTCCAGAATTCACCTTCTCCTTCTCCTTCTTCTGCGTCTTCTGATTCACCCTCCAGACTTCACCTCCTTCTCCTTCTTCGACTTCTTCTGCTTCACCCTCCAGACTTCACCTTCTCCTTCTCCTTCTTCTGCTTCTTCTGATTCACCCTCCAGACTTCACCTTCTCCTTCTCCTTCTTCTGCTTCTTCTGATTCGCCCTCCAGACTTCACCTTCTAATTCTCCTTCTTCTGCTTCTTCTGATTCACCCTCCAGACTTCACCATCTCCATCTCCTTCTTCTGCTTCTTCTGATTCACCCTCCTGACTTCATCTTCGCCTTCTCCTTCTTCTGCTTCTTCTGATTCACCCTCCAGAATTCACCTTCTCCTTCTCCTTCCTCTGCGTCTTCTGCTTCACCCTCCAGACTTCACCTCCTTCTCCTTCTTCGACTTCTTCTGCTTCACCCTCCTGACTTCACCTTCTCCTTCTCCTTCTTCTGCTTCTTCTGATTCACCCTCCAGACTTCACCTTCTCCTTCTCCTTCTTCTGCTTCTTCTGCTTCACCCTCCAGACTTCATCTTCGCCTTCTCCTTCTTCTGCTTCACCCTCCAGACTTCACCTTCTCCTTCTCCTTTTTCTGCTTCTTCTGATTCACCCTCCAGACTTCACCTTCTCCTTCTCCTTCTTCTGCTTCTTCTGATTCACCCTCCAGACTTCACCTTCTCCTTCTCCTTCTTCTGCTTCTTCTGATTCACCCTCCAGACTTCACCTTCTCCTTCTCCTTCTTCTGCTTCTTCTGATTCACCCTCCAGACTTCACCTTCTCCTTCTCCTTCTTCTGCTTCACCCTCCAGACTTCACCTTCTCCTTCTCCTTCTTCTGCTTCTTCTGATTCACTCTCCAGACTTCACCTTCTCCTTCTCCTTCTTCTACTTCTTCTGATTCACCCTCCAGACTTCACCTTCTCCATCTCCTTCTTCTGCTTCTTCTGATTCACCCTCCTGACTTCACCTTCTCCTACTCCTTCTTCTGCTTCTTCTGCTTCACCCTCCAGACTTCACCTTCTCCTTCTCCTTCTTCTGCTTCTTTTGATTCACCATCCAGACTTCACCTTCTCCTTCTCCTTCTTCTACTTCTTCTGATTCACCCTCCTGACTTCACCTTCTCCGTCTCCTTCTTCTGCTTCTTCTGATTCACCCTCCAGACTTCACCTTCTCCTTCTCCATCTTCTGCTTCCTCTGATTCTCCCTCCAGACTTTACCTTCTCCTTCTCCTTCTTCTGCTTCTTCTGATTCACTCTCCAGACTTCACCTTCTCCATCTCCTTCTTCTGCTTCTTCTGATTCACCCTCCTGACTTCACCTTCTCCTTCTCCTTCTTCTGCTTCTTCTGATTCACCCTCCTGACTTCACCTTCTCCTTCTCCTTCTTCTGCTTCTTCTGCTTCACCTTCCAGACTTCACCTTCTCCTTCTCCTTGTTCTGCTTCTATTGCTTCACCCTCCAGACTTCACCTTCTCCTTCTTCTTCTTCTGCTTCTTCTGATTCACCCTCCTGACTTCACCTTCTCCTTCTCCTTCTTCCGCTTCCTCTGATTCACCCTCCAGACTTCACCTTCTCCTTCTCCTTCTTCTGCTTCTTCTGATTCACCCTCGTGACTTCACCTTCTCCTTCTCCTTCTTCTGCTTCTTCTGCATCACCCTCCAGACTTCATCTTCTCCTTCTGCTTCTTCTGATTCACCCTCCAGACTTCACCTTCTCCTTCTCCTTCTTCTACTTCTTCTGATTCACCCTCCAGACTTCACCTACTCCTTCTCCTTGTTCTGCTTCTTCTGATTCACCCTCCAGACTTCACCTTCGCCTTCTCCTTCTTCTACTTCTTTTGATTCACCATCCAGACTTCACCTTCTCCTTCTCCTTCTTCTACTTCTTCTGATTCACCCTCCTGACTTCACCTTCTCCTTCTCCTTCTTCTGCTTCTTCTGATTCACCCTCCAGACTTCACCTTCTCCTTCTTCTGCTTCCTCTGATTCACCCTCCAGACTTTACCTTCTCCTTCTCCTTCTTCTGCTTCTTCTGATTCACCCTCCAGACTTCACCTTCTCCATCTCCTTCTTCTGCTTCTTCTGATTCACCCTCCTGACTTCACCTTCTCCTTCTCCTTCTTCTGCTTCTTCTGCTTCACCCTCCAGACTTCACCTTCTCCTTCTCCTTGTTCTGCTTCTTTTGCTTCAACCTCCAGACTTCACCTTCTCCTTCTCCTTCTTCTACTACTTCTGATTCACCCTCCAGACTTCACCTTCTCCTTCTCCTTCTTCTACTTCTTCTGATTCATCCTCCTGACTTCCCCTTCTCCTTCTCCTTCTTCTGCTTCTTCTGATTCACCCTCCAGACTTCACCTTCTCCTTCTCCTTCTTCTGCTTCTTCTGATTCGCCCTCCAGACTTCACCTTCTAATTCTCCTTCTTCTGCTTCTTCTGATTCACCCTCCAGACTTCACCATCTCCATCTCCTTCTTCTGCTTCTTCTGATTCACCCTCCTGACTTCATCTTCGCCTTCTCCTTCTTCTGCTTCTTCTGATTCACCCTCCAGAATTCACCTTCTCCTTCTCCTTCTTCTGCGTCTTCTGCTTCACCCTCCAGACTTCACCTCCTTCTCCTTCTTCGACTTCTTCTGCTTCACCCTCCTGACTTCACCTTCTCCTTCTCCTTCTTCTGCTTCTTCTGATTCACCCTCCAGACTTCACCTTCTCCTTCTCCTTCTTCTGCTTCTTCTGCTTCACCCTCCAGACTTCATCTTCGCCTTCTCCTTCTTCTGCTTCACCCTCCAGACTTCACCTTCTCCTTCTCCTTTTTCTGCTTCTTCTGATTCACCCTCCAGACTTCACCTTCTCCTTCTCCTTCTTCTGCTTCTTCTGATTCACCCTCCAGACTTCACCTTCTCCTTCTCCTTCTTCTGCTTCTTCTGATTCACCCTCCAGACTTCACCTTCTCCTTCTCCTTCTTCTGCTTCTTCTGATTCACCCTCCAGACTTCACCTTCTCCTTCTCCTTCTTCTGCTTCTTCTGCTTCACCCTCCAGACTTCACCTTCTCCTTCTCCTTCTTCTGCTTCTTCTGATTCACTCTCCAGACTTCACCTTCTCCTTCTCCTTCTTCTACTTCTTCTGATTCACCCTCCAGACTTCACCTTCTCCATCTCCTTCTTCTGCTTCTTCTTATTCACCCTCCTGACTTCACCTTCTCCAACTCCTTCTTCTGCTTCTTCTGCTTCACCCTCCAGACTTCACCTTCTCCTTCTCCTTCTTCTGCTTCTTTTGATTCACCATCCAGACTTCACCTTCTCCTTCTCCTTCTTCTACTTCTTCTGATTCACCCTCCTGACTTCACCTTCTCCGTCTCCTTCTTCTGCTTCTTCTGATTCACTCTCCAGACTTCACCTTCTCCTTCTCCATCTTCTGCTTCCTCTGATTCTCCCTCCAGACTTTACCTTCTCCTTCTCCTTCTTCTGCTTCTTCTGATTCACTCTCCAGACTTCACCTTCTCCATCTCCTTCTTCTGCTTCTTCTGATTCACCCTCCTGACTTCACCTTCTCCTTCTCCTTCTTCTGCTTCTTCTGATTCACCCTCCTGACTTCACCTTCTCCTTCTCCTTCTTCTGCTTCTTCTGCTTCACCTTCCAGACTTCACCTTCTCCTTCTCCTTGTTCTGCTTCTATTGCTTCACCCTCCAGACTTCACCTTCTCCTTCTTCTTCTTCTGCTTCTTCTGATTCACCCTCCTGACTTCACCTTCTCCTTCTCCTTCTTCCGCTTCCTCTGATTCACCCTCCAGACTTCACCTTCTCCTTCTCCTTCTTCTGCTTCTTCTGATTCACCCTCGTGACTTCACCTTCTCCTTCTCCTTCTTCTGCTTCTTCTGCATCACCCTCCAGACTTCATCTTCTCCTTCTCCTTCTTCTCCTTCTTCTGATTCACCCTCCAGACTTCACCTTCTCCTTCTCCTTCTTCTACTTCTTCTGATTCACCCTCCAGACTTCACCTTCGCCTTCTCCTTCTTCTACTTCTTCTGATTCACCCTCCAGACTTCAACTTCTCCTTCTCCTTCTTCTGCTTCTTCTGATTCACCCTCCAGACTTCACCTTCTCCTTCTCCTTCTTCTACTTCTTCTGATTCACCCTCCAGACTTCACCTACTCCTTCTCCTTGTTCTGCTTCTTCTGATTCACCCTCCAGACTTCACCTTCGCCTTCTCCTTCTTCTACTTCTTTTGATTCACCATCCAGACTTCACCTTCTCCTTCTCCTTCTTCTACTTCTTCTGATTCACCCTCCTGACTTCACCTTCTCCTTCTCCTTCTTCTGCTTCTTCTGATTCACCCTCCAGACTTCACCTTCTCCTTCTCCTTCTTCTGCTTCCTCTGATTCACCCTCCAGACTTTACCTTCTCCTTCTCCTTCTTCTGCTTCTTCTGATTCACCCTCCAGACTTCACCTTCTCCATCTCCTTCTTCTGCTTCTTCTGATTCACCCTCCTGACTTCACCTTCTCCTTCTCCTTCTTCTGCTTCTTCTGCTTCACCCTCCAGACTTCACCTTCTCCTTCTCCTTGTTCTGCTTCTTTTGCTTCAACCTCCAGACTTCACCTTCTCCTTCTCCTTCTTCTACTACTTCTGATTCACCCTCCAGACTTCACCTTCTCCTTCTCCTTCTTCTACTTCTTCTGATTCATCCTCCTGACTTCCCCTTCTCCTTCTCCTTCTTCTGCTTCTTCTGATTCACCCTCCAGACTTCACCTTCTCCTTCTCCTTCTTCTGCTTCTTCTGATTCGCCCTCCAGACTTCACCTTCTAATTCTCCTTCTTCTGCTTCTTCTGATTCACCCTCCAGACTTCACCATCTCCATCTCCTTCTTCTGCTTCTTCTGATTCACCCTCCTGACTTCATCTTCGCCTTCTCCTTCTTCTGCTTCTTCTGATTCACCCTCCAGAATTCACCTTCTCCTTCTCCTTCTTCTGCGTCTTCTGATTCACCCTCCAGACTTCACCTCCTTCTCCTTCTTCGACTTCTTCTGCTTCACCCTCCTGACTTCACCTTCTCCTTCTCCTTCTTCTGCTTCTTCTGATTCACCCTCCAGACTTCACCTTCTCCTTCTCCTTCTTCTGCTTCTTCTGCTTCACCCTCCAGACTTCATCTTCGCCTTCTCCTTCTTCTGCTTCACCCTCCAGACTTCACCTTCTCCTTCTCCTTTTTCTGCTTCTTCTGATTCACCCTCCAGACTTCACCTTCTCCTTCTCCTTCTTCTGCTTCTTCTGATTCACCCTCCAGACTTCACCTTCTCCTTCTCCTTCTTCTGCTTCTTCTGATTCACCCTCCAGACTTCACCTTCTCCTTCTCCTTCTTCTGCTTCTTCTGATTCACCCTCCAGACTTCACCTTCTCCTTCTCCTTCTTCTGCTTCTTCTGCTTCACCCTCCAGACTTCACCTTCTCCTTCTCCTTCTTCTGCTTCTTCTGATTCACTCTCCAGACTTCACCTTCTCCTTCTCCTTCTTCTACTTCTTCTGATTCACCCTCCAGACTTCACCTTCTCCATCTCCTTCTTCTGCTTCTTCTTATTCACCCTCCTGACTTCACCTTCTCCTACTCCTTCTTCTGCTTCTTCTGCTTCACCCTCCAGACTTCACCTTCTCCTTCTCCTTCTTCTGCTTCTTTTGATTCACCATCCAGACTTCACCTTCTCCTTCTCCTTCTTCTACTTCTTCTGATTCACCCTCCTGACTTCACCTTCTCCGTCTCCTTCTTCTGCTTCTTCTGATTCACCCTCCAGACTTCACCTTCTCCTTCTCCATCTTCTGCTTCCTCTGATTCTCCCTCCAGACTTTACCTTCTCCTTCTCCTTCTTCTGCTTCTTCTGATTCACTCTGCAGACTTCACCTTCTCCATCTCCTTCTTCTGCTTCTTCTGATTCACCCTCCTGACTTCACCTTCTCCTTCTTCTGCTTCTTCTGATTCACCCTCCTGACTTCACCTTCTCCTTCTCCTTCTTCTGCTTCTTCTGCTTCACCTTCCAGACTTTACCTTCTCCTTCTCCTTGTTCTGCTTCTATTGCTTCACCCTCCAGACTTCACCTTCTCCTTCTTCTTCTTCTGCTTCTTCTGATTCACCCTCCTGACTTCACCTTCTCCTTCTCCTTCTTCCGCTTCCTCTGATTCACCCTCCAGACTTCACCTTCTCCTTCTCCTTCTTCTGCTTCTTCTGATTCACCCTCGTGACTTCACCTTCTCCTTCTCCTTCTTCTGCTTCTTCTGCATCACCCTCCAGACTTCATCTTCTCCTTCTCCTTCTTCTCCTTCTTCTGATTCACCCTCCAGACTTCACCTTCTCCTTCTCCTTCTTCTACTTCTTCTGATTCACCCTCCAGACTTCACCTTCGCCTTCTCCTTCTTCTACTTCTTCTGATTCACCCTCCAGACTTCAACTTCTCCTTCTCCTTCTTCTGCTTCTTCTGATTCACCCTCCAGACTTCACCTTCTCCTTCTCCTTCTTCTACTTCTTCTGATTCACCCTCCAGACTTCACCTACTCCTTCTCCTTGTTCTGCTTCTTCTGATTCACCCTCCAGACTTCACCTTCTCCGTCTCCTTCTTCTGCTTCTTCTGATTCACCCTCCAGACTTCACCTTCTCCTTCTCCTTCTTCTGCTTCCTCTGATTCACCCTCCAGACTTCACCTTCTCCTTCTCCTTCTTCTGCTTCTTCTGCTTCACCCTCCAGACTTCACCTTCTCCTTCTCCTTCTTCTGCTTCTTCTGATTCACACTCCAGACTTCACCTTCTCCTTCTCCTTCTTCTACTTCTTCTGATTCACCCTCCAGACTTCACCTTCTCCTTCTCCTTCTTCTGCTTCTTCTGATTCACCCTCCAGACTTCACCTTCTCCTTCTCCTTCTTCTGCTTCTTCTGATTCCGCCTCCAGACTTCACCTTCTCCTTCTCCTTGTTCTGCTTCTTCTGATTCACCCTCCAGACTTCACCTTCTCCTTCTTCTTCTTCTGCTTCTTCTGATTCACCCTCCAGACTTCACCTTCTCCTTCTCCTTCTTCTACTTCTTCTGATTCACCCTCCAGACTTCACCTTCTCCTTCTCCTTCTTCTACTTCTTCTGATTCACCCTCCTGACTTCACCTTCTCCTTCTCCTTGTTCTGCTTCTTCTGATTCACCCTCCAGACTTCACCTTCTCCTTCTCCTTCTTCTGCTTCTTCTGATTCACCCTCCAGACTTCACCTTCTCCTTCTCCTTCTTCTACTTCTTCTGATTCACCCTCCAGACTTCAACTTCTCCTTCTCCTTCTTCTACTTCTTCTGTTTCACCCTCCTGACTTCACCTTCTCCTTCTCCTTCTTCTGCTTCTTCTGATTCACCCTCCAGACTTCACCTTCTCCTTCTCCTTCTTCTGCTTCTTCTGATTCACCCTCCAGACTTCACCTTCTCCTTCTCCTTCTTCTGCTTCTTCTGATTCACCCTCCAGACTTCACCATCTCCATCTCCTTCTTCTGCTTCTTCTGATTCACCCTCCAGACTTCACCTTCGCCTTCTCCTTCTTCTGCTTCTTCTGATTCACCCTCCAGACTTCACCTTCTCCTTCTCCTTCTTCTGCTTCTTCTGCTTCACCCTCCAGACTTCACCTTCTCCTTCTCCTTCTTCTACTTCTTCTGCTTCACCCTCCTGACTTCACCTTCTCCTTCTCCTTCTTCTGCTTCTTCTGATTCACCCTCCAGACTTCACCTTCTCCTTCTCCTTCTTCTGCTTCTTCTGATTCACCCTCCAGACTTCACCTTCTCCATCTTCTGCTTCTTCTGATTCACCCTCCAGACTTCACCTTCTCCTTCTCCTTGTTCTGCTTCTTCTGATTCACCCTCCAGTCTTCACCTTCTCCTTCTCCTTCTTCTGCTTCTTCTGATTCACCACCCAGACTTCACCTTCTCCTTCTCCTTCTTCTGCTTCCTCTGATTCACCCTCCAGACTTCACCTTCTCCTTCTCCTTCTTCTACTTCTTCTTATTCACCCTCCAGACTTCACCTTCTCCATCTCCTTCTTCTGCTTCTTCTGATTCACCCTCCTGACTTCACCTTCTCCTACTCCTTCTTCTGCTTCTTCTGCTTCACCCTCCAGACTTCACCTTCTCCTTCTCCTTCTTCTGCTTCTTTTGATTCACCATCCAGACTTCACCTTCTCCTTCTCCTTCTTCTACTTCTTCTGATTCACCCTCCTGACTTCACCTTCTCCTTCTCCTTCTTCTGCTTCTTCTGATTCACCCTCCAGACTTCACCTTCTCCTTCTCCTTCTTCTGCTTCCTCTGATTCACCCTCCAGACTTTACCTTCTCCTTCTCCTTCTTCTGCTTCTTCTGATTCACCCTCCAGACTTCACCTTCTCCATCTCCTTCTTCTGCTTCTTCTGATTCACCCTCCTGACTTCACCTTCTCCTTCTCCTTCTTCTGCTTCTTCTGCTTCACCCTCCAGACTTCACCTTCTCCTTCTCCTTGTTCTGCTTCTTTTGCTTCAACCTCCAGACTTCACCTTCTCCTGCTCCTTCTTCTACTACTTCTGATTCACCCTCCAGACTTCACCTTCTCCTTCTCCTTCTTCTACTTCTTCTGATTCATCCTCCTGACTTCCCCTTCTCCTTCTCCTTCTTCTGCTTCTTCTGATTCACCCTCCAGACTTCACCTTCTCCTTCTCCTTCTTCTGCTTCTTCTGATTCGCCCTCCAGACTTCACCTTCTAATTCTCCTTCTTCTGCTTCTTCTGATTCACCCTCCAGACTTCACCATCTCCATCTCCTTCTTCTGCTTCTTCTGATTCACCCTCCTGACTTCATCTTCGCCTTCTCCTTCTTCTGCTTCTTCTGATTCACCCTCCAGAATTCACCTTCTCCTTCTCCTTCTTCTGCGTCTTCTGCTTCACCCTCCAGACTTCACCTCCTTCTCCTTCTTCGACTTCTTCTGCTTCACCCTCCTGACTTCACCTTCTCCTTCTCCTTCTTCTGCTTCTTCTGATTCACCCTCCAGACTTCACCTTCTCCTTCTCCTTCTTCTGCTTCTTCTGCTTCACCCTCCAGACTTCATCTTCGCCTTCTCCTTCTTCTGCTTCACCCTCCAGACTTCACCTTCTCCTTCTCCTTTTTCTGCTTCTTCTGATTCACCCTCCAGACTTCACCTTCTCCTTCTCCTTCTTCTGCTTCTTCTGATTCACCCTCCAGACTTCACCTTCTCCTTCTCCTTCTTCTGCTTCTTCTGATTCACCCTCCAGACTTCACCTTCTCCTTCTCCTTCTTCTGCTTCTTCTGATTCACCCTCCAGACTTCACCTTCTCCTTCTCCTTCTTCTGCTTCTTCTGCTTCACCCTCCAGACTTCACCTTCTCCTTCTCCTTCTTCTGCTTCTTCTGATTCACTCTCCAGACTTCACCTTCTCCTTCTCCTTCTTCTACTTCTTCTGATTCACCCTCCAGACTTCACCTTCTCCATCTCCTTCTTCTGCTTCTTCTGATTCACCCTCCTGACTTCACCTTCTCCTACTCCTTCTTCTGCTTCTTCTGCTTCACCCTCCAGACTTCACCTTCTCCTTCTCCTTCTTCTGCTTCTTTTGATTCACCATCCAGACTTCACCTTCTCCTTCTCCTTCTTCTACTTCTTCTGATTCACCCTCCTGACTTCACCTTCTCCGTCTCCTTCTTCTGCTTCTTCTGATTCACCCTCCAGACTTCACCTTCTCCTTCTCCATCTTCTGCTTCCTCTGATTCTCCCTCCAGACTTTACCTTCTCCTTCTCCTTCTTCTGCTTCTTCTGATTCACTCTCCAGACTTCACCTTCTCCATCTCCTTCTTCTGCTTCTTCTGATTCACCCTCCTGACTTCACCTTCTCCTTCTCCTTCTTCTGCTTCTTCTGATTCACCCTCCTGACTTCACCTTCTCCTTCTCCTTCTTCTGCTTCTTCTGCTTCACCTTCCAGACTTCACCTTCTCCTTCTCCTTGTTCTGCTTCTATTGCTTCACCCTCCAGACTTCACCTTCTCCTTCTTCTTCTTCTGCTTCTTCTGATTCACCCTCCTGACTTCACCTTCTCCTTCTCCTTCTTCCGCTTCCTCTGATTCACCCTCCAGACTTCACCTTCTCCTTCTCCTTCTTCTGCTTCTTCTGATTCACCCTCGTGACTTCACCTTCTCCTTCTCCTTCTTCTGCTTCTTCTGCATCACCCTCCAGACTTCATCTTCTCCTTCTCCTTCTTCTGATTCACCCTCCAGACTTTAGCTTCTCCTTCTCCTTCTTCTACTTCTTCTGATTCACCCTCCAGACTTCACCTTCGCCTTCTCCTTCTTCTACTTCTTCTGATTCACCCTCCAGACTTCAACTTCTCCTTCTCCTTCTTCTGCTTCTTCTGATTCACCCTCCAGACTTCACCTTCTCCTTCTCCTTCTTCTACTTCTTCTGATTCACCCTCCAGACTTCACCTACTCCTTCTCCTTGTTCTGCTTCTTCTGATTCACCCTCCAGACTTCACCTTCTCCGTCTCCTTCTTCTGCTTCTTCTGATTCACCCTCCAGACTTCACCTTCTCCTTCTCCTTCTTCTGCTTCCTCTGATTCACCCTCCAGACTTCACCTTCTCCTTCTCCTTCTTCTGCTTCTTCTGCTTCACCCTTCAGACTTCACCTTCTCCTTCTCCTTCTTCTGCTTCTTCTGATTCACACTCCAGACTTCACCTTCTCCTTCTCCTTCTTCTACTTCTTCTGATTCACCCTCCAGACTTCACCTTCTCCTTCTCCTTCTTCTGCTTCTTCTGATTCACCCTCCAGACTTCACCTTCTCCTTCTCCTTCTTCTGCTTCTTCTGATTCCGCCTCCAGACTTCACCTTCTCCTTCTCCTTGTTCTGCTTCTTCTGATTCACCCTCCAGACTTCACCTTCTCCTTCCTCTTCTTCTGCTTCTTCTGATTCACCCTCCAGACTTCACCTTCTCCTTCTCCTTCTTCTACTTCTTCTGATTCACCCTCCAGACTTCACCTTCTCCTTCTCCTTCTTCTACTTCTTCTGATTCACCCTCCTGACTTCACCTTCTCCTTCTCCTTGTTCTGCTTCTTCTGATTCACCCTCCAGACTTCACCTTCTCCTTCTCCTTCTTCTGCTTCTTCTGATTCACCCTCCAGACTTCACCTTCTCCATCTCCTTCTTCTGCTTCTTCTGATTCACCCTCCTGACTTCACCTTCTCCTTCTCCTTCTTCTGCTTCTTCTGCTTCACCCTCCAGACTTCACCTTCTCCTTCTCCTTGTTCTGCTTCTTTTGCTTCAACCTCCAGACTTCACCTTCTCCTTCTCCTTCTTCTACTACTTCTGATTCACCCTCCAGACTTCACCTTCTCCTTCTCCTTCTTCTACTTCTTCTGATTCATCCTCCTGACTTCCCCTTCTCCTTCTCCTTCTTCTGCTTCTTCTGATTCACCCTCCAGACTTCACCTTCTCCTTCTCCTTCTTCTGCTTCTACTGATTCGCCCTCCAGACTTCACCTTCTAATTCTCCTTCTTCTGCTTCTTCTGATTCACCCTCCAGACTTCACCATCTCCATCTCCTTCTTCTGCTTCTTCTGATTCACCCTCCTGACTTCATCTTCGCCTTCTCCTTCTTCTGCTTCTTCTGATTCACCCTCCAGAATTCACCTTCTCCTTCTCCTTCTTCTGCGTCTTCTGCTTCACCCTCCAGACTTCACCTCCTTCTCCTTCTTCGACTTCTTCTGCTTCACCCTCCTGACTTCACCTTCTCCTTCTCCTTCTTCTGCTTCTTCTGATTCACCCTCCAGACTTCACCTTCTCCTTCTCCTTCTTCTGCTTCTTCTGCTTCACCCTCCAGACTTCATCTTCGCCTTCTCCTTCTTCTGCTTCACCCTCCAGACTTCACCTTCTCCTTCTCCTTTTTCTGCTTCTTCTGATTCACCCTCCAGACTTCACCTTCTCCTTCTCCTTCTTCTGCTTCTTCTGATTCACCCTCCAGACTTCACCTTCTCCTTCTCCTTCTTCTGCTTCTTCTGATTCACCCTCCAGACTTCACCTTCTCCTTCTCCTTCTTCTGCTTCTTCTGATTCACCCTCCAGACTTCACCTTCTCCTTCTCCTTCTTCTGCTTCTTCTGCTTCACCCTCCAGACTTCACCTTCTCCTTCTCCTTCTTCTGCTTCTTCTGATTCACTCTCCAGACTTCACCTTCTCCTTCTCCTTCTTCTACTTCTTCTGATTCACCCTCCAGACTTCACCTTCTCCATCTCCTTCTTCTGCTTCTTCTGATTCACCCTCCTGACTTCACCTTCTCCTACTCCTTCTTCTGCTTCTTCTGCTTCACCCTCCAGACTTCACCTTCTCCTTCTCCTTCTTCTGCTTCTTTTGATTCACCATCCAGACTTCACCTTCTCCTTCTCCTTCTTCTACTTCTTCTGATTCACCCTCCTGACTTCACCTTCTCCTTCTCCTTCTTCCGCTTCCTCTGATTCACCCTCCAGACTTCACCTTCTCCTTCTCCTTCTTCTGCTTCTTCTGATTCACCCTCGTGACTTCACCTTCTCCTTCTCCTTCTTCTGCTTCTTCTGCATCACCCTCCAGACTTCATCTTCTCCTTCTCCTTCTTCTGATTTACCCTCCAGACTTCACCTTCTCCTTCTCCTTCTTCTACTTCTTCTGATTCACCCTCCAGACTTCACCTTCGCCTTCTCCTTCTTCTACTTCTTCTGATTCACCCTCCAGACTTCAACTTCTCCTTCTCCTTCTTCTGCTTCTTCTGATTCACCCTCCAGACTTCACCTTCTCCTTCTCCTTCTTCTACTTCTTCTGATTCACCCTCCAGACTTCACCTACTCCTTCTCCTTGTTCTGCTTCTTCTGATTCACCCTCCAGACTTCACCTTCTCCGTCTCCTTCTTCTGCTTCTTCTGATTCACCCTCCAGACTTCACCTTCTCCTTCTCCTTCTTCTGCTTCCTCTGATTCACCCTCCAGACTTCACCTTCTCCTTCTCCTTCTTCTGCTTCTTCTGCTTCACCCTTCAGACTTCACCTTCTCCTTCTCCTTCTTCTGCTTCTTCTGATTCACACTCCAGACTTCACCTTCTCCTTCTCCTTCTTCTACTTCTTCTGATTCACCCTCCAGACTTCACCTTCTCCTTCTCCTTCTTCTGCTTCTTCTGATTCACCCTCCAGACTTCACCTTCTCCTTCTCCTTCTTCTGCTTCTTCTGATTCCGCCTCCAGACTTCACCTTCTCCTTCTCCTTGTTCTGCTTCTTCTGATTCACCCTCCAGACTTCACCTTCTCCTTCCTCTTCTTCTGCTTCTTCTGATTCACCCTCCAGACTTCACCTTCTCCTTCTCCTTCTTCTACTTCTTCTGATTCACCCTCCAGACTTCACCTTCTCCTTCTCCTTCTTCTACTTCTTCTGATTCACCCTCCTGACTTCACCTTCTCCTTCTCCTTGTTCTGCTTCTTCTGATTCACCCTCCAGGCTTCACCTTCTCCTTCTCCTTCTTCTGCTTCTTCTGATTCACCCTCCAGACTTCACCTTCTCCATCTCCTTCTTCTGCTTCTTCTGATTCACCCTCCTGACTTCACCTTCTCCTTCTCCTTCTTCTGCTTCTTCTGCTTCACCCTCCAGACTTCACCTTCTCCTTCTCCTTGTTCTGCTTCTTTTGCTTCAACCTCCAGACTTCACCTTCTCCTTCTCCTTCTTCTACTACTTCTGATTCACCCTCCAGACTTCACCTTCTCCTTCTCCTTCTTCTACTTCTTCTGATTCATCCTCCTGACTTCCCCTTCTCCTTCTCCTTCTTCTGCTTCTTCTGATTCACCCTCCAGACTTCACCTTCTCCTTCTCCTTCTTCTGCTTCTTCTGATTCGCCCTCCAGACTTCACCTTCTAATTCTCCTTCTTCTGCTTCTTCTGATTCACCCTCCAGACTTCACCATCTCCATCTCCTTCTTCTGCTTCTTCTGATTCACCCTCCTGACTTCATCTTCGCCTTCTCCTTCTTCTGCTTCTTCTGATTCACCCTCCAGAATTCACCTTCTCCTTCTCCTTCTTCTGCGTCTTCTGCTTCACCCTCCAGACTTCACCTCCTTCTCCTTCTTCGACTTCTTCTGCTTCACCCTCCTGACTTCACCTTCTCCTTCTCCTTCTTCTGCTTCTTCTGATTCACCCTCCAGACTTCACCTTCTCCTTCTCCTTCTTCTGCTTCTTCTGCTTCACCCTCCAGACTTCATCTTCGCCTTCTCCTTCTTCTGCTTCACCCTCCAGACTTCACCTTCTCCTTCTCCTTTTTCTGCTTCTTCTGATTCACCCTCCAGACTTCACCTTCTCCTTCTCCTTCTTCTGCTTCTTCTGATTCACCCTCCAGACTTCACCTTCTCCTTCTCCTTCTTCTGCTTCTTCTGATTCACCCTCCAGACTTCACCTTCTCCTTCTCCTTCTTCTGCTTCTTCTGATTCACCCTCCAGACTTCACCTTCTCCTTCTCCTTCTTCTGCTTCTTCTGCTTCACCCTCCAGACTTCACCTTCTCCTTCTCCTTCTTCTGCTTCTTCTGATTCACTCTCCAGACTTCACCTTCTCCTTCTCCTTCTTCTACTTCTTCTGATTCACCCTCCAGACTTCACCTTCTCCATCTCCTTCTTCTGCTTCTTCTGATTCACCCTCCTGACTTCACCTTCTCCTACTCCTTCTTCTGCTTCTTCTGCTTCACCCTCCAGACTTCACCTTCTCCTTCTCCTTCTTCTGCTTCTTTTGATTCACCATCCAGACTTCACCTTCTCCTTCTCCTTCTTCTACTTCTTCTGATTCACCCTCCTGACTTCACCTTCTCCGTCTCCTTCTTCTGCTTCTTCTGATTCACCCTCCAGACTTCACCTTCTCCTTCTCCATCTTCTGCTTCCTCTGATTCTCCCTCCAGACTTTACCTTCTCCTTCTCCTTCTTCTGCTTCTTCTGATTCACTCTCCAGACTTCACCTTCTCCATCTCCTTCTTCTGCTTCTTCTGATTCACCCTCCTGACTTCACCTTCTCCTTCTCCTTCTTCTGCTTCTTCTGATTCACCCTCCTGACTTCACCTTCTCCTTCTCCTTCTTCTGCTTCTTCTGCTTCACCTTCCAGACTTCACCTTCTCCTTCTCCTTGTTCTGCTTCTATTGCTTCACCCTCCAGACTTCACCTTCTCCTTCTTCTTCTTCTGCTTCTTCTGATTCACCCTCCTGACTTCACCTTCTCCTTCTCCTTCTTCCGCTTCCTCTGATTCACCCTCCAGACTTCACCTTCTCCTTCTCCTTCTTCTGCTTCTTCTGATTCACCCTCGTGACTTCACCTTCTCCTTCTCCTTCTTCTGCTTCTTCTGCATCACCCTCCAGACTTCATCTTCTCCTTCTCCTTCTTCTGATTCACCCTCCAGACTTCACCTTCTCCTTCTCCTTCTTCTACTTCTTCTGATTCACCCTCCAGACTTCACCTTCGCCTTCTCCTTCTTCTACTTCTTCTGATTCACCCTCCAGACTTCAACTTCTCCTTCTCCTTCTTCTGCTTCTTCTGATTCACCCTCCAGACTTCACCTTCTCCTTCTCCTTCTTCTACTTCTTCTGATTCACCCTCCAGACTTCACCTACTCCTTCTCCTTGTTCTGCTTCTTCTGATTCACCCTCCAGACTTCACCTTCTCCGTCTCCTTCTTCTGCTTCTTCTGATTCACCCTCCAGACTTCACCTTCTCCTTCTCCTTCTTCTGCTTCCTCTGATTCACCCTCCAGACTTCACCTTCTCCTTCTCCTTCTTCTGCTTCTTCTGCTTCACCCTTCAGACTTCACCTTCTCCTTCTCCTTCTTCTGCTTCTTCTGATTCACACTCCAGACTTCACCTTCTCCTTCTCCTTCTTCTACTTCTTCTGATTCACCCTCCAGACTTCACCTTCTCCTTCTCCTTCTTCTACTTCTTCTGATTCACCCTCCAGACTTCACCTTCTCCTTCTCCTTCTTCTACTTCTTCTGATTCACCCTCCTGACTTCACCTTCTCCTTCTCCTTGTTCTGCTTCTTCTGATTCACCCTCCAGACTTCACCTTCTCCTTCTCCTTCTTCTGCTTCTTCTGATTCACCCTCCAGACTTCACCTTCTCCTTCTCCTTCTTCTACTTCTTCTGATTCACCCTCCAGACTTCAACTTCTCCTTCTCCTTCTTCTACTTCTTCTGTTTCACCCTCCTGACTTCATCTTCTCCTTCTCCTTCTTCTGCTTCTTCTGATTCACCCTCCAGACTTCACCTTCTCCTTCTCCTTCTTCTGCTTCTTCTGATTCACCCTCCAGACTTCACCTTCTCCTTCTCCTTCTTCTGCTTCTTCTGATTCACGCTCCAGACTTCACCATCTCCATCTCCTTCTTCTGCTTCTTCTGATTCACCCTCCAGACTTCACCTTCGCCTTCTCCTTCTTCTGCTTCTTCTGATTCACCCTCCAGACTTCACCTTCTCCTTCTCCTTCTTCTGCTTCTTCTGCTTCACCCTCCAGACTTCACCTTCTCCTTCTCCTTCTTCTACTTCTTCTGCTTCACCCTCCTGACTTCACCTTCTCCTTCTCCTTCTTCTGCTTCTTCTGATTCACCCTCCAGACTTCACCTTCTCCTTCTCCTTCTTCTGCTTCTTCTGATTCACCCTCCAGACTTCACCTTCTCCTTCTTCTGCTTCTTCTGATTCACCCTCCAGACTTCACCTTCTCCTTCTCCTTGTTCTGCTTCTTCTGATTCACCCTCCAGACTTCACCTTCTCCTTCTCCTTCTTCTGCTTCTTCTGATTCACCACCCAGACTTCACCTTCTCCTTCTCCTTCTTCTGCTTCCTCTGATTCACCCTCCAGACTTCACCTTCTCCTTCTCCTTCTTCTACTTCTTCTGATTCACCCTCCAGACTTCACCTTCTCCATCTCCTTATTCTGCTTCTTCTGATTCACCCTCCTGACTTCACCTTCTCCTACTCCTTTTTCTGCTTCTTCTGCTTCACCCTCCAGACTTCACCTTCTCCTTCTCCTTCTTCTGCTTCTTTTGATTCACCATCCAGACTTCACCTTCTCCTTCTCCTTCTTCTACTTCTTCTGATTCACCCTCCTGACTTCACCTTCTCCTTCTCCTTCTTCTGCTTCTTCTGATTCACCCTCCAGACTTCACCTTCTCCTTCTCCTTCTTCTACTTCTTCTGATTCACCCTCCAGACTTCACCTTCGCCTTCTCCTTCTTCTACTTCTTCTGATTCACCCTCCAGACTTCAACTTCTCCTTCTCCTTCTTCTGCTTCTTCTGATTCACCCTCCAGACTTCACCTTCTCCTTCTCCTTCTTCTACTTCTTCTGATTCACCCTCCAGACTTCACCTACTCCTTCTCCTTGTTCTGCTTCTTCTGATTCACCCTCCAGACTTCACCTTCTCCGTCTCCTTCTTCTGCTTCTTCTGATTCACCCTCCAGACTTCACCTTCTCCTTCTCCTTCTTCTGCTTCCTCTGATTCACCCTCCAGACTTCACCTTCTCCTTCTCCTTCTTCTGCTTCTTCTGCTTCACCCTTCAGACTTCACCTTCTCCTTCTCCTTCTTCTGCTTCTTCTGATTCACACTCCAGACTTCACCTTCTCCTTCTCCTTCTTCTACTTCTTCTGATTCACCCTCCAGACTTCACCTTCTCCTTCTCCTTCTTCTACTTCTTCTGATTCACCCTCCAGACTTCACCTTCTCCTTCTCCTTCTTCTACTTCTTCTGATTCACCCTCCTGACTTCACCTTCTCCTTCTCCTTGTTCTGCTTCTTCTGATTCACCCTCCAGACTTCACCTTCTCCTTCTCCTTCTTCTGCTTCTTCTGATTCACCCTCCAGACTTCACCTTCTCCTTCTCCTTCTTCTACTTCTTCTGATTCACCCTCCAGACTTCAACTTCTCCTTCTCCTTCTTCTACTTCTTCTGTTTCACCCTCCTGACTTCATCTTCTCCTTCTCCTTCTTCTGCTTCTTCTGATTCACCCTCCAGACTTCACCTTCTCCTTCTCCTTCTTCTGCTTCTTCTGATTCACCCTCCAGACTTCACCTTCTCCTTCTCCTTCTTCTGCTTCTTCTGATTCACCCTCCAGACTTCACCATCTCCATCTCCTTCTTCTGCTTCTTCTGATTCACCCTCCAGACTTCACCTTCGCCTTCTCCTTCTTCTGCTTCTTCTGATTCACCCTCCAGACTTCACCTTCTCCTTCTCCTTCTTCTGCTTCTTCTGCTTCACCCTCCAGACTTCACCTTCTCCTTCTCCTTCTTCTACTTCTTCTGCTTCACCCTCCTGACTTCACCTTCTCCTTCTCCTTCTTCTGCTTCTTCTGATTCACCCTCCAGACTTCACCTTCTCCTTCTCCTTCTTCTGCTTCTTCTGATTCACCCTCCAGACTTCACCTTCTCCTTCTTCTGCTTCTTCTGATTCACCCTCCAGACTTCACCTTCTCCTTCTCCTTGTTCTGCTTCTTCTGATTCACCCTCCAGACTTCACCTTCTCCTTCTCCTTCTTCTGCTTCTTCTGATTCACCACCCAGACTTCACCTTCTCCTTCTCCTTCTTCTGCTTCCTCTGATTCACCCTCCAGACTTCACCTTCTCCTTCTCCTTCTTCTACTTCTTCTGATTCACCCTCCAGACTTCACCTTCTCCATCTCCTTATTCTGCTTCTTCTGATTCACCCTCCTGACTTCACCTTCTCCTACTCCTTTTTCTGCTTCTTCTGCTTCACCCTCCAGACTTCACCTTCTCCTTCTCCTTCTTCTGCTTCTTTTGATTCACCATCCAGACTTCACCTTCTCCTTCTCCTTCTTCTACTTCTTCTGATTCACCCTCCTGACTTCACCTTCTCCTTCTCCTTCTTCTGCTTCTTCTGATTCACCCTCCAGACTTCACCTTCTCCTTCTCCTTCTTCTGCTTCCTCTGATTCACCCTCCAGACTTTACCTTCTCCATCTCCTTCTTCTGCTTCTTCTGATTCACCCTCCAGACTTCACCTTCTCCATCTCCTTCTTCTGCTTCTTCTGATTCACCCTCCTGACTTCACCTTCTCCTTCTCCTTCTTCTGCTTCTTCTGCTTCACCCTCCAGACTTCACCTTCTCCTTCTCCTTGTTCTGCTTCTTTTGCTTCAACCTCCAGACTTCACCTTCTCCTTCTCCTTCTTCTACTACTTCTGATTCACCCTCCAGACTTCACCTTCTCCTTCTCCTTCTTCTACTTCTTCTGATTCATCCTCCTGACTTCCCCTTCTCCTTCTCCTTCTTCTGCTTCTTCTGATTCACCCTCCAGACTTCACCTTCTCCTTCTCCTTCTTCTGCTTCTTCTGCTTCGCCCTCCAGACTTCACCTTCTAATTCTCCTTCTTCTGCTTCTTCTGATTCACCCTCCAGACTTCACCATCTCCATCTCCTTCTTCTGCTTCTTCTGATTCACCCTCCTGACTTCATCTTCGCCTTCTCCTTCTTCTGCTTCTTCTGATTCACCCTCCAGAATTCACCTTCTCCTTCTCCTTCTTCTGCGTCTTCTGCTTCACCCTCCAGACTTCACCTCCTTCTCCTTCTTCGACTTCTTCTGCTTCACCCTCCTGACTTCACCTTCTCCTTCTCCTTCTTCTGCTTCTTCTGATTCACCCTCCAGACTTCACCTTCTCCTTCTCCTTCTTCTGCTTCTTCTGCTTCACCCTCCAGACTTCATCTTCGCCTTCTCCTTCTTCTGCTTCACCCTCCAGACTTCACCTTCTCCTTCTCCTTTTTCTGCTTCTTCTGATTCACCCTCCAGACTTCACCTTCTCCTTCTCCTTCTTCTGCTTCTTCTGATTCACCCTCCAGACTTCACCTTCTCCTTCTCCTTCTTCTGCTTCTTCTGATTCACCCTCCAGACTTCACCTTCTCCTTCTCCTTCTTCTACTTCTTCTGATTCACCCTCCTGACTTCACCTTCTCCTTCTCCTTGTTCTGCTTCTTCTGATTCACCCTCCAGACTTCACCTTCTCCTTCTCCTTCTTCTGCTTCTTCTGATTCACCCTCCAGACTTCACCTTCTCCTTCTCCTTCTTCTACTTCTTCTGATTCACCCTCCAGACTTCAACTTCTCCTTCTCCTTCTTCTACTTCTTCTGTTTCACCCTCCTGACTTCACCTTCTCCTTCTCCTTCTTCTGCTTCTTCTGATTCACCCTCCAGACTTCACCTTCTCCTTCTCCTTCTTCTGCTTCTTCTGATTCACCCTCCAGACTTCACCTTCTCCTTCTCCTTCTTCTGCTTCTTCTGATTCACCCTCCAGACTTCACCATCTCCATCTCCTTCTTCTGCTTCTTCTGATTCACCCTCCAGACTTCACCTTCGCCTTCTCCTTCTTCTGCTTCTTCTGATTCACCCTCCAGACTTCACCTTCTCCTTCTCCTTCTTCTGCTTCTTCTGCTTCACCCTCCAGACTTCACCTTCTCCTTCTCCTTCTTCTACTTCTTCTGCTTCACCCTCCTGACTTCACCTTCTCCTTCTCCTTCTTCTGCTTCTTCTGATTCACCCTCCAGACTTCACCTTCTCCTTCTCCTTCTTCTGCTTCTTCTGATTCACCCTCCAGACTTCACCTTCTCCTTCTTCTGCTTCTTCTGATTCACCCTCCAGACTTCACCTTCTCCTTCTCCTTGTTCTGCTTCTTCTGATTCACCCTCCAGACTTCACCTTCTCCTTCTCCTTCTTCTGCTTCTTCTGATTCACCACCCAGACTTCACCTTCTCCTTCTCCTTCTTCTGCTTCCTCTGATTCACCCTCCAGACTTCACCTTCTCCTTCTCCTTCTTCTACTTCTTCTGATTCACCCTCCAGACTTCACCTTCTCCATCTCCTTCTTCTGCTTCTTCTGATTCACCCTCCTGACTTCACCTTCTCCTACTCCTTCTTCTGCTTCTTCTGCTTCACCCTCCAGACTTCACCTTCTCCTTCTCCTTCTTCTGCTTCTTTTGATTCACCATCCAGACTTCACCTTCTCCTTCTCCTTCTTCTACTTCTTCTGATTCACCCTCCTGACTTCACCTTCTCCTTCTCCTTCTTCTGCTTCTTCTGATTCACCCTCCAGACTTCACCTTCTCCTTCTCCTTCTTCTGCTTCCTCTGATTCACCCTCCAGACTTTACCTTCTCCTTCTCCTTCTTCTGCTTCTTCTGATTCACCCTCCAGACTTCACCTTCTCCATCTCCTTCTTCTGCTTCTTCTGATTCACCCTCCTGACTTCACCTTCTCCTTCTCCTTCTTCTGCTTCTTCTGCTTCACCCTCCAGACTTCACCTTCTCCTTCTCCTTGTTCTGCTTCTTTTGCTTCAACCTCCAGACTTCACCTTCTCCTTCTCCTTCTTCTACTACTTCTGATTCACCCTCCAGACTTCACCTTCTCCTTCTCCTTCTTCTACTTCTTCTGATTCATCCTCCTGACTTCCCCTTCTCCTTCTCCTTCTTCTGCTTCTTCTGATTCACCCTCCAGACTTCACCTTCTCCTTCTCCTTCTTCTGCTTCTTCTGATTCGCCCTCCAGACTTCACCTTCTAATTCTCCTTCTTCTGCTTCTTGTGATTCACCCTCCAGACTTCACCATCTCCATCTCCTTCTTCTGCTTCTTCTGATTCACCCTCCTGACTTCATCTTCGCCTTCTCCTTCTTCTGCTTCTTCTGATTCACCCTCCAGAATTCACCTTCTCCTTCTCCTTCTTCTGCGTCTTCTGCTTCACCCTCCAGACTTCACCTCCTTCTCCTTCTTCGACTTCTTCTGCTTCACCCTCCTGACTTCACCTTCTCCTTCTCCTTCTTCTGCTTCTTCTGATTCACCCTCCAGACTTCACCTTCTCCTTCTCCTTCTTCTGCTTCTTCTGCTTCACCCTCCAGACTTCATCTTCGCCTTCTCCTTCTTCTGCTTCACCCTCCAGACTTCACCTTCTCCTTCTCCTTTTTCTGCTTCTTCTGATTCACCCTCCAGACTTCACCTTCTCCTTCTCCTTCTTCTGCTTCTTCTGATTCACCCTCCAGACTTCACCTTCTCCTTCTCCTTCTTCTGCTTCTTCTGATTCACCCTCCAGACTTCACCTTCTCCTTCTCCTTCTTCTGCTTCTTCTGATTCACCCTCCAGACTTCACCTTCTCCTTCTCCTTCTTCTGCTTCTTCTGCTTCACCCTCCAGACTTCACCTTCTCCTTCTCCTTCTTCTGCTTCTTCTGATTCACTCTCCAGACTTCACCTTCTCCTTCTCCTTCTTCTACTTCTTCTGATTCACCCTCCAGACTTCACCTTCTCCATCTCCTTCTTCTGCTTCTTCTGATTCACCCTCCTGACTTCACCTTCTCCTACTCCTTCTTCTGCTTCTTCTGCTTCACCCTCCAGACTTCACCTTCTCCTTCTCCTTCTTCTGCTTCTTTTGATTCACCATCCAGACTTCACCTTCTCCTTCTCCTTCTTCTACTTCTTCTGATTCACCCTCCTGACTTCACCTTCTCCGTCTCCTTCTGCTTCTTCTGATTCACCCTCCAGACTTCACCTTCTCCTTCTCCATCTTCTGCTTCCTCTGATTCTCCCTCCAGACTTTACCTTCTCCTTCTCCTTCTTCTGCTTCTTCTGATTCACTCTCCAGACTTCACCTTCTCCATCTCCTTCTTCTGCTTCTTCTGATTCACCCTCCTGACTTCACCTTCTCCTTCTCCTTCTTCTGCTTCTTCTGATTCACCCTCCTGACTTCACCTTCTCCTTCTCCTTCTTCTGCTTCTTCTGCTTCACCTTCCAGACTTCACCTTCTCCTTCTCCTTGTTCTGCTTCTATTGCTTCACCCTCCAGACTTCACCTTCTCCTTCTTCTTCTTCTGCTTCTTCTGATTCACCCTCCTGACTTCACCTTCTCCTTCTCCTTCTTCCGCTTCCTCTGATTCACCCTCCAGACTTCACCTTCTCCTTCTCCTTCTTCTGCTTCTTCTGATTCACCCTCGTGACTTCACCTTCTCCTTCTCCTTCTTCTGCTTCTTCTGCATCACCCTCCAGACTTCATCTTCTCCTTCTCCTTCTTCTCCTTCTTCTGATTCACCCTCCAGACTTCACCTTCTCCGTCTCCTTCTTCTACTTCTTCTGATTCACCCTCCAGACTTCACCTTCGCCTTCTCCTTCTTCTACTTCTTCTGATTCACCCTCCAGACTTCAACTTCTCCTTCTCCTTCTTCTGCTTCTTCTGATTCACCCTCCAGACTTCACCTTCTCCTTCTCCTTCTTCTACTTCTTCTGATTCACCCTCCAGACTTCACCTACTCCTTCTCCTTGTTCTGCTTCTTCTGATTCACCCTCCAGACTTCACCTTCTCCGTCTCCTTCTTCTGCTTCTTCTGATTCACCCTCCAGACTTCACCTTCTCCTTCTCCTTCTTCTGCTTCCTCTGATTCACCCTCCAGACTTCACCTTCTCCTTCTCCTTCTTCTGCTTCTTCTGCTTCACCCTTCAGACTTCACCTTCTCCTTCTCCTTCTTCTGCTTCTTCTGATTCACACTCCAGACTTCACCTTCTCCTTCTCCTTCTTCTACTTCTTCTGATTCACCCTCCAGACTTCACCTTCTCCTTCTCCTTCTCCTTCTTCTGCTTCTTCTGCTTCACCCTCCAGACTTCACCTTCTCCTTCTCCTTCTTCTACTTCTTCTGCTTCACCCTCCTGACTTCACCTTCTCCTTCTCCTTCTTCTGCTTCTTCTGATTCACCCTCCAGACTTCACCTTCTCCTTCTCCTTCTTCTGCTTCTTCTGATTCACCCTCCAGACTTCACCTTCTCCTTCTTCTGCTTCTTCTGATTCACCCTCCAGACTTCACCTTCTCCTTCTCCTTGTTCTGCTTCTTCTGATTCACCCTCCAGACTTCACCTTCTCCTTCTCCTTCTTCTGCTTCTTCTGATTCACCACCCAGACTTCACCTTCTCCTTCTCCTTCTTCTGCTTCCTCTGATTCACCCTCCAGACTTCACCTTCTCCTTCTCCTTCTTCTACTTCTTCTGATTCACCCTCCAGACTTCACCTTCTCCATCTCCTTCTTCTGCTTCTTCTGATTCACCCTCCTGACTTCACCTTCTCCTACTCCTTCTTCTGCTTCTTCTGCTTCACCCTCCAGACTTCACCTTCTCCTTCTCCTTCTTCTGCTTCTTTTGATTCACCATCCAGACTTCACCTTCTCCTTCTCCTTCTTCTACTTCTTCTGATTCACCCTCCTGACTTCACCTTCTCCTTCTCCTTCTTCTGCTTCTTCTGATTCACCCTCCAGACTTCACCTTCTCCTTCTCCTTCTTCTGCTTCCTCTGATTCACCCTCCAGACTTTACCTTCTCCTTCTCCTTCTTCTGCTTCTTCTGATTCACCCTCCAGACTTCACCTTCTCCATCTCCTTCTTCTGCTTCTTCTGATTCACCCTCCTGACTTCACCTTCTCCTTCTCCTTCTTCTGCTTCTTCTGCTTCACCCTCCAGACTTCACCTTCTCCTTCTCCTTGTTCTGCTTCTTTTGCTTCAACCTCCAGACTTCACCTTCTCCTTCTCCTTCTTCTACTACTTCTGATTCACCCTCCAGACTTCACCTTCTCCTTCTCCTTCTTCTACTTCTTCTGATTCATCCTCCTGACTTCCCCTTCTCCTTCTCCTTCTTCTGCTTCTTCTGATTCACCCTCCAGACTTCACCTTCTCCTTCTCCTTCTTCTGCTTCTTCTGATTCGCCCTCCAGACTTCACCTTCTAATTCTCCTTCTTCTGCTTCTTGTGATTCACCCTCCAGACTTCACCATCTCCATCTCCTTCTTCTGCTTCTTCTGATTCACCCTCCTGACTTCATCTTCGCCTTCTCCTTCTTCTGCTTCTTCTGATTCACCCTCCAGAATTCACCTTCTCCTTCTCCTTCTTCTGCGTCTTCTGCTTCACCCTCCAGACTTCACCTCCTTCTCCTTCTTCGACTTCTTCTGCTTCACCCTCCTGACTTCACCTTCTCCTTCTCCTTCTTCTGCTTCTTCTGATTCACCCTCCAGACTTCACCTTCTCCTTCTCCTTCTTCTGCTTCTTCTGCTTCACCCTCCAGACTTCATCTTCGCCTTCTCCTTCTTCTGCTTCACCCTCCAGACTTCACCTTCTCCTTCTCCTTTTTCTGCTTCTTCTGATTCACCCTCCAGACTTCACCTTCTCCTTCTCCTTCTTCTGCTTCTTCTGATTCACCCTCCAGACTTCACCTTCTCCTTCTCCTTCTTCTGCTTCTTCTGATTCACCCTCCAGACTTCACCTTCTCCTTCTCCTTCTTCTGCTTCTTCTGATTCACCCTCCAGACTTCACCTTCTCCTTCTCCTTCTTCTGCTTCTTCTGCTTCACCCTCCAGACTTCACCTTCTCCTTCTCCTTCTTCTGCTTCTTCTGATTCACTCTCCAGACTTCACCTTCTCCTTCTCCTTCTTCTACTTCTTCTGATTCACCCTCCAGACTTCACCTTCTCCATCTCCTTCTTCTGCTTCTTCTGATTCACCCTCCTGACTTCACCTTCTCCTACTCCTTCTTCTGCTTCTTCTGCTTCACCCTCCAGACTTCACCTTCTCCTTCTCCTTCTTCTGCTTCTTTTGATTCACCATCCAGACTTCACCTTCTCCTTCTCCTTCTTCTACTTCTTCTGATTCACCCTCCTGACTTCACCTTCTCCGTCTCCTTCTGCTTCTTCTGATTCACCCTCCAGACTTCACTTTCTCCTTCTCCATCTTCTGCTTCCTCTGATTCTCCCTCCAGACTTTACCTTCTCCTTCTCCTTCTTCTGCTTCTTCTGATTCACTCTCCAGACTTCACCTTCTCCATCTCCTTCTTCTGCTTCTTCTGATTCACCCTCCTGACTTCACCTTCTCCTTCTCCTTCTTCTGCTTCTTCTGATTCACCCTCCTGACTTCACCTTCTCCTTCTCCTTCTTCTGCTTCTTCTGCTTCACCTTCCAGACTTCACCTTCTCCTTCTCCTTGTTCTGCTTCTATTGCTTCACCCTCCAGACTTCACCTTCTCCTTCTTCTTCTTCTGCTTCTTCTGATTCACCCTCCTGACTTCACCTTCTCCTTCTCCTTCTTCCGCTTCCTCTGATTCACCCTCCAGACTTCACCTTCTCCTTCTCCTTCTTCTGCTTCTTCTGATTCACCCTCGTGACTTCACCTTCTCCTTCTCCTTCTTCTGCTTCTTCTGCATCACCCTCCAGACTTCATCTTCTCCTTCTCCTTCTTCTCCTTCTTCTGATTCACCCTCCAGACTTCACCTTCTCCGTCTCCTTCTTCTACTTCTTCTGATTCACCCTCCAGACTTCACCTTCGCCTTCTCCTTCTTCTACTTCTTCTGATTCACCCTCCAGACTTCAACTTCTCCTTCTCCTTCTTCTGCTTCTTCTGATTCACCCTCCAGACTTCACCTTCTCCTTCTCCTTCTTCTACTTCTTCTGATTCACCCTCCAGACTTCACCTACTCCTTCTCCTTGTTCTGCTTCTTCTGATTCACCCTCCAGACTTCACCTTCTCCGTCTCCTTCTTCTGCTTCTTCTGATTCACCCTCCAGACTTCACCTTCTCCTTCTCCTTCTTCTGCTTCCTCTGATTCACCCTCCAGACTTCACCTTCTCCTTCTCCTTCTTCTGCTTCTTCTGCTTCACCCTTCAGACTTCACCTTCTCCTTCTCCTTCTTCTGCTTCTTCTGATTCACACTCCAGACTTCACCTTCTCCTTCTCCTTCTTCTACTTCTTCTGATTCACCCTCCAGACTTCACCTTCTCCTTCTCCTTCTTCTGCTTCTTCTGATTCACCCTCCAGACTTCACCTTCTCCTTCTCCTTCTTCTGCTTCTTCTGATTCCGCCTCCAGACTTCACCTTCTCCTTCTCCTTCTTCTGCTTCTTCTGATTCACCCTCCAGACTTCACCTTCTCCTTCTTCTTCTTCTGCTTCTTCTGATTCACCCTCCAGACTTCACCTTCGCCTTCTCCTTCTTCTGCTTCTTCTGATTCACCCTCCAGACTTCACCTTCTCCTTCTCCTTCTTCTGCTTCTTCTGCTTCACCCTCCAGACTTCACCTTCTCCTTCTCCTTCTTCTACTTCTTGTGCTTCACCCTCCTGACTTCACCTTCTCCTTCTCCTTCTTCTGCTTCTTCTGATTCACCCTCCAGACTTCATCTTCTCCTTCTCCTTCTTCTGCTTCTTCTGATTCACCCTCCAGACTTCACCTTCTCCTTCTTCTGCTTCTTCTGATTCACCCTCCAGACTTCACCTTCTCCTTCTCCTTGTTCTGCTTCTTCTGATTCACCCTCCAGACTTCACCTTCTCCTTCTCCTTCTTCTGCTTCTTCTGATTCACCACCCAGACTTCACCTTCTCCTTCTCCTTCTTCTGCTTCCTCTGATTCACCCTCCAGACTTCACCTTCTCCTTCTCCTTCTTCTACTTCTTCTGATTCACCCTCCAGACTTCACCTTCTCCATCTCCTTCTTCTGCTTCTTCTGATTCACCCTCCTGACTTCACCTTCTCCTACTCCTTCTTCTGCTTCTTCTGCTTCACCCTCCAGACTTCACCTTCTCCTTCTCCTTCTTCTGCTTCTTTTGATTCACCATCCAGACTTCACCTTCTCCTTCTCCTTCTTCTACTTCTTCTGATTCACCCTCCTGCCTTCACCTTCTCCTTCTCCTTCTTCTGCTTCTTCTGATTCACCCTCCAGACTTCACCTTCTCCTTCTCCTTCTTCTGCTTCCTCTGATTCACCCTCCAGACTTTACCTTCTCCTTCTCCTTCTTCTGCTTCTTCTGATTCACCCTCCAGACTTCACCTTCTCCATCTCCTTCTTCTGCTTCTTCTGATTCACCCTCCTGACTTCACCTTCTCCTTCTCCTTCTTCTGCTTCTTCTGCTTCACCCTCCAGACTTCACCTTCTCCTTCTCCTTGTTCTGCTTCTTTTGCTTCACCCTCCAGACTTCACCTTCTCCTTCTCCTTCTTCTACTACTTCTGATTCACCCTCCAGACTTCACCTTCTCCTTCTCCTTCTTCTACTTCTTCTGATTCATCCTCCTGACTTCCCCTTCTCCTTCTCCTTCTTCTGCTTCTTCTGATTCACCCTCCAGACTTCACCTTCTCCTTCTCCTTCTTCTGCTTCTTCTGATTCGCCCTCCAGACTTCACCTTCTAATTCTCCTTCTTCTGCTTCTTCTGATTCACCCTCCAGACTTCACCATCTCCATCTCCTTCTTCTGCTTCTTCTGATTCACCTTCCTGACTTCATCTTCGTCTTCTCCTTCTTCTGCTTCTTCTGATTCACCCTCCAGAATTCACCTTCTCCTTCTCCTTCTTCTGCGTCTTCTGCTTCACCCTCCAGACTTCACCTCCTTCTCCTTCTTCGACTTCTTCTGCTTCACCCTCCTGACTTCACCTTCTCCTTCTCCTTCTTCTGCTTCTTCTGATTCACCCTCCAGACTTCACCTTCTCCTTCTCCTTCTTCTGCTTCTTCTGCTTCACCCTCCAGACTTCATCTTCGCCTTCTCCTTCTTCTGCTTCACCCTCCAGACTTCACCTTCTCCTTCTCCTTTTTCTGCTTCTTCTGATTCACCCTCCAGACTTCACCTTCTCCTTCTCCTTCTTCTGCTTCTTCTGATTCACCCTCCAGACTTCACCTTCTCCTTCTCCTTCTTCTGCTTCTTCTGATTCACCCTCCAGACTTCACCTTCTCCTTCTCCTTTTCTGCTTCTTCTGATTCTCCCTCCAGACTTCACCTTCTCCTTCTCCTTCTTCTGCTTCTTCTGCTTCACCCTCCAGACTTCACCTTCTCCTTCTCCTTCTTCTGCTTCTTCTGATTCACTCTCCAGACTTCACCTTCTCCTTCTCCTTCTTCTACTTCTTCTGATTCACCCTCCAGACTTCACCTTCTCCATCTCCTTCTTCTGCTTCTTCTGATTCACCCTCCTGACTTCACCTTCTCCTACTCCTTCTTCTGCTTCTTCTGCTTCACCCTCCAGACTTCACCTTCTCCTTCTCCTTCTTCTGCTTCTTTTGATTCACCATCCAGACTTCACCTTCTCCTTCTCCTTCTTCTACTTCTTCTGATTCACCCTCCTGACTTCACCTTCTCCGTCTCCTTCTTCTGCTTCTTCTGATTCACCCTCCAGACTTCACCTTCTCCTTCTCCATCTTCTGCTTCCTCTGACTCTCCCTCCAGACTTTACCTTCTCCTTCTCCTTCTTCTGCTTCTTCTGATTCACTCTCCAGACTTCACCTTCTCCATCTCCTTCTTCTGCTTCTTCTGATTCACCCTCCTGACTTCACCTTCTCCTTCTCCTTCTTCTGCTTCTTCTGATTCACCCTCCTGACTTCACCTTCTCCTTCTCCTTCTTCTGCTTCTTCTGCTTCACCTTCCAGACTTCACCTTCTCCTTCTCCTTGTTCTGCTTCTATTGCTTCACCCTCCAGACTTCACCTTCTCCTTCTCCTTCTTCTACTACTTCTGATTCACCCTCCAGACTTCACCTTCTCCTTCTCCTTCTTCTACTTCTTCTGATTCATCCTCCTGACTTCACCTTCTCCTTCTCCTTCTTCTGCTTCTTCTGATTCACCCTCCAGACTTCACCTTCTCCTTCTCCTTCTTCTGCTTCTTCTGATTCGCCCTCCAGACTTCACCTTCTAATTCTCCTTCTTCTGCTTCTTCTGATTCACCCTGCAGACTTCACCATCTCCATCTCCTTCTTCTGCTTCTTCTGATTCACCCTCCTGAATTCATCTTCGCCTTCTCCTTCTTCTGCTTCTTCTGATTCACCCTCCAGAATTCACCTTCTCCTTCTCCTTCTTCTGCGTCTTCTGCTTCACCCTCCAGACTTCACCTCCTTCTCCTTCTTCGACTTCTTCTGCTTCACCCTCCTGACTTCACCTTCTCCTTCTCCTTCTTCTGCTTCTTCTGATTCACCCTCCAGACTTCACCTTCTCCTTCTCCTTCTTCTGCTTCTTCTGCTTCACCCTCCAGACTTCATCTTCGCCTTCTCCTTCTTCTGCTTCACCCTCCAGACTTCAGCTTCTCCTTCTCCTTTTTCTGCTTCTTCTGATTCACCCTCCAGACTTCACCTTCTCCTTCTCCTCTTCTGCTTCTTCTGATTCACCCTCCAGACTTCACCTTCTCCTTCTCCTTCTTCTGCTTCTTCTGATTCACCCTCCAGACTTCACCTTCTCCTTCTCCTTCTTCTGCTTCTTCTGATTCACCCTCCAGACTTCACCTTCTCCTTCTCCTTCTTCTGCTTCTTCTGCTTCACCCTCCAGACTTCACCTTCTCCTTCTCCTTCTTCTGCTTCTTCTGATTCACTCTCCAGACTTCACCTTCTCCTTCTCCTTCTTCTACTTCTTCTGATTCACCCTCCAGACTTCACCTTCTCCATCTCCTTCTTCTGCTTCTTCTGATTCACCCTCCAGACTTCACCTTCTCCATCTCCTTCTTCTGCTTCTTTTGATTCACCATCCAGACTTCACCTTCTCCTTCTCCTTCTTCTACTTCTTCTGATTCACCCTCCTGACTTCACCTTCTCCGTCTCCTTCTTCTGCTTCTTCTGATTCACCCTCCAGACTTCACCTTCTCCTTCTCCTTCTGCTGCTTCCTCTGATTCACCCTCCAGACTTTACCTTCTCCTTCTCCTTCTTCTGCTTCTTCTGATTCACCCTCCAGACTTCACCTTCTCCATCTCCTTCTTCTGCTTCTTCTGATTCACCCTCCTGACTTCACCTTCTCCTTCTCCATCTTCTGCTTCTTCTGATTCACCCTCCTGACTTCACCTTCTCCTTCTCCTTCTTCTGCTTCTTCTGCTTCACCCTCCAGACTTCACCTTCTCCTTCTCCTTGTTCTGCTTCTATTGCTTCACCCTCCAGACTTCACCTTCTCCTTCTCCTTCTTCTACTACTTCTGTTTCACCCTCCAGACTTCACCTTCTCCTTCTCCTTCTTCTACTTCTTCTGATTCATCCTCCTGACTTCACCTTCTCCTTCTCCTTCTTCTGCTTCTTCTGATTCACCCTCCAGACTTCACCTTCTCCTTCTCCTTCTTCTGCTTCTTCTGATTCGCCCTCCAGACTTCACCTTCTAATTCTCCTTCTTCTGCTTCTTCTGATTCACCCTCCAGACTTCACCATCTCCATCTCCTTCTTCTGCTTCTCTGATTCACCCTCCTGAATTCATCTTCGCCTTCTCCTTCTTCTGCTTCTTCTGATTCACCCTCCAGAATTCACCTTCTCCTTCTCCTTCTTCTGCATCTTCTGCTTCACCCTCCAGACTTCACCTCCTTCTCCTTCTTCGACTTCTTCCGCTTCACCCTCCTGACTTCACCTTCTCCTTCTCCTTCTTCTGCTTCTTCTGATTCACCCTCCAGACTTCACCTTCTCCTTCTCCTTCTTCTGCTTCTTCTGCTTCACCCTCCAGACTTCATCTTCGCCTTCTCTTTCTTCTGCTTCTCCCTCCAGACTTCACCTCTCCTTCTCCTTTTTCTTCTTCTTCTGATTCACCCTCCAGACTTCACCTTCTCCTTCTCCTTCTTCTGCTTCTTCTGATTCACCCTCCAGACTTCACCTTCTCCTTCTCCTTCTTCTGCTTCTTCTGATTCACCCTCCAGACTTCACCTTCTCCTTCTCCTTCTTCTGCTTCTTCTGATTCACCCTCCAGACTTCACCTTCTCCTTCTCCTTCTTCTGCTTCTTCTGATTCACCCTCCAGACTTCACCTTCTCCTTCTCCTTCTTCTGCTTCTTCTGATTCACCATCCAGACTTCACCTTCTCCTTCTTCTGCTTCCTCTGATTCACCCTCCAGACTTCACCTTCTCCTTCTCCTTCTTCTGCTTCTTCTGCTTCACCCTCCAGACTTCACCATCTCCTTTTCCTTCTTCTGCTTCTCCTGATTCACTCTCCAGACTTCACCTGCTCCTTCTCCTTCTTCTACTTCTTCTGATTCACCCTCCAGACTTCACCTTCTCCTTCTCCTTCTTCTGCTTCTTTTGATTCACCATCCAGACTTCACCTTCACCTTCTCCTTCTTCTACTTCTTCTGATTCACCCTCCTGACTTCACCTTCTCCTTCTCCTTCTTCTGCTTCTTCTGATTCACCCTCCAGACTTCACCTTCTCCTTCTCCATCTTCTGCTTCTTCTGATTCACCCTCCAGACTTCACCTTCTCCATCTCCTTCTTCTGCTTCTTCTGATTCACCCTCCTGACTTCACCTTCTCCTTCTCCTTCATCTGCTTCACCCTCCAGACTTCACCTTCTCCTTCTCCTTGTTCTGCTTCTTTTGCTTCACCCTCCAGACTTCAACTTCTCCTTCTCCTTCTTCTACTACTTCTGATTCACCCTCCAGACTTCACCTTCTCCTTTTCCTTCTTCTACTTCTTCTGATTCATCCTCCTGACTTCATCCTCTCCTTCTCCTTCTTCTGCTTCTTCTGATTCACCCTCCAGACTTCACCTTCTCCTTCTCCTTCTTCTGCTTCTTCTGATTCACCCTCCAGACTTCACCTTCTAATTCTCCTTCTACTGGTTCTTCTGATTCACCCTCCAGACTTCACCATCTCCATCTCCTTCTTCTGCTTCTTCTGATTCACCCTCCTGACTTCACCTTCGCCTTCTCCTTCTTCTGCTTCTTCTGATTCACCCTCCAGAATTCACCTTCTCCTTCTCCTTCTTCTGCGTCTTCTGCTTCACCCTCCAGACGTCACCTCCTTCTCCCTCTTCTACTTCTTCTGCTTCACCCTCCTGACTTCACCTTCTCCTTCTCCTTCTTCTGCTTCTTCTGATTCACCCTCCAGACTTCACCATCTCCTTCTACTTCTTCTGCTTCTTCTGCTTCACCCTCCAGACTTCATCTTCGCCGTCTCCTTCTTCTGCTTCATCCTCCAGACTTTACCTTCTCCTTCTCCTTTTTCTGCTTCTTCTGATTCACCCTCCAGACTTCACATTCTCCTTCTCCTTCTTCTGCTTCTTCTGATTCACCCTCCAGACTTCACCTTCTCCTTCTCCTTCTTCTGCTTCTTCTGATTCCCCCTCCAGACTTCACCTTCTCCTTCTCCTTCTTCTGCTTCTTCTGATTCACCGTCCAGACTTCACCTTCTCCTTCTCCTTGTTCTGCTTCTTCTGATTCACCCTCCAGACTTCACCTTCTCCTTCTCCTTCTTCTGCTTCTTCTGATTCACCATCCAGACTTCACCTTCTCCTTCTCCTTCTTCAGCTTCCTCTGATTCACCCTCCAGACTTCACCTTCTCCTTCTCCTTCTTCTGCTTCTTCTGCTTCACCCTCCAGACTTCACCTTCTCCTTCTTCTGCTTCTTTTGATTCACCATCCAGACTTTACCTTCTCCTTCTCCTTCTTCTACTTCTTCTGATTCACCCTCCTGACTTCACCTTCCTTCTCCTTCTTATGCTTCTTCTGATTCACCCTCCAGACTTCACCTTCTTCTTCTCCTTCTTCTGCTTCCTCTGATTCACCCTCCAGACTTCACCTTCTCCTTCTCCTTCTTCTGCTTCTTCTGATTCACCCTCCAGACATCACCTTCTCCATCTCCTTCTTCTGCTTCTTCTGATTCACCCTCCTGACTTCACCTTCTCCTTCTCCTTCTTCTGCTTCTTCTGCTTCACCCTCCAGACTTCTCCTTCTCCTTCTCCTTGTTCTGCTTCTTTTGCTTCACCCTCCAGACTTCACCTTCTCCTTCTCCTTCTTCTACTTCTTCTGATTCACCCTCCAGACTTCCCTTCTCCTTCTCCTTCTTCTGCTTCTTCTGCTTCATCCCTCCTGACTTCACCTTCTCCTTCTCCTTCTTCTGCTTCTTCTGATTCACCCTCCAGACTTCACCTTCTCCTTCTACTTCTTCTGCTTCTTCTGATTCACCCTCCAGACTTCACCTTCTCCTTCTCCTTCTTCTACTTCTTCTGATTCACCCTCCAGACTTCACCTTCTCCTTCTACTTCTTCTGCTTCTTCTGATTCACCCTCCAGACTTCACCTTCTCCTTCTCCTTCTTCTGCTTCTTCTGA